>NC_059104.1:54518230-54837119 GCF_020740685.1 Jaculus jaculus
AAGATCAGTTTCTTTTTCTTTTTTATTTTTATACCAATAGCTGTGCATACACTTATCAGAACCAGAGAACGTTGGATGAACCCATATTTCTCTCATGAGCTTCATAGGGAACCAGCTCTCTCAATACCTCAAATTTGATGTTCTGACCTTCAGACTGTTCAAAGGTATTTTTTCTCCCAATCTGCCTTTTCTGTAGATAGATAGATAGATAGATAGATAGATAGATAGATAGACAGACAGACAGATAGAGTGAGTGAGTACATGAGCAAGATACACACAGAGAGCTCTCCTACTGCAAATGAACTCTAGAAACATGTGCCACAGTGTGCATATGGGTACACCAAACTGTCATGCTTTTCAAGCAAACCCCTTTAACTGTTGACTCATCTCTACCTCCCTCTGTGATACTTTATATCATGTTAAGATGATGATAGTTAGGGCAAACCAACAGGAGGTCTAATTCGTAAATCGAAGAGCATTGCTTTTGATATATTCAGGACATTTCTTATATTTATGATAGAACTTTTAATGACTACATTGTGCTACAATTGTTGAGTAAAGTGTTTCAAGTAGTTGACTTTGTTTAAAAAATGCTAACATAATAAATGTTAACACACCTAAACTCATATATGTGATTATTTTCTGATAAATTCCTAGGGCAATAACTTAGATTGTTTCATTTTTTTTATAGTCTAAAATGCTGATGCCAATTATTTAATATCCCCCAGCAATACTTTGCTAAGTTATACAGTCACTTATTGCTGTTTGCTTCTTCAAATTCTTTTAGCTTTAAGCAGTTTTATTTTATTTTTTAATCTGCGTCAATTCTATTCCTTAAACATGGAAACTCATTATGTTCCAATTCATAGTTATTTGGTTATTAGTGAAACAAAATAATCTACTGACTTTTTCTAAGATTATATGTCCTTTCATGGTAAATTCTTGATTGCTTTCAGAAAATATGATTCAAAATGGGTCCTCAATAATTATATCAAAATGTTTTCTTTTTTTATCATTACTGTTCATAGAAGTTTGACACATGGATCACTAGTCATATATCTGGAGGTTGTATTGGCATTATGATGCCTGGCTTTGCTCTGGGAGAAGGATTGGCCTTCACCATTTCATGTAACTCACACCCTGTTACAGTCATCATCAAACTGACTAAAAGGATGGTTTCTGTGTTGGCCTTTCCTAGCTCTTTTTATCAGGTAGAATGTGACCAGTACTTATACTAGGATCATTTTACACTTCTTTTCAAAATTCAGTGAGTTTGATGGAGACTCTATATCAACTTTGTCCTTCTCCCTTTTTTTGTTCATTTCCAGAACCTAGCTCTTGCCAATTTTCCATAAATTCTTTAAATTTCTAAAATTTGTTATTGCTCAGGAAAGCCTATCTATAACTAACTGAGAATGCTGACCACAACAATTTGCAACTAACTCAGCAATTCAAGAGGTCAGAGGGCTATTAAGCAGTCAGGCTGGAGATGATTGGCCAAGGATGGAGAGTCTGCACTATAAACTGCATAGGGAATGACGCATGAAACTTCTAGAATGTTATATGCAGTTAAGAGGGCAAGTGGGGTGGTATCAACTAAATATATCAGCTCCTTCACAATTTTATCCAAGATGACCTTAGGTACACAAATGAAGCAGAAGTATTAAAACACATTGACCACAGGGGACAGGGAAAGCTGGGCAAAGTCAGAAACAGATGGTGTTATGGCATGATCCCCCAACTGAGGTTATGCACCTGAGTTCAACAGTCCACTGGGCAAGAATCCAAATGGCAAGAAGATTAGACTGTCCTTGATAATTAAGCCTAATTAAGTTGTCCTGTCATATGATCCAATGTTAGAATATTCAGTATTTAGTACAGATAAGTCTTATTTAATGTGGAAAAATATTTATTGATTATATATTATGTGAACATTATGTCATTGTCCTTTAAATATTGGTTACCTCAGAGAATTTGAACTGAAAATGTATGCAATTTCTTGTCCCCTAAACCTTATTAGTGGTTTTGAATCGTGACATAGTAAACTACTGCATTTCTTTGTTTACATTTTATATTATTTAAGAATTTATAAAACGAGTACCACTTTTAGAGTTCAGTAAACAAATTACAGAAAATTTTGTTACTACCTTTAAAATAATGTTACTTTTTCCTAAGGAACTCATGATCTAACCTACTTAGCAGCAAATAACCTGTTGTGATGCCCACACAAGTGCAATAGTGGCACACAGCCATGGTGGGGAACCAACTGCTCTTTATTTGGCTAACTGATTCCCTCAGTGGTATGGGACCCATAGCAGGAGCTGGAAAACAAGTCAGAACCATATCCAAACATAAGCCTACTCTCTAGTATCAAGCTACCAACAATCATGGGCTACAAGAGGGCCTACACCTATTAATTCTCTATAAAAAAAGTAAGGGTTATCTCATTTGTCCTGGTGCTAACCTACTCTCCATTGGAGAATCTGCTTCTCTTTTGCAGATAGATGTAGATCCTAAGGAGAGAGCCACTTGAAAAGGGCCCCGGCTGAAACTAAGAAAAATTGGCCAAAAAAAAAAAAAAAAAAGCAAGAGTACTGTTTTTCTGATGAACCAGATACCAGCACAAGGGGGAAGTAGATCAATACAGAGAAAAATCAACTCCTACCAAATCAGAGCCCCAGAGCCCCAGAGGCCCCCAACACCTAATCACTGAAAAGACCAAAAATGAACCCAACTTGGCTCAGGGACATTTTGTGGAAGGGGGGCTGAAAGAATGTCAGAGTCACATGTTGGGTCATGATATGCAAAGACATTTATCTTATTCATAACTGTGGGCTAACTCCACAATGCATGACCCATATACCTCAACAAGGAGGGGCCAAGGGGAGGGGGTAGGTCATGGATGAGCCTAATAATGGTACCAAACTGACTGTATTTACTGAATACAAAACTATTTAATTAAATTTAAAAAAATAAAATAATGTTACTTTTCCTAAATAAGCAAACACAAACAACAACAAAAGAAACGCAATGAAGTGTGTTCTTCTCTTATTTATGTCTGTAAATTTTCACCTTGTTCTCTGAAATTACCTTCAAAAGCCTAAAAACTGAATGAGACTGAAGTTTGTTTATTATACTTTCCCACTTATTCATGCATATGTCTTCTATTTTACTCATAAAAATAAATTTTTCATGTTCAAATAATAATAATGTTCAATAAGTGTGTGCATGTTGGAAGAGAAAATGGCTTCCACACAATGACTTATTCTTTGCAGGGAAGGAAAAAGAGTCTTTATCATGATGATATTTTTGGACTTATGAGAGTTAAACTCTTCATTTCAAGGAGAATATGTATTTCTGCCTTGGATATTCAGACCATGTAATAGTCTTGTCTTCCAGATCCGAGTTTCTATCCTCCACATGGCTGACTCTATTCTTGAGAGCTTCTAAAGAGTTTTGGGTTTGTTCAATTACGTTTTCATTTTCTACTACTTTTCTATATATAGTTTCCATCCCTCTGTCAGTTCCCTTTTCACATCATTTTCTGATTTTCTTGATGCTTCTTGGAATTAATCCTTGCATTTTTTTATGTCTTCATTTAGCATCACCAGCTGTTTTTGCGGTCCTTTTTTTTTTTTTTTTTTTCAACTCTCCTTCATACCTTTTAACTGTCTCTGAACTCTTTCCATTTCCTTATTTAGTTGGTCTAGTCTAGTGCTGGCAGCATCCACACCTTTATTGGTACTTTGTTGCTTTTCTGCAAGTTCTGCCAGTAGCTTGGTCAGGGCTGCATTGCTCTTAGCTTCATTTTGGTGTTCTGATCCTAACTTCTCTTCTATGCTTTGATTCGAGACATCCATTGTAGGACTGGTTGATCTTATTGGATTTACTTGCATTTGATTTTTCATGCTATTCCTTTTGCGCTGTGGTCTGCCTATCCCAGTGCATAGATGCAAAGATGATGATCTGATGAGCAGGGCAAGGGGTACCACTTCTGGGGGTCAGGCCTGAGCTTGCACGTGGGCAGGCAGATGTGCAGAGCAGCCCTGAGCTCACCTGTAGGTGTGCAGAGCAGCCTGAGCTTGCGCATGTGGCTGGCAGACTGGGAGACTGGGCCTGAGCTCATGCAGGCAGATGGGCAAAGCGGTTCTGAGCTAGCGTGGGCATTGGTGAATGGGCGAAGCAGGTCTGACCTGTCCCAGATGGGCAGAGTGGGCCTGAGCTCTCACGTGGGCAGGTGGAACAGGCCTGAGATTGCAGCCAGAGTGGATGGGCGGAATGGGCCTACAATCAGTGCATGATGAGCAGATGGATGGAGTGGACCTGAGCTCGCCTGTGGGTGGGCAGACAGGGGATTGGACTTGAGCTCACCTGGGCAGACGGCAGAGTGGGCCTGACCCAGCGCAGGCATGGGCAAATGGGTAGAGCTGGCCTGAGCTTGCGGAGGCGGCATAGGAGCACAGTGGGCCTGCGCTTGCATGTGGGAAGGTGGAACTGGCCTGAGTTTGTGCATGGATGGGTACTGGAGCGGCCATAGTTTGTGGGCAGTGAGTAGATGGGTGGAACATGCCAAGTGTGCATGGGCGGGTGGGGGCGTGGGCCCAGATGGATGGAGTGGGCCTGAGGCTTGCATGGGTGGGAAGGCTGACCTGGCCCGAGCTTGCCCGCGGGTGTGGCTAGACTGGCGATTGTCCCTGCATGAGGCAAGTGGAACTATGCTGTCCTGGGTCCCCTTTCCTGCAGTAAATGCTGGAGTATCCTGAGGCTGTGACTATGGTTAGGGCAGCCACCTGGGGAAATTGAGAGACTAGTGGGTACCCAAGAGGGAGGGAATCAGCTGATTCTTTTTTTCCCCTCTGCGCCCTTCCACTGGCGATCTATTAGAGATTTCTCTCCACTAAAAGACCCAATGAACCCTTAATACCTTCCCTTTTCTTCCCAGAGTGTTGAGGTGCAGCTAGGCATACACCATCTTGACCAGAATTCCCCCTTATTAGAATTTTGATGGATTACTTCATTTACCCATTTTTTTTTCTTTTCTGGTGACTACTTCTGTTTAATAAATTATTTCTCAAAGGTGACAAGAAAATATATTTTATCATATTAAATGTTAAAACTTCTATTCTTTTTATCATTGTTTAGTTGATGACATAGTTTCCCAAGAGTATAATATAATATAGATTTCTAGAAGTGAAATTGTTAATACAATTGTTTTAAAAGCAAAGCATAGCTTAGAAGATATCCACTTATAAGATAACCATCTCAGGACTGGAGAGATTTCTCAGTGGTTAAGGCCAAAAAACCTGATGGCACAGGTTTGAACCAATGTATAGTGAGAAGCACAAGTGGTGGTGCATGCTTCTAGAATTCATTTGCAGTGTCAAGAGGTCCTGCATATACTTTCTTTCCTTTTTTAAAATTTTTTTTGAATTTTTTTTAGTAGGGTCTCCCTTTAGCCCAGGCTAACCTGAAATTCACTATGTAATGTCAGGCTATCCTTGAACTCATTACGATCCTCCTACATCTACCTTCTGAGTGCTGGGATCAAAGATGTACCCCAACATGCCCAGCTATACATTCTTTCTAAGTAAAAAAGTAAAATATTTTTAAAAGTTACCATTCCAATCAAAATAATATGATTAAATCTATTCAGAAACTATTGTGAAATATAAGGCAGAAAAATGTCAGAACCATTGGGTGCCTAGACATTCTTTGGGGCACTGTGCTTCCTACATGAGGCTACTGGGCATTCATGGCCGCTTAGTGGTTACCGAACCACAACAAGACCAGCATGATTTTGTTTCCATCAATATTTTTTTGATGCATGACAGACAACGTTGAAAGGAAGAAGGACTCACTTGAAAGAAGAATGTCCACAAGTGGGTGGAGGGCTAGAGGGGACAAATTAAAAATATCTGATTTTCTATATAGGAATGAATGCTCAATGAACTTAACTAGATTGTAACTGGATATACACATATATACATGTATCCAGACTACATAAACACACACACACACACACACACACACACACACACACCTGCCACACAAGCCAATGCACGAACATGCCCTGCCCCTACAGTCTGTATGGAGACTATAAAACAGCAAGCTGAAATGTCATGCAAAACAATCCTCTTGTGTTTAGCACGTTTGGCATCATTTCTGTGTAATGAAACATAAGAAGTAAGATCCTTAAAGTATTCTGTTTGTTTTCTTCAAAATTTAGAGTCAATAAATGTGAAATGAAAGCAAATATGTAACCTAATATTAATTTTACACTAGAGTCACATAATTATAACCTAACTTATTTTTCATGATCTGAGTAAAACATTCAGGGTTAACTTTAAATTTGATACTAGAAAAAGCCATTTATTTTAACATGACTATTTGAAGAACAATCATATTATTTTTGCTATGTCTATAGAATATGCTGTTAAGCTTCCAAACCAATATTACATACATACATAACAGATTTTTAAAAGCATATTGATTATTAAATGGATAAATTGAAATGTACTAAATTAATATTCAGTGTTATTCTTGCTAGAACAAGGCCACATAGAAATTACCATTTTTATGTCCTTCTAGTTTTCTTCTTATGACTATAGGTAAAAGTGTTATTAAATAAGAAATTCCTCATAGACACCATGTTTGACTTTCTATTAGAAGGGACATTCTTTCTTTCTTTCTTTCTTTCTTTTTGAGTCAAGCTCAATAGACTGGCTTATTTTTATGTGAGAGAGTGAGAGATAATTTGTGTGCCAGTATTTCCAGCCACTGTAATCAAACTCCAGACTCATGTGCCAACTTGTGTGGCATTTGAAACCTTGGTGTTGTGTCACCTTGTGTATCTGGCTTACATGGGATTTGAATAGTCAAACATGGGTCCTTAGGCTTCACAGGCAAGCACCTTCATCTCTAAGCCATCTCTCCAGCCCTAGAAGAGGCAGTCTTTTACGGGATATGTGTTCTTGGTTCCCATATAGATATTGTAACATAGGAAATAGGATGCAATACACTTCTGAGTAGTTTTGTGATTGTTATCAAGTATGTAAAGGTACACTTAACCTCTGTTAGTAATGATAATACTTGCCAGTAGAGAGCTGATGGATGTAAGATGTTAAGTAAAACCCATGTATCAAAGTTGCATGTTCTTTGCTCTTGGATTTATTTGGTTCCTCAATTGCATCAGAACCCCTTATCTATGAGGGATGGATTAGTGAACCCCCAGTGAAGCCTAAAACTGAAGATGACAAAACACTCCATATGCACATGTATGTATTTTCCCATATATGCATACACACATATATATAGTGAAGTTTAATTTATAAATTGACAACAAATTGCATAAAAACAAATAATAATTAGAATAATCACAACATCATATTATGATAAAAGTGAAAGGCTTGACAGATGCAAGGAACCAGATCCATAAATCTAGTTCAGGTTTATTGGCACAAGTCTCAGGTGAGGTTCACTGATCCCAAGATGTGAGGCCAGAGAAGTCACATCTGGCATCTAAGATGCAGATCTTTTAAAAGGGAGGGTGGGGGAAGATGGCATGCTACCTAGGAATAAGGGGCAGGCTAAGAAAAGTAGCTATTTCAAGGATGGGAGAGAGCAGAGATCTCCTTAAAAGGTTATAATTAGGGAGGTGGTCTAGCCATTGGCTAACAGTGCATTTTTAAAACTGCTGGTCCCAATAATGCTCAGAAGTGTGGGTGATGGGGTTATTGAAGGGTCCTTTGTTCTGAGCATGGTCCTGCCTAACAAAAAATTCAAGATATATGGTAACTTTTGCTAAAAGTATCATGTTGTGCAATATAGGTTTGCAACCTGAGTACATGCTTTAACATGAATACAATCTAGTCAAGTACTAGACAGCACCTGAGTTTTCAATGGACTGGTAGTGAATGTAGAATTGGTATGTTTCACACATCACATGGATGGAACAGGACAGTGTGAGGTTTCAGCACATTACTGAGAAAGTCACCATATCCATGAAATAAAATTGTTGATTTAAATTTGACCTGTAATATTTCTAGATATACTCATTTGTGTATAACTACAGCCACATAAAACAAACTCTAGGAAAAGGAGAAATTATTGTATTTATATGATTATCATTTTATTACATTCTGCTTTGATAATACATATCTAGCTTTAACTTCAGTCTCTTTTTAATGAATAACATTTTCACAGAAAAACTATTTTCTCATCCTCATCATACATTTTAGGAGAAAAATATTTTGCAAACGTCAAAATGATTAGCAATGTTAGGAGCCCAGTTATTGCATTGAACATTTGACTGTGATTTAGTCAACCATGCAAGTTCCAGTCTTCCTTGCAGTAAAAGCTTCCAAGTCTATATTATAACATGAAATGTGTAATGCAGTGTTTGGGATTATCAGGCAAATACAATCCACTGAGTTGATCAATGTCAAGTTATACCCAAACGTCTAAACATGAAAGCCAAATATATTAAATAAATATGTCATGAAGGTTTGTATACTTCCAATACACTAAAAAGTCTTTAAAATTGATATATGAATAATGTGCCAAACAAGAAAGTTTGACTAACGGCCCTTAGCATGTTCAATTTCAGGATCTATCATGCCTGGACCTCCAAAGGATTCTGTTCGGTTCACTCATATCAACTTTTACTAAAGTTCAGGTTTAATGTGTTATGTTAATACATGTACTATCTTCCCATTCAAGTATACTTGAGGATTTTAATACTTACAGGTAGTTAGTAATTTGGCTAATTGAGAGATAAATTTCATTAGGAAAAAAATATCTAATTATATACTATGAATTTCATCTAAAGGGACTAAAAAAAGACTTCTGTACCATTGATTCACTTTCTTTCAAAATATACTTATGAGATGTCTATTCAAGAATCCTAAGTTTAGACTCGAATATCTTACATGTTATCACAATACAGTATAGTTATAAGTGAAAAGAGAAGTGAGAAGTTTAGGTTAGATATGGATGCTTAGCTCCCTTCACAGACAGATCCAAGGCACCCAGATCTGTCTCTGCTGTTAAAAAGAAAACGCTCCAGTAATGTCACACATATATAAAGACATGTGTCAGACTCCTTAAATTTTAGTCAAATGCATTTGTGTTATATTCATGTACATGTTTCAACTGTTAAAAGTAGCTACAACTTAAACCACATTGCAATGTCTTTGCTTGAGGGAACTATAATATTTTATAGCCTGCATAGGCAATTACCTACTCCCAGGATCCTCAATGGTAAATATCTTAGTAAATGGACAAAACATTGATTCTTAAGAAATAATCTTCCACTATCACCTTGGACATTGAATTGTTCTAGAAATCTCAGTTAATTGTGTAAAAAAAAATATGGTAGATTTACACTAAATAAAGAAATAACACCTAATTCTTTTTTTAACTTAAAGTTTATTGGGGTTACTCACAAAGTAGGTTGAGGAGTTGCTTACAGGAGTACTAGATGACTGAAAGGCAGCCACACTCGAAGTTTCATCCCATTATGAATGATGCCCCCATAGCTTCCTCAACTCAAAGAATTCTGTATCACCAGAAAGCCCACTACTGTGCAGATGACATTTTACAGATGCTGTGTCTCTGGAGCACACTGCATAATGTGCAGGCAGCTGTGCTGGTCAGAGTCTCCAGCACATTGTGCCATTTGCAGGCACATCAAAGGGAGACTCTTTCCTCCAAGCAGTTGTTTCCCCTTTGTTAGCCTAAGGCCAAGGTTTTTTAAAGCTTTTCCAGACTTGTTGACTTCCTGAGTCTCTAGATCTTCCTTTCTGCCCCTCTTCCAAGAGAGGAATGTTTCACTTTTTAAATAACATAACTCTGGTGGGAGAGAGTGTTGTGTGACCTTAGGTTTCCAAACTTGTCTTCCTCATATCTGCAGGAAAGAATATTTCTGTGTAGAGGAGTCTGCTTCACTAGAAGTTGTTCTATCAGCTTCCAGATTTTCCAGTCTCTGCCTCCCATTGCTGTGGGCATGTGCTGTATAGACATGTGTTCTACCTTGCATCTGCCTTTATTTTGGTATGAAGGAGTATCAACTGAGGTCAGCAGAATTGCAAGCAAATACCTTTCATCACAGAAGCATATTTCCAGCCCTCTAAATGTAAAGTGTTGATTAACCAAATGACCATGTAAAATGATAATCTCTTGTGAATGAAAGAAAGCTGAGATGTAGGGAGTACTTGCTAGATATAAACTACAATAAATCAGACATAGCCTGTCTCATTTATGTCAGTTTGATGATATTTGATTTACTACTTCTGTATGTTGAAACAGCTAGAGATGCATAAATTTGATTTAATTTGTGCAAAGTGCAGAAATGCAGTTCATAATTTATTAATGGTATTCATTTTAATTATGATTAAATATGGTTTTCTATTTTCCTTAAACATTAATTTAGAAATTATTATTTTAGTTTTTGTGGATAAAAGAGCCATATTATGCAAAAAATATTTGATAAAAATTATAACTTACACTTCTGGTAAAGATGGTATCTTCCTAACAGCACTGCACCTCCCAGGGCAGGAAAGGCAAGACACTAAGGGTTCATTGCGTCTTCCATGGGGAGCAGCCTCTAATAGACTCCAGTGGGAGGGGCGCAGGGGCACAAAAGCAAGTCTGCTGATCCCCACACACTCGGGTAGCCCGCAAGTCCTCACACCCTCAGCAGCTGTCCTCGCCACTGTCTCCGCCGCAGATTCCTCCCGCGCTAACTGTAGGCAAGGGGACACAAGCCAGAGTAGCTCCACCTGTTCCAGAGCAAGTGGGCGACCATCCCAATCCCCCACCCCCCGGCAACTGCTGCCCTACTCCCCCTCTGCCACAGTCCCACCCCCCAACCCAGGCAAACACTGTTCCACTCCCCCCACTATTGCCACCCTGCTTCCCCTGCCCCATCCGCAGTCCAACACACCTGACCCACGCCATCACCATTATATTCTGCTCAACCCCCATGACCACAGTCCCATTACCCACGGCCCAGCGAGAACTCTCCCAAGAGAACCATTCCACTTGCCAACATCCCCCATCACCTTGTGAAACCAGGAAAGCCAGATTATCTCTACCTGCACCTCCAAGCTCCTGAATGCCATCCCACTGACCACTGCCACCCATTTCCCTGTCCACTTCAGGCACCTGACCATGCACTCCTGTACCATGAATCATAGAACAACAAATATCTACATCAGGTCTTTGGCCCCCCACTACAACCTCATGGACTCCTCCCTGAGCAGGCAGGCCCAATTACCACCAGAAAAATAGTGGAAGCAATCATAAAAGAGAATAATCTGGACACACTTCAAAGGTAGACTATAACTTCCTCCTAAATTAAATAAGGCCTGATTACTGTGATGGGAATACAACAAAACAAAAGGAATAACATAAAAAATCAAATGCAAGTAAATCCTATAAGATTGTCCACTCCTATAATGGATGTACCTAATCAACAAATGGAAGAAACATTAGGATCAGAACACCAAAAGGAAGTTATAATCCATGCAACCCTGGTGAATAAAATGGCAGAATCTGCAGAAAAGTGACAAAGGGCTAATAATCATATGAATACTGACATCGCTAGACTAGACCTAATAGATAAGACCCTGGAAGGGGTCCAAAGACAGTTAAATGATCTGAAGGAGAATAAAAAACAAAAACAAACAAACAAAACAAACACAGAGGACAACAATAATCAGCTGGCTAATCTCAATGAAGACATAAAGAAATTCACGAAGAATTCCTTTAACTCCCAGTATCAGCATGTGGTTAACATCGGCAATGAGCTGTTAGTCACAGAGACCTACAAGGTTTCCCAAAAGAAGACAGATTTCAGTGAGAGTACTTGATGGCCCACCAAAGGTTAGTGGTAAGACCATCCTGCTGAAGATACCATATTCTGTTGGTATGGAATATGGACTGACCTGGCTGGAATCTGGAAGAGAGTCAGTCCCCCAACAGCTTGTCTAGTGTCAGAAGGTGCTACATGAGTGACTGGGGAAAAATGATCAACATTTGTCCAAGCAGCTCATAGTCTAAGATAGTTAGCAGCAAACAACCTGTCGTGATGCTCACACAAGTGCAATAGTGGCACACAGCAATGGTGGGAAACCAATTGCTCTTGACTTGGCTAACTGATCTGCTCAGTAGAATAGAACCCATAGCTGAAGCTGGGTTGTGGGAGGACCACATCCAAAAAATGAGCCTGTTCTTTATTATCAAACCTATACCTATTAAATTCTCTCTAAAAAAACAAAGGTTATCCCATTTATCTGGCACTAACTTCACTCTCCATTGGAGAATTTTCTTCCCTTTTTCAGATGGACATAGATTCTAAGGAAATAACCAGCCCATTACACCTCAAAAGGGACCCAACTGAAACTAAGAGTATTGGGGGAAATGAGCAGGAGTGCTGCTCCCTTGGTGAACCTGGTGCCAGCACAAGGTTGAAGGAGATAGACACAGAAAATACTCAACTCCTAATCCAGAGGCTCCCAAGAACACATAAGTGATGCAGACCTAAAATGAACCCAACACGGCTCAGGGAAATTTGCAGAAACGGGGGCAGAACGTATGTTAAAGCTACACATTGGATCATTATCCATAGAGACATTGCCTCTGACCAATAACTGATGGCTAACCCTCCAATGCATGACTCATATTCCCCAATGAGGCGGGTCTCTGCAGAGGGGGAAGGACAGAGAAGAGGCTAATGATTGTACCAAAAAGATAGCAAACACTGTGTACATAACTAATAAAACACACTAAAATTTTTATAACTTACAAATTTAGTGGTAACTAAGTAAATGTGTTTCTCATGGTTCATAAAATATATTTGAAATTTACTTGTGCACATGAATATAATACTTAATATTAATCTTGCATATTTTAAAGGCACATTATGAAACATTTTCAGAATGAAAGTTAATTGAAATTTTATGTTGAATGAAAATAAAAAAAAAAAAATGAGCCTGCTCTCCGTTATCAAGCTCCCACCAATCATGGGCTACAAGAGAGCCTACACCTATTAAATTCTTTCTAAAATAATAATGGCTATTCCATTTATCTGGTGCTGATTTCACTCTTTGTTGGAGAATTTGCTTTTCTTTTTTAGATGGATGCAGATCCTGAGGAAAGAATTAGCCCATTGCACCTCAACAGGGCCCAGCTAAAATTAAGAGTAATTGAGGAAATGAGCAAGAGTGCTGCTTTCTTGGTGAACCTGGTACCAGCATATTTGTTTGTTTGCTTGTTTCCTTCCAAACCCTGTATGTCCCTGAAGGTCTTTTTCTCCTTTCCTCATGCATCCCTTTCTAATTTTCTGGTAACTCTACAAATTCACTCCCACATAAATACCAATATATAAAAATTTGAAATTAGAAGCTAGTATCTTTATATGAGAGCATATAAGTAAAGTTGTGAGAAAACTAAAAGAGAACACCAGACTTGATCTCTACAGGGAGACTGTTTATTGAGAGGAGCAGTGAGGGGCAGCAGCCTTCTCGTGGGATGAACGCTGAAGCACTGAGCCAGGCTGGGGTTCAAACTTATAAGGAGGGCCCTAAGGAAACAGACTGTACCAGGTGCTGTAGATAAGGAACTTGTAGCTGTTTGTGTCCTTGTTCAGCATAGGCTTCTTTAGCCAGGATTGTCTAAGGAAGGATAGCCCCATGACTTCTGTCCTTTAATATTTTCTGAGCTAAGGGAAGTTTATCATTCAGGGGAGTTTTGGGGCCTGTCAAGGCCAAATCCCTCTGTGTCTTCTTGATTGCCTGCTAGTCTTAGGGATAGTTATTAACTCATTTGTTCCTTCCAGTTTTCAGTGAAAGAAATTAACCCTTCAGAGAGAACATATTGTATTTGTTTTGGTAGGCCTAGATACTACAATCAGTATATTTTCCAATTCAGTTCATTGTTCTGCACATTTTATATTTTCTTATAGTTAAATAAAATTCCATTTCATCCTTGTACCACATTTTTTATTATCCATTCATCAGTTTATGGGTATCCAGGCTGACTCCAGAACAACAATAAACATGGATGTGCAACACATAAGTGTTATAGCTAAATCAAGATTATATTTTATTTTATTTTTTGAGGACTCCTCCAATTTCCATATTTTCTAGATCAGTTTGCACACCTATGACAGTGGATACAGATTCCCCCTTGCCAAACTCTTTGACAGAATTTGTTATTTATTTTCTTGATGACAGTCTGACTGGAGTGAGTCTGAATCTCACAGTAGTTTTCATTTACATTTCCATGTAGCAAAGGATACTGAAAAGTTTTAAAAATATTCATTAGCAGTTTGTATTTTCTTTTTTGAGAACTCTCTGTTCAGTCTATAGTCCAAATTTTGATAGGTAGTTTGTTTCCTTCATTTTTTTTTTGAGTTCATAATGTACTCTAGATACAGCTCATTACCAATCCTGAAGGATGGAGGATGACAGCTTTAATTTTCTCACATTATGTATTAACCATAGATTGGTCATTCAAAGTAAAACTATCACATTGAAATAATTTAAATTGAAATTTTAAGCATAGTCCTATAATAAATATTAAGATAAAATAGTTAAAATAGTCCAAATCCCCCAAAAGAGGCTAACAAGGCTTTTGCTGTATTTCTTTAGTTTTGTTTCTAGTAATTATTTTGCATTTGGTTTGTATTGTTAGGTAAAAGCTTGGATATGAATAATATCATATTTTGTTAAATATTGCAATATGAAATTATGTCAACATCAAGTGGAAATTCACTTTATTTTGGTTAGAGATGAAAAATAGAAAATTATCTATAAATCATATTATATTCATAATTATCAACAAAATCAGTCATAATAATTAAATTTTTGTTCAGATGCATTTTTTGAAAAAATAATTCCATAGATTTACATGTATTTGAAATGGGAAATACATCTTTCATTTTAAGAGTATTGTCCAACAGAAATGTAATACTAGGGCTGGAGAGATGGCTCAAGGTTAAGGTGCTTACCTGCAAAGGTTAACTACCCAGGTTTCAATTCACCAGTATACACATAAAGGCAGATGCAGAAGGTGGCACATGCAGCTGGTGTTTGTTTGCAATGGCTAAAGGCCCTCTCCCTCTGTCTCTCTCTCCCCTCTTATAAATAAATAAAATAAAATAATAAAGAAATATAATGGTAATTAGAAAGGTAAAAGGCATAAATATTTAAAACATTTTACAGTTATATTTAAAAAGAAAGAGATCCCGGCATGGTGGTACATGCCTTTAATCCCAGCACTCGGGAGGTAGAGGTAGAAGGATTGCTGTGAGTTTGAGGTACCCCTGAGACTCCATAGTAAATTCCAGGTCAGCCTGGGCTAGAGTGAGATCCTATCTCAAAAATCCAAAAAGAGAGAGAGAGAGAGAGAGAGAGAGAGAGAGAGAGAGAGAGAGAGAGAACATTGGTGATTTCTTTTCTAATTTGGTTTGTGGCTTTAGTAGTTTGGTTGTGACAGGGTTTCTTGTATGTAGCTGTGCACACCTGGCTGGAATGTCTATGGATTCTTCTTTCTCCACCCTTTTCATGCTAAAAATCAGAATAATTCTTGCTTTCAAAATGCATTTCAACACTAAGTTTTTCTGGGATCACAGTGTGATTTTCAGTGAAATGTGTACGTATTCTTTTGAATTTGCCCTTTTTAATTTGTTTTAAATTTTTATTTATGAGAGAGAGAGAGAAAGAGAGAGAGAGAGAATGGACATGCTGGGTCCTCCAGCTGCTGCAAACGAACTCGAGACATATGTGACCCCTTGCACACCTGGCTTACTGTGTCCTTGGGAACTTCCTTTGGCTTTGCAGGCAAGCACCTTCACCACTAAGCAATCTCACTAGTTCAGAATTTGCTCTTTTTAAGATCATTATCTAAAGGTCTTAGTAGTTGCTATTAAAGCAGGGAGGATGGAAAATATGGTACCAACATATGATGTATCTATAAGAATATGTTCTTAATAAAATAATAAACAAAAATTTAAAAATATAAAATTAATAACATTTTAGAATATTCATTAACTTTAAAAAATTATTGAGATTTAATTTAATGTATGCATATACATATAAATATTTTAACTTATTTATTTGCAAGCAGAGTGAGAGAGAAACAACAGGGTACTGGCATGCCAGGGCCTCTTGCCACTGAAAATGAACTCCTGATGTGTTGGCCACTGTCCATCTATTGTTATATGGCTACTAGGGAATCAAACTCTGGTCATCAGGTTTTTATAACAAGTGACTTGAACAGCTGAGCTATATCTCAGTCTCAAACTATATATATATAGAAACCAGAAATTATTTATTTATATATATATAAAACATTATAATATAATATAATAATACAAAATATTATATATATGTTATAGTATAATATAATATAATAAGAATATAAAAAACAGAAATACCCAATTTTTCTCAAACAACTGTCTGTATATTTTTACATAATATCTCAGTTGTGATTGAACCAAATATATCATCCTTATTTGTTTAGCTTTTCTTCATTTTATAATTTTCACACTTAATTCTCTTAGTCATTTTGGGATATTTCTCTGAACTCCTTCCAACCTCTGCATCTGTATGTCTTAGGCAACCTTGTCTGGCATGCACTTTTATGCAGCTCATCAGAATAACATACAGAAGAGCTTCTCTCATATGCCTAGCAATATCATGCAGTTTTTGCCTGCAGCTCAAAGGAAGCATGAACTTTTATTCATTTTATTGAACAATTAGCCAGATATTTTCAATGACTAAGGTATCCTTAGAACTGAACAGTTAAAAATAAGACTCAGATGTTCTAAAAGAAATATAATCAATTCAATAGTTTTTGAAGAAACTACCAAATAGATTTTGTATGTGAGAGAGACTTTTGGTCCTGAGTTGGAGATTCTCCAAGTTCATTTAAAGTGGATGAAAATTATGTTAATTTGAGTGGGACTGTGGAAATATGAAGGTTTAAGTGTAGGGAAAAATAAATGCAGATATAAAAGTGAAATTTTTCATTTGTAGTATATTTATGTATGTTATCAATATACATTAAAATATAGTTTCAGTTCTTTTGGTTTGAGATGATCATATCCAGTATTTTTTTTTATCATTTCGTAAAACAAATTTACTCATTTTCCAAACTTCTCATCATTTGTTACGATTGCTTGATTGTGTATTTGTAGCACTACTTCATTTTAATACTAATAAGTTCCATCTCTTTGCATTTGTGTTAATTTGCAAAATGTAATGACTATTTAACAGACTATTATAGTCTGTATAACTTAAATTCATGAAATTCATAAAAATCATACATTTTCAGTTTTATTTCATTGTGTATTTCCTTAAGTCTTTGACCATATTATTCTTGTATGCCATATTCACACTACAAACCCAGGGAAATAAATCAGATGTTCCTTCTAAATTTATCCCCTGCATCTTTTGCCAAATAAATTGTAATTGTAGATATGCAATGTAAGGAAAGTATAAGAGAAAAGTGGTCTTGATCTCTACAGATAGACTATTTATTGACAGAAACAGTGAGGGGCAGCCGCCTTCCCACAGGATGAAGACTGAAGCACTGAGCTAGGCTAGCATGCAAGTTTATAAGTGGGATCCTAAGAAAAACAGATTGTACCAGGTACAGTAGATAAAGAACTTGTAGCTGTTTGTGTCCTTGTTCAGAACAGGCTTCTTCAGGATTGTCTAAGGGAGTATACCAAGATGATTTCTGGTACTTTAAGGCCATCTGAGCTAAGGGGTGTACATCAATCAGTGGAGCTAGGCTGAACTCTTCCCTTGTTTCTTTTATGGCCTTCTAGCCTTAGTAATAGTTATTAATTCTTTTTAGTTCCCTCTAGATTTCACGGAAAGCTATTAACCCTTCATGCAATATTTCACTTAGGTTTCAACTCAAACTTTCTTACTGAGTAAGTACAATGAATTTCTAGCAATTGCGGCATTTATCAAATCTGAATAGTTTTAGAATTTCCTTTTGCAATATATGCATCACTGCATTATATATGCTCTGACCAGTTTATGTGCAGAAAAACAATGTTTTCAAGAAAATTAGGATCCTCGAAAGATAAAGTTTACATAGTAGAGCTGCTATCTTTTACATAAATTGGAGAATTGAAACACATTTATTACAGTTACCTTCATGTTGCTGGAAAAACACTGGAATAGAAGCTGCTTGTGGAAGGAAAGTGTTTATTTCAGGCACAGAGAATCTAGGAGAAACACCACCAATGGTGGAAAAAAGCTTGTTTACTGCCATATGTTGATAGCAGAGAGACACCACTAAACTGCCAGCAAACACCAAGAAAACACCAAGAACCAGAGCTTAAACTGCTCTGAATACACCATAGAGCTGGACTAGAAGATCTCCCCATGACACACCCTCCTGCAGCCTGTTGAAGACTCAAGTTGCAAGATTAATAATAAATATCACAGGGTAAGCCTGGTGTGGTGGCATGCGCTTTTAAAAAAAATTGTTTATTATTTATTGAGTGAAAGACAGAGAAAGAGGGAGAGAGAGAGAGAATGAGCGCGCCGAGGCTTCCAGCCACGCAAAGGAACTCCAGACGCATGCACCCCCTTGTGCATCTGGCTAACGTGGGTCCTGGGGAATCAAGACTCAAACCGGGGTCCTTAGGCTTCACAGGCAAGCGCCTAACTGCTAAGCCATCTCTCCAGCCCGACATGTGCTTTTAATCCTAGCATTAGGGAGGCAGAGGTAGGAGGATCACCATGAGTTTGAAGCCACTCTGAGACTCCATACTGAATTCCAGGTCAGCCTGGACTAGAGTGAAACCCTACCTTGAAAAAAATTATATCTATCTATCTATCTATCTATCTATCTATCTATCTATCTATCTATCTATCTATCCATCCATCCATCCATCCATCCACCCACCCACCCACCCACCCACCCACCCATCCATCCATCCATCCATCCATCCATCCATCCCAGGGTGATACAGTCATGTCAAATTCAGTCCCCATCCTGTTGTGGTAGGAGCTGGCCTACATGGCTAACAGAGAAAGCTATGCCACTTCTGGACCTAGGTTTCTTGCCCTTAGACCTGGGGATTAAAAAAAAAGAAGAAAAGAAAAAGACAAAAATAATTACCTCAGGCTATGGGGGACATGCATTCTCAGTCAAACCACCACAACCTTATGAACATATCAATATCTTGTGACATGTGGGACAGAGAGAGTCAGAAAAATCTAAAGAAAAAAATTCTGATTTTTGAAAACATTCTGATTTCTTTGATAAGCTTGATTTCCAGAGAATCTTCAGTTTAATTGGGCCTGTTTCCTTAATGAAGAAATTTATAATTAAATATGAGTTTCTAAAAAGAAAATGCTTTTAGGTTAAAATAATCTTTTATTGTTTTTTGCTATTACTAGAGCCATCTTCTCAAAAGTCTAAGCATAATTATGTGATATTTGTACATTGTGGCAAGAGATATATAAAATTTATAATTACATAAATTTCATCTATCATTGAAGATTAATAGGAGTAATGTATTTTCACTGGGATAATTAAGAGATACTACATTTTCAAGATAATGCAACTGCTTCAGTGTCTTACTGTATTATAACTTATCAATATTAAAGTAGAAAATTTGAGAATTTCATCTAGTTTCTGATAAATATGTATGTGAACTTATTAAGTTTTTAAAGTCCTTGCTTTTAGAAATACCTCCCAAGGGAGAAGACAGGTGGTCAGAATCAAATTAAAAATTAAATAATAAGGCACATAACATATAATTTTGAAATGAATGAATTAGTGTTTTAACTTTATATGGCATTATTTCTTACAACATATCAAAAATATTCATTGACTTTTCAACAAATAATTGTGCAATAACTGTATTTGGGAAGCATGAGACTATTAAAATGAACATGATAAGCTTTCCTTTAAAAGTTTTTATGGTCTAATAAAATACAGATAAATGGGTGATTTCAAGCCATTTCCTAGCACATAATCTAGCATATAATAAGAAATCAACACTTCCATTGTGAAGTAAAGAGTGAATAATGAATGTAATATGATTGCATGTTATTTAATAAAGTGGTTTGGCTACAACACTAATAGCAATAGTAATAACTTGCATAAAAAGCTGAGATCTGCCATCTATTCAAGGACTTCTATTTACAGGAAACTGTGCTGAGCACTTTATTTGTGTGATATCATTTCTTTCTTACAGTAGCATTGTGCAATAGTAACAAGAGCAATTACATAGTTTGCAAAAATCCAGGGGAAAATGGAAATGTGTATCCCCTTTCTCACTGAAAGGCTTAGACATTTCAAGAAGGAAAAGATAAACATGACAACAAGTAGGAGACACTAGAAAATGTGACAACGTGAAGCACTGTGCAGCTGCTTATGCCATGTAGAATAAAGCCTTAAGGGCTCAGGCTTAGGACCCTTAACAGATCAGGAAATCACAGTGTTTTGTGTTATGTATTCAATTTTTTCTGAACATTTTCTTTCTGTAATGTGCAAAATAGTTTAAAATACAAAAGGTCAGATTCAAAGACTATGTCAGAAGCTATTGCATTAATCCAGTTTGAAGCGCTTTTGTTCATTTCTTGTCAAGAATATTCTGAGTTTACTATTAAAATCTTATAATGCTCCTATTCAACAAGATGATAAAATCCTAAGTGCTCTTATCTAGGGTTACTTCCAAACTTTTTATTTACTCTATGCAAGGCATAAATATTCTAGTAAGGCTGATGGAATTTGTGTTATCATAAAATGAATCATAATAACCACTAATGTGTGTTCTTATGTAAAAGCTCAAAAATAATCTCATAGAAGCAAAGAATAAAAGAGGACTTACCACAGCCTGAGAGGTATATGCAGAGAGATATGGAAAGATGCTTAATGAGTGTAGGTTTGCATTTGGATAAAAGGAGTGACTTTGTATATTCTATATTACATCAGGATAAGTGTGGCTGAAAGCAGTTAATTGTATATTTCAAAATAGCCTACAGAGAAGAGTTTTGGATGCATCTGCAACAAATAAATGATCAATGTTAAATGAGCTGGATATGTGATTTACTCTTATCTGCTCATAGAAAACATATACTGAATTATCACATTGTACTTATAGGCATATGCAACTTTATATTGTGAAGAAAATATTATAAGATCATTACGTTCTCAGTAGTGCAATATTTGAGGACTATTTAGAAATCAATACCACAGTAATTATACAGATTTTGATGTTAAGCCTTTAGCTTAATCACCTTCACTTGTAGTCAGTGTACTTACCAGACCATCATGGCAATCCTGTGTGCATCATATTACCCAATCTCAGATCACTGCATTAATTGGAGACCTTCGTTGTAACGCTTCATATTTTATTTTCTTGAAACTTTTTTACATGGTAAATGCATCTCCAGCATTTTGGCCTACGTGGAGAAAATGACCCTAGTAATTTACAAAAAGTCTACCCACAAACATTAAAATTATGACACTAGATTCCTAGTTTTTAAAAAGTTATGTATCTGCAAAGATGAAGTCTTGGTGAAATAACTGAAGGTCAACTTATAAAAAATATCATCAATTTCAATAAAGATGAAGAAAGAAATATGGAGAAATGTGGGCATTGACATAATAGAAATGAGAGAACTGAAACCAATGTGGTGTCAAGGAGAAGGCTCACAGATGCCAGTCAGAACACACACATAGCTGCAGAGTGGAGGCATAAAGAACTCAGAGCATAGCAGAGAAAGAGGGAAAAAAAAAAACAAAAAAAAAAAAAACACCTGAAAAACCAGCCAGACCAAAATATACTTTGTCAAAGAAGAGACTTTCATGCCTTTGATACTTTAAATCAGAGAGACTGGATTAGTGACCTGTCAGAACCTACTGCAAGTGTGGTAGGCATTACACTACAGGTAGAACAAGGAAGTTAAATTCCATAAATCCTACACATTAAAGAAAAGTATTCACTTGTTGCCATGTTTCAGTTTCCACTATCTGTGCATTTGTGAGTGGCGTGTATATGCCTGTGTGTGTGTGTGTTTATTGATGAGAGGGTAAAGCTGAATTAATTCTCTTTAGATATTGAGATATTGACAGGCAAAGAAAAAGAATTTTAAGTAACTGATACCACATGGTCATCATTCTTCTTTATTAATATAATCATCCATTCTCAATTCTCATTCAGTAATCCAGAGTCACGAAATGGCATACTGGTGACTGGGTTTCTGAAGAAAGAACAGCTAACCACTTTAAAACATCTGACATCACCACAAAACAATTAAACATGAGTGAAACAGGCACAATGCAATGATTAAAAAAAGAAATTCCTAAGAATGATGAATAAATAATCAGAACATTAAAGAGTATTTTTATTTGAAATTTATTTGCTGAAAGATTAGTAAACAAGGAAATTATAAAATGGGTGATTCAAGAAAAGTTATCAGATTGAGAGATACAGATTGACCAATTACTTAAAGAATGCACTGTATACCAGCACATCATATTAAAAATATCATATAAAGTGGTACAAAATCATGAAACACATGTATGCTGATGATGAGAAAAACTTGAAAAGTTGAGAAAATAAGAGAAAAAGCAAGAGAGTGAGAAAGAGAGGAAAGATCGTGAGAGAGAAAACACACAAAGAATAAGTTTAATAATTATATGAATTTATCAAAGCAACAGTGATAGAAAATACTGGAAAAATTGACCATAAGGACATTTATTTTCAAGCTGATAATTTATAAACTTACCATATCATCCATCAAATGTAGACTAATGATATGGGTGTATATGTATCCCCCAAAATATCATTTCTTAGGTTCTCTCAAAAAGCTAGTGGAGTAATGTAATAAAAACCCACACTAGAAAATAAAGAAGAAACTGTATAACAGAAATGTTAGGAAGGCTCAAGTACAATGTGCATATGAATAATCCACATGGAAACTCAGCTCAGACTGGAGCAAGAACACAGAAGCTGAGGAAGAGCTAACATAACCATTCCTACACGTACAGCAAAGACAAAACAGAGTACATATATGCGGCATTATTACCTCTTATGTCTATTCCATTTGTGTCTTTTAAAGGTATCATGATTTGTTTGAATAACTTTGAAAAAGCATAGAAGTTCATGTTCAAAGAGTCAAATAAGAAAATAAGGAAAAAAGGTGAATTCAGAACAATAGAAAATCTTATTTCTGGGGTTTAGCCATACTTCAGCTGTCCTATTGTCTTTGCTTCTCCTCTATTTCTGCCTTAGTTTATCTTTTTGTCTCCTATTACATCCATCGTGCAAATGGTTTTCTTACTGTCAGCATTACTGTTTTCTAAGCTGTTCTCCAGATTGTAATTAGAATGATCTTTAAAGTTAAAACTTACAAACTGGTTAAATTACTCAGTGAGGAAACAGTTCCCTGTAACATATGGTTATTACCAAATGTGAATGTTTAGTTTAAGTAAATGGGACAATGTGTAGAATAAGTTTGTAGATAAGGCAATGGAACCAAAATGATTTTTTAATGAGTTTTAATTCATTCTATGAGAAAGTAGTTGATTAAATGATGGGTGGAAACAGAGAAGAAGGCAGAAAGCAAAGTTTTAAAAAAGCCAAACTTTGTAACATGCAGGCAAACTTTAATAAAACATCTTAGTGTAGTGAAACTCAGAATTTTGGTTAAATTTCAAGGTCACGATTACAAGACTCAAGAGGAAACTTAGATGTTGTAATAGAGTAGGTACGTGGCATAATAGAGAAGAAGTGTCCAGTATTACTTTAATGGTGTTTTGTAATAAAATATTTTGTTCCATGAGATATATTAATGGAAGAATGTGTTACATGGAGCTGCCAATGCCCAATCCAGAGTTTAACTTCCATATACTCTTCAGATTTAATGTGAGAAGAGAATGGAAACATAACACTAGGACCTGCTACTTAATTGGTTAGTTTATTCATTCACTATCTAAGTAGTTGGAGAATTTAGTAAGGTAACAGACAAAATATATGAAAAGCAATCAAGGGAAATAAGACTTAATATAGTTGAGAAAAGTTAAATAAAACAAGCTATGAAAACTGGTAAAGTTTCTATTAATAATTGGTAACAGCTTAGCAACCGGGAAGACTATCTAAGCTTACCTTAGAAAAACTATCACAGGCAGACTGAATTTCTCTTCAGCTGGTATTCTACTCTTTCATGTGCTTTTTGGGTGTCACTGGCACATGCATAGTACTCATTGGTCCCTTAATCAAGGAACTTGCTTCAAAGATGATCTTGATGTGATATAATGCAGCTCACATTGACACACTCCTGTGGTAGTTTTATTTCCTCCCCTGTGATAAGTTTTAAGTATATACCACTAGAACATATTTCTCTAAAAGGTCTTTTACTTTTTATTTTTCCTGGGCACTTTAATTTCTGATTCTACATATTGTTCCTGGGCTCAAGGATGGGCTTTAAACAGTAGATTTCATTTGAATCAAGTTTACAGTAATCCTTCCAATATAGTGCCATTACGGTTCCTAAAACCAACATTAAAAGCACTATTATTTTATGATTAATATTTTTATAAATAGATTGTATTCTGAGACCCCTTTCTCAACTCTCTTCTAACATTTGACAGTTTATACAAGTATATCAGGTTAATTTTCCCCAGATAACTGAGTTTTTCTTAAATTTTAGCTAGATACTTGTGACTGTAGATTATGGTCATTTACATGAATATCTTTCAGATAGTTCAATAGCTTAACAGTAAGATGTATTATGCTTCAAGATTCTCATCTTGCTTTTCCTTTCTCTTTGCCAGTTTTTTAGGAAACATTTTAAAAACTTTACCATCACCAAGAAGAGCTTAAATGTTTATATTATCACATCTGATGTTAACACACCTTAGCCCCATAACACAAGATTTGCTTGCATTTGCTTATTGAATTACATTTATATTTATTTGAACCATTGTAATTTAGTATTTTTTTAAAACAATGTATGTATAATGTATATAAAGTCTTCTAACATGTTTTCCCACATTCCCTTCATAGTCCTGTTTTTTTAACTAACCTATAAACTCATACTTAATAACGATTTAGTTGTTTTTCAATGAAAATCTGAAACCTGCACTTTTGTGCTATCACGAAGCAGTTACTGCTAGTTTCACCTTACTGACATATTATTTGAACAATGTTTTCAGTCTAAGCTACACAGAAAATTAAAGGTATAATTTTCTGGCTTCTCTTTTAGTTTACTTGTTCCTTTCTTCTTCTTCTTGTTCTTTTTTTTTTTTTTTGTGGGGAACAGAACTTATTACCCAGGTTTTCTTAATCTTAACCATCCAGTCTGCCAGGTGGCTTCAGATAACTGAGAATCTAAATTTTCCTTGTTATTGGTTTTTCTTCAAACCTGACGCCCCAGGGCAGACACCTACTGAATGGCAGCTTCAAAGCAGGCTTTGAGGGAAAGTAGGAAAGGGCAAATTGCCCCTCTGGGTTAGGATCTGCTTCCCGACAGTGTGCTTTCTCTGCATCTGTAGATTTCTCTGGTGAGATAATAAAGAGAATCTCCCAAGAGGCACTGGGCAGAAAAACACTCGGTGAGAGGATCAACTTCCATCATCCTGATTGACAGCGTGAGCTGGTTTATCCCTGTAGTCGGTAATAGTGTGATTTAGATCTCAGCAAACAATTGATACAAACTCTTTCCCCTATCTTTTGTAGACTCTTTTTCTCCATTCTCTATTCTAGTTGCCACTACAGTAATGTTTGGTAAACTTGGCACTGAGTTTCTCATGTAGACTATGGATCCTCAGGTAGGTGACCTGTAAGCATACTGTGTAGATTTTCTTTGCTGGAATGATAAATTATGGAAAATGGCTTCATTAATCTAAATGCACATTTTAAAAACTTTTTATTGAAAAATTTTATACATTACATAATATATATTTATCATAATCCCCTCCTATTACCTTCCTTTTCCCTTTTCTCTCTCTCTCTTCCAAAAACGTATATTATTAAACTCAAACAATTTCTACAGGAAGAATAAAAGTCAGTGCTATAAGGGAAGTAATTGCCTTCAGCAGAAGTCAGTAATTCCCTAGTTTGACTGAAGTAATCTAGCAAAATGGCAAGTACAACAACATTTTACAAAGTAAACTAGGGCATTCATAAGAATACTTTTGCTAGTAGGTATGGACATTTCTTAGTCATAACAGAAGGGCCCCACTTTCCCTGAAACTATCTAACTGGAAGTTAAGCCCTGTTATGTGCTGTTAAGACTGTTAGCATTGTGCTGTGTTTTTACTGTAATCACTATATCTGTATGTGTTAGGGGAGGTCTCATGTAGCACCAGTTGGGATCAGTCTTTCTGTGCCACCAATGATGGTTGTGAACTCCTGATCCTCTTTTCCTACCTCTCAAATTCTGGGATTATGAGAGTCCATCACCATACATGGCTCTAAGTATGTTCTTTCTTTATCTCTCTCCCTCTCTTCCTCTCTCTCTCTCTTTCTGTGTATGTGCGTGTTTGTATGCACATGTGTATGTGGTCTGTAGGCTAAATACATGTTCGTATGTTTATGGGGATGCATGTAAATGAGTATGTATGCTGTGTGGAATCCAGAGATAATTTGAGGTGTCATCCTTTAAAACACTATCCATTTTCTCTGAGACAGGGTCTCTTATTGGCTTGGAGCTTACCAATTAGGCTAGAATTAACTGGCCACTAAGCTCCATGGATCTGATTTTTCTTTCTTCTCTAGAAGGGGTTGTATGAATGTCCCACTACACATGGTATTTAAATGATGATTGCAGACTGAATTCAGGTCCTCATGCTTGTAATGCAAATGATTTACTGACTGAACTATATGGTCAGGCCCTGTAAGCACACGTTAATGTCTAATTTTCCCTTCATATAAGTGGAACTATTTTGGAGCTTGGATCATTTTTACCCCAGATTCGTAGCTCAAGTGATTCCGTGTGTTTGCCTGCCTTGAATAGGAAGCTGTCAGTCAAGTAGCCCCTTTGTTGGCATCCAACCAGACTGTCATCATGGGAGCCAAGAGACTCAAGAAACTTCCCCTTCAGTGTCAAGGAACATCAACAAGACCTTTGCTGAAGCCATGGCTTCTGCTTCGGTAGGCCTTGTTTGGTCATTCCAACTTCAGACAGTGGTCAATGTGCACAGGCTATTTCCACTAAGAGCAGGATGGGGAACACCTTCTAACCCAACAACAATCTTGTGACTTGTGTTAATGTGAGGATTGTGGTTGGTGGATTTAAAAGCCATGCACTAACCTGGCTACCACATTTGGAACAAAAAGCTGTGCCCAAGCATACTACTCTTCTAGGTTCATAAGCTGTGTACAGACATGCATCTCTCTTAGTTACATAAGCCATATATACATACATGCCACTCTTCTAGGTATATAAGACGTATATAAGCATGCCTCTCACCTAGTTATGTAAGCACTAGATTTTTACATGTTTTTTTACATTTTTACATGAGGTTAATCCAGGGAGCATCTATCTTTTATTGATCCACAGAGTTGCATTATTCGGCCTCAATAAAAATCTCAATATATCACATAAACAAGGATAAACATAAAAACCACATGATCATTTCAATTGATGCAGAAAAGGCCTGTGACAAAATACAACATCACTTCATGATCAAAACATTGGAGAGAATTGGCATGGTTGGTTCATATCTTAACATAATAAAGGCGATATACAAAGCTCTGAAGGCCCAAATAATACTTAATGGAGAGAGACTGGAGGAATTCCCATTGAGATCAGGAACAAGACAGGGTTGTCCTCTCTCAACTCTACTTTTCAATATAGTACTGGAAGTCCTAGCTCAAGCAATAACTCAGGAGAAGGAAATAAACGGTATACAATTTGGAAAGGAAGAAGTAAAGTTAGCTCTATTCGCTGATGACATGATTGTATATGTAAGAGACCTGAGAGACTCCATCCCAAAACACCTGAAGGTGATTAACTCCTATAGCAAAGTAGCAGGATACAAAATCAATGCACAAAAATCAGTAGCATTACTATATGCAAATGACAAAGATACAGAGAAAGAAATAAGAGACATAGTCCCATTTACAATAGCAACAAAAAAAAGTAAAATACCTTGGAATAATACTAATCAAGGAAGTGAAAGATCTATACAATGAAAACATAAAAACACTCAAAAAATAAATTGAGGAGGACTTGAGAAAATGGAAAGACCTCCCATGTGCGTGGACAGGCAGAATTAGCATTGTGAAGATGACAATCCTACCAAAGGCAATATATAGATTTAATGTAATTCCAATTAAAATTCCTACAGTATTCTTCACAGAGAGAGAAAAAAACGTATCTCAAATTTCATATGGAAAGGCAGAAGGCCTCTCATATCCAAACACAACCTCAGCAAAAGAAATACCTCTGGTGGCATCACCATACCTGATCTAAAGCTATATTACAAAGCCATAGTAATAAAAACAGCATGGTACTGGCATAAAAACAGGAGAATAGACCAATGTAATAGACTTGAGGACGCAGACTTTGGGTCAAACAACTATAGCTACTTGATATTTGACAAAGGCCTGAAAAATATAGGCTGGAAAAAAGATAGCATCTTCAACAAATGGTGTTGGAAAAACTGGATAACCTCATGCAGGAAACTGAAACTTGATCCACACATTTAACCATGTACTATACTCAAATCCAAATGGATCAAAGACCTCAATATAAGACCAGAAACTCAAATACTACTGGAAGAAAATTTAGGAAGTACTTTCAATGGTATAGGAATGGAAAAAGACTTCCAGAACAAAGCCCCAGTAGCTCATGATCTTAAACAGTCACTCAACCAATGGGATGACATGAAGCTGAAGAGTTTTTTTACAGACAAGCGTACAATAAGCAAAGCCAATAGATTACCCACAGAATGGGAGAAAATATTTGTGGTTTATTCAACTGATAGAGGCCTAATCTCTGGAATCTACAAAGAACTCAAATATCTAAACAGTATGAAGTCAAACACCCCACTCACAAAATGGGGCAAAGAGCTGAAAAGGCAGTTCACAGAGGAAGAAATACAAATGGCAAACACACACTTAAGAAAATGTGTATCACCCCCAATCATCAGAGAAATACAAATTAAAACAAGTATGAGATTCCATCTTACCCCAGTTAGGATAGCAAACATCAAAAAAGTCAAATGAAAATAAATGCTGGTAAGGATATGGAGAAGTAGGAACATTCATCCACTGTTGGTGGGAATGTAGGATGGTACAACCACTTTAGAAAGCAATATGGAGGCTCCTGAAAAAGCTAACTATAGAGATACCAACAGACCCAGTTATTCCCTAACTGGGCATCTACCCTAAAACCTTCAAACCACAGGCCAGAGAGACTTGCTCTACCATGTTTGTAGTGGCTCAGTTTGTAATAACTAAGAGCTGGAATCAATCCAGATGTCCAACACTAGAAGAATGGATAACTAAGATGTGGTATAGCTACACAATGGAATTCTATACAGCAGCAAAAAAAAAAAAAAAAAAAAAAAAAAATGACACAAAGAAATTTGAAGAAAAATGGTTGAACCTGGAACAGATCATTCTCAGTGAACTTACCCAATCACAGAAAAATAAAAAAGTCACCACATAGTCTCACTCATCTACAGCACCTAACTTGAATCTACCCAAGATACCTTACATACCCAGCAAACATCTCATGGACTAGACACTAGGATGGATGGGGAGGGAGGGAAGGGCATTGAAAGAATGGGAAACACTAATCAAGACCCAAATTGCAAGTACCATAAAATTCTACTTCCTAAAAGGCAGACCAAATGGCTGAACCTGCACCAGGCCGTTACAAGAAACACCTGAACCACAAGACACTGGACAGGGTAGGATCAAGTCAAACCTAAATCTTGTACATTTTCCCTCCCCCCTCCCTCTCCCTCTCTCTCTCGTCTCTCTAACTCTTGTATATTAGTTATCTTTTTCCTCATTTTCTTAGTGGGCACTGACCTGTAACTCCCAGTACCAGCATGGGGCTATCACCCACAGTGAGCTTTAGATCAGAGAAACCTACAAGGTTTCCTAAAAGAATGACAGATTTCTGTCAGAGTACTTGATGACCCACCAAAGGTTAGTGGTAAGACCCTGTTGCTGAAGACACCATATGCAGCTGACATGTAAAATGGAATAGCAAGGCTGGAAGCTAAGAGAGAGTCAGTCCTCAGACAGTCAGTGTGTCTAGTGCCAGAAAGTGCTACATGGGCTACTGGGGGAAATGACCAATATCTGTCCAAGCAACTCACGGTCTAACCTAATCAGCAGCAAATAACCTGTTGTGACGCCCACACAAGTGCAATAGTGGCACACAGCCATGGTGAGGAACCAACTGCTCTTGATTTAGCTAACTGATCCCCTCAGTGGTACAAGACCCATATCTGGAGCTGGGAAAGAAGTCAGAACCATACCCAAACATAAGCCCACTCTCCAATATCAAGCTACCATCAATCATGGGCTACAAGAGGGCCTATACCTATTAAACTCTCTATAAAAAAAGTAAGGGTTATCTCATTTGTCCTGGTGCTAACTTATTTTGGAAATTATAAAACAGTCAATTTTTATTCTATTCTTTAATATTGAGATTAACAGCATATTCCTTTTTGGGCATTGAATTTGTGTGATTTATAAATATTTCGCTGTGCTTTAGAATCTACGTGACACATAGCATACTGGGGCTTCAGTGAGCTGCACTTGCTGCACACACATGAAGGCCTAAAGGTCTCTGAGCTCAGTGCCTACACCCACTAAAACCTGGAGGTGGAACTTAAGCCTGTTGTCCCACTACTGCAGGAGATTGAAATAGGAAGATCACTGGGGCTTGCTGGTCAGCCATACTGACCAAAACTGGCAGGTCTGGGCCCAGCGAAAGAGAGGATCTCAAAGAGACAAGACATAAGAAGGATAGAGGAGGACACTTGATGCCCTTCTGGCTTTTGAACATGTGCAGACGAGGAGAACACATGTGTACACATGTGCATACACCACCCCACACACTAAGTCACAATACAATATAAATATGCCAAAATTAAAATGAAAAAGAAATCTGAAAATAAAGCATTTTGAAATACTTGCATACAAGATGAGTAAAAGGAAAGATTTCCTGTATACTTACAAAATATGTATTCAAGTTTGATCTCAATTACACCTGAAATGTACCTAGGTGTTTCTAAATGATTCACCATACATATTTACTAAAAGGATTCTTTTTGTTCCATTGTAACAGATTTCTGTCAAAATATGGAAAATGACAGAAATAGCATATCTATTACTTGATTTGAAGAATATATTTGAAATTTTTTATTTGAAATTATTTCCCATATGTATTGCTGAGTTTACTAACAAATTTCATGTGATTATGCTGTGAGATTCATAACACGTTTCAAATACTCAGAAATAAGTTTAAAAATATTTTTTAAACTGTAAAACATATTATAATTAAGCACTGAGTTTAGAGTATTTTTAAAAGGAAAGGTTTGCATTCATTCACTTTATATGTGAAGGACAAATATCTTGCTTTGTAATATTTTGTCATCATGTTGAAAAAATCCTTGTTTGTTACACTAGTATTTTTTTCCATTTTCTCAGTAATGTGTCTAAAGGAAAATAACATCCTGGAAGAATGTAAAAATTTGCAATATCCTTAAAATCTTATAGGTTACACCAATCACATAGAAATTTATTTTCTAAAAATGTAGTGTCATATTCATAAGAAATCATATAAAAGTACATAATATTTTAATACCCTCAAAAATTGTTGAGTATATTTATATTCTCATTCCTTACAGAGGTGAGAAAAGGCACTTGATTATTCATGCTATTATAATTTAGACAAATAGGTATTTCCTTTTAGAGGAAAAAAATCAATCATTTTTTTTGTGGAAAATATGGTCCTTAACTCTCATAAAGGCATCTACTTTTGTGTTGATCTTTAGAATTTCATTTTAATGGACATCATTCCTTTTATTATTCAGATTTGGTGGGGGCCATAGAAACCTATGCATATCACTAGCTTATGTGGTAGTTTTGTAAGGAACACTAAATTAAAATAGTATAATGAAGAACCTAATTGCACTGAGATATGTTCTCTAAATTACAGAATAGTGATATTTTGATTGTGTTAGCTAAAATTTACTAATTGAGGAATCTAAATGAATAAACCTTAAAATTGATTTTTTTTCAAAATAATTAATTCTTAGGAAATACAAAAATCAGCAAATACAAAAATATTAAGTTCTTATAGGTTTTTGAAAATCAACTTACAGATGACTTTTAAAAAAACAGCAAAAAAATGGGCTGCCAAGATTACTCAGCTATTAAAATTCCTTCCTGGCCAGGTGTAGGGGCCCACACCTTTAATCCCAGCACTCAGGAGGAAGAGGTAGGAGCATCAATGAGAGTCCAAGGCCACTCTGAGACTACATAGTGAATTCCAGGTTAGCCTGAGCTACAGTGACACCCTAACACACAACCTCCCCCCCCCCGCCAAAAAAAAACCACTACTTCCCTTGCAAGCATGAGGACCTATGGAAGGCAGGGAGACTTCCCAAATTCAATCTCCAGAACTCCCCAAAACGGTTGGGTATAGCCATGCATAACTTTAATCACAGGTCCCACAGGGAAGCAGAGACTGGCGAATCACTGAAGCTAGTGAAGAATCAACAAGTTCCAGGATCAGTAAGATACTCTGGATCAAATAAGAATTGTCAAAAGAATGACTTAGCATGTGGTGGTTTGATTTTGGTGTCTCCCTTAGAGTTGTCTGTTTTGAATGTCAGGTTCCCAGCTGGTGGCAATTTGGTAATTGAAGCCTCCTGGAGGCAGTGTATTGGTAGGGACATGCTTATGTATGTTATAGCCAGCTTCCACTTGCCGGTGTTTGACACACACTCCTGCTGCTGTTGTCCATCTGATGTTTTCCAGAAGGTGATGTCCACCCTCTGCTCATGCCATTGTTTCCCCCTGCCATCATGGAGCTTCCCCTTGAGTCTGTAAGCTAAAATATACCCTCTCCTTTCACAAGCTGCTCTTGGTCAGGTGTTTTCTGCCAGTAACTTGCACCTGGCTGGAACCGAGCAGGACAGCTGAAGTTAGCTCCTTCCATGGCAGGCTAGCACATCCTGGCATAGGTAATAACATGGCAGGCTGCAAGGCTACATATATGCACATACATCACAGACTCAGATCAACACACACACACACACACACACACACACACACACACACACACACACACACAAATTTAACTTACATTAAATATTGTCATTTGTTTGTCATTATTTATACTACTAAATATAGTATTTTTACCAGACCTAACTGTAATTGCAAAACTATAGAATTTTCAGTTGAAAGGTATAATTTTGGATAAAGATAAATATATCTTTCATTAGTTTTTCATTAGATTATTGCTGTTGTGAAACAGGGTAAATCAAAAAGGATGGAAAAGAAGAGCAGATGCTAGAAAATAAGATAAGAAAGTGACCAAAATGTAAAAGAACAGAAGGAATACACAATACATTTTTTTCATAAACCAAATGACTAATGAGTTGTAGCACAAATGAAAGGAAAAGCACACAGTGTTCTTCTCAAGGTAGTCCATGCAAATGTGCTCTGCTGTGCAATTGTGAAGCAAAGTAGGAAAAATAATGAGGAACTTTGCTTGAAGAAGCACATCCTTAAAAAAAAAAAGATATGTTATTGTGTGTTTAATGTTCCACATAGTCTCCTGTGATTGATTATTTGGTATCTACTGATGATACTATTCTAGCAAGTGATGGAACCTTCCAGGTCTGGAGCCTAGGTTGTGAATGTCAGCAATGCAGGAGTGGCCCTTCGCAGTTTCTAGACCCAGTGTTGTTTCAGCTTAGCTCTCTGCTGCACACTTCACCAAGACGTGAGGCAGTATGCCTAATACTCTCACCCCTCCATATGAAGCCCCTATACCTGGAAATCTTTCACACCATGATGGACTGTGCACTCTAAAATTATAGCCAAAATAAACCTGTCCTTCCATAAGTTGTTTTTGCCTGATGTGCTGCAGCATGACAAATGTAATTAATATAAATGGTGATGTCAATCTGTCTTTGAAGAAGGAATAGGGAGCCACTAGTTAAGAAGTTTTAAACAACTAATTATGGTTAACGAATAAAAGTGGACAAAATAATAATACTCAACTTTACGATGAAAATATTAAAAATGTGAACTGAGAGTCAGCACAACAAAATGACGTTATTTATAGACAGAAGACTTTGACCAGTATCTCTTTACAAAACCGTTTTATTGACAGCTTCCATAAATATACAATAAACTGATAATGATAATTCCTTATTTCTGATATAATGCTCTAATAATTCAAGGCTATAAGATGAGAAAGGTTCAATGTGTACTTTGGAATGTGTTAATTTACTGAAGAGTTGACTAATACAATTAGGACTTGAAAAGAGAAGTTTAGATCTTTTATAATGGTTAAGATTTATATGATGAAAGAAACAGCAGACAAGTCCCTTATATGTAATCAATACAAGAAAAAAAAAAAAGAATAATAAAGGATAACCCAATGGCTTGATAAAGTACTAAGCAAAAGAAATTCCTAGATGATGAAGGCACCAGATATACTTGGTTTCTTTAGCGATCAGGGAGATAAATATTAAACTCACACAGGTGCAATTGAATATCTGTTAATATGGCTAAATTAAGCCAATGCTGGTAATATGAGATGATTTTAAATCTATACTATTGCTACTGGGAAAATAATAAGATGGTACAACTTTTAAAGACAATTTTTGAGTTTCTTAGGAAATCATATAGTATACCTAAAACCCAATCTTTCCATTCTTACACATTTATCCTTGTGTAAAGGAAATAAAAATCCTGTTTCATTGAACTGCATGCAGTGTGATTTTTCCAGCTTTCTGTCACCTGGTCTACATGAAGGTGGTTTTCTGCTCAGCAACAGCAGGATTTCTCATTGACCTTGAAGTCCAAATATGTGGAGTCTACATCAATAGGGACTTGCCATCTATTCCTGGTGTGAAACCAAGGGCCTCAGCAATGGCCTGTAATGTTTTGGGGGCATCAGGGACCTCCCTGGCCAATAACTCACTGGAAGGTATCCCCTTCCTTGCACTTAAAATTTTCTAGTGGATAGGAATATTGGAAGAAGAACCAGGGCTGGAGAACCGGCTTTGTGGTTAAGGCAGAAGAGTCAGCGTGTTCTAGGTGTCCTTAGGGCAATGCCTTAAAAGCAATGATAGTTCAATCAAAAGGTAATCCTGAGGTTAAATAATAATAAGAAGCACAGTCATACCAGGTCCAAAATCTTACAATTTATGTCAACAAACACGAGAGGTGGCAAAGTGACAATACATGCAAGATAGGGACAGAGAACGAAAAGTGATGGATCTTGGGTTAGTTCTTTTCATATTTTTTCAGAAATTCACATAATTTGAAATTTTGCTTTTTCATAAATAAACCCATAATGATATCTAGCAAATGTAATTATCAGCTTTATATGGTTTTCTGTGCAGGAAAAAGATGAGAAAAAGGGAAGTAATTTTGAATGACAATTATATTCAATACATTATGGTATTTCTGTTCAATCTTTGAAGTTTGGCAAATTTAGAAGGATTTAAATTCCTAATGTCTTTTGTAATTGTTATTTAATTGTCCAGACTCAGTGCATAGTGTAAGAAAGTGATTTATTATAACATCGTGATTGAAATGTGCTCTTCTATGAGAAAAGGTAGGAGAAAGCAGGGCACAGTTACCATGTACACTTCCTGCTTGACAAAGAGGCCTTTCACAGACACTGCTCTTCTTGTTACTGGTCACCTTGGCCACAGGCCCATGTGTATCTGGAATAAAGAGCAAGAAATAGACTATATTAGCTAAGACCACATCTTGTTTGAATAAAACTACATTTTGCTGTTAAAGAAAAGGTAGAGGGTATTTATAAGGTCTTTGAATTTCTACTGCAGTGGGGATGATAGGACTTTCTCATAGAATCATTCTAACACTTAACATGTTGCTAAAGGAGAAAGAAGAATTAGATATTGGTCTTTTATTATAAGAGGCTTAACATTAGAAGATTAAATTATGATATAACATACTGAGCAATAATTTATAATCATATATATGTATGCTAAAAATGAAAAATATTTTATATAATAAACATGTGTGTTAAAATATGCTTATGGAAATTATTACCAAATATTGCCTTAATTATAAAAAATCTTTATATATTTGTGTATATCTTACACAGAATTATTTTCATATCTCAAAAATTCACATTTTAAAAGTGTTTTATTCTCTAATAAATCTACAATATAAAACAGTATTTTATGTTAATTTATTTGAGAGAAAGACGGAGAGAGAGAGAATTGGTGAGCCAGGGCCTCTAGTTATCACTGAAAATTAATTCCAGACACATGTGTCACCTTGTGCATCTTGCTTACATGGGTCCTGGGGAATCAAACTGAGGTTCTTAGGCTTTGCAGGCAAGAGCCTAAAGTGCTAATCTATCTTTCCAGCCCCAAATATATGATGCTAGTAGAAAATAAGCCCTTCATTAACAATGTATATTAAGTACTTAAAGTAGGAGAGGTACAATATATGAGCTATAGGTAAAGTGGTGAGAAAAATGAAAAGGAGTATGTTGAAAGACTTTACAGACAGTGGAAAGTTTAAATATTTGAACAAAAAATTTGTACTACTATGAAAAGATAAGTTTTCTTAGTGCTCTATAAATGCTCAGCAGAAGTGTATATGGTGTTATCTATGGGGAAGACACATGAGGCTTCCTGGATGAAAAGATATTTAAGTTAAAACCTCAGACATATTTTAGATCTAGGAATATAAGAAGAAACAGAAGTATAATAACAGGCTTAGGGCAAAGAACACAAATATGGCCTGACATGAATGAAAGAAGCCAATGACAAACACATATGGGTAAGTTTGACTGAGTTTAGCTCATGGAAATATTAGTATACCTCAGATTCAGAAATGTGTGCTAAAAGTGAAATAAAGACTCTGATGGGTCCAAGTAAGAAGGAAATGCTATAAGGTTTATTTCACAATAAATTACTCTCAAGATTAGAAGAGAATTAGAAGAGAAAGGTAGAAACAGGTTATTTTTAAAGACTTTTGATGGATAGGTAGAGGGAATCCAAATGAATAGCAGAAATGAATAACTGGCAAGAGATCTGGGGAAATTGATTAGATATTGTTGAAATTATAAGTCACCTGGAGGGCAAGAAGTAGATGGAAGTTGGAGAGGTAGAATAAAATTGAGAGGTCCATGTGATGCAGAGTTGGGTGGTGTCACAAGGCATGGATGATAACAATATTAGCATGATAATCATAGACGAGACTAGATTTATTTAGGGATTTCAATAATAGGTAGTAGATCTTTAGGTGATATAAATGTAAATAAATATTTTTTAACTGAGAAAGCACTTGACAAAATCCAACATCCCTTCATGATAAAAGTACTACAGAGACTGGGAATAGAAGGAACATATCTCAATATAATAAAGGCTTCATATATGCTAACAACAAACACACAAAGGATGAAATCAGCGAATCACTCCCATTCACAATTGCATCAAAAAAAATAATAAAGTACCTTGGAATAAACCTAACCAAGGAAGTAAAGAATCTCTACAATGAGAACTTTAAAACACTCAAGAGAGAAATTGCAGAAGACACTAGAAAGTGGAGAAACATCCCTTGTTCCTGGATTGGAAGAATCAATATTGTGAAAATGGCAATCTTACCTAAAGCAATCTACACATTTAATGCAATCCCTATCAAAATTCCAAAGGCTTTCTTCATGGAAATAGAAAAAACAATCCAAAAATTCATTTGGAATCACAAAAACCCTCGAATATCTAAAATAATACTGAGCAACAAAAAAGAGGCTGGTGGTATCACCATACCTGATTTTAACCTATACTACAGAGCCATAGTAACAAAAACAGCATGGTACTGGCACAAAAACAGACATGTAGATCAGTGGAACAGAATAGAGGACCCAGATGTAAGCCCAAGTAGCTATAGCCACCTGATATTCGATAAAAATGCCAAAAATACTCATTGGAGAAGAGACAGCCTCTTCAGCAAATGGTGTTTTGAAAACTGGATAAATATCTGCAGAAGGATGAAAATAGATTCTTCTCTCTCACCATGCACAAGAATTAAGTCCAAATGGATTAAAGACCTTAACATCAGACCGGAAACTTTGAAACTGCTAGAGGAAAAAGTAGGGGAAACCCTTCAACATATTGGTCTTGGCAAAGACTTTCTGAATACAACCCCAATTGCTCAGCCAATAAAACCACAGATTAACCACTGGGACCTAATGAAATTACAAAGATTTTGCACTACAAAGGACACAGTGAAAAAAGCAAAGAGGCAACCTACAGAATGGGAAAAAAATCTTTGCCAGCTATATATCTGATAGAGGATTAATATCTAGGATATACAAAGAACTCAAAAAGTTAAATAATAAGGAATCAAACAAGACAATCAAAAAATGGGCTATGGAGCTAAATAGATATGCCATTAACATCAGACCCAACCAAGCTGACTGCAATGTTTCATCCTAAGAAAACATAATAAAAATCAAGTTTTATAAACAAGCTCTCTACATTGTCTAAGTATGCATACTGTACTCTCTCTCTAAATATCTAAAGTTAGCGATGATGGATGAGATGATTACAAAGCCTCTGATTTAACTAATTGTCAAATAAAGTATAAACACACAGAAATATAGCAAAGAATATTCACCTTATGAATAAAATCTTAGAAGGTACTTGTGTAATTCTGGCAAGGAAGGAGAAAACTCAAAGAAGCCTTGGAATGACTTTAAATCAGCGAAACCTGTAAACAAATTCAGGTAAGTATAACTGGCCATCGAATTCTACATTATGAGTGATTAATTATAAGTGTAGTATATATGTGGCTCTCACAAGTTGTATGAGAATTATCTTTAGCTGGAAATATTTCACTTAACTTGACTAAGTCACTTTGACATATAGTTCTGAGATATAGAGCACAAATATTAAGTTACTATTCTTTATCATTCTGAAGTTTTCTAAAAGTTTCATTGAGTGGTCATATAGTCAATATAACTCAAAGTATTTCTATTCAAACTTGCAAAATCCTTTATATTTAATGAAAATATACTTACCATTTTAATGTGAAAATATGATAGTGCTTCCTGATAAAATGAAAATTGAGATAAAACTGAACTATAAACATGTTGTTTTCTTATAAAAAAGTAACATGACAAATGCTTTGTCTCTCACACTTATGTACAAAGCTCTACCAAATATCCTTTTTGTTAATTTTGCTTTAGTGATAAAATACTTCATTGTTTTGTGTTGTGATGAACATGTCATTATTTCAGTTCATATTTCAAGGTTTTGCAACACTTTGTTAGGAGGGATTTTTTTGGCTTGGGCACTGTTATATAATTAATATTTAATGGCTTTAGAAATGAGGAAGAGACACAATTTTAAGAAACTAAAGCTTTTTTGAAGAGACATGTTTTATATACTCAATCCTAAAACAAAGAATATAAAATATGAAGAATAGCTATTTGTTATAGATCATACATCAGTTCCAAAGGACACTGAATCATATTGCCAGAATAATTGCTATTACTGCTAATTACAGCTATTTGAAAATCAGTTCATCTCTTTTTAATGAGAAATGTCTTTTATGTCCAGAATGAATTGCAATTTAATTCATTAGCTATTAACACAAACCTAGGGAGTAAAGTAAGTGAATAAACATTCTTTAGAGTGCATTAAAATGACCAGAACTAATATATAAGCTGGATTTTTTTCACTTTTTAAAAGTTATGGTAGTTTGAGTTTTTATACAATAGAGATAGAAGTAGGGTAAATATGATGATTGAATGGTAGATTGTTACTGAATGTGTGTAAATGACCACAGTGCTGAGAATAATGTGATGTGACTGTCATGTACAGAACCTGATAGCAACATGTAAGATTGTTATTTAGATTGAATGTGTTTGCATGATCTATTAGCTATGAGAGGCAAACTGTAAGAACTTTGAAAACTCAACAGCGGGAACTCTTCAGCTATAAAATTTAAGAGCTGTTAACTTTTTGTTTGGTTTTATTCATGAGCACCTGTTGTAAGTATATGCTACCTGCAATGTTGTTGCTGGAAGTTTGAACGCCATATGTGAAATATATGAGAAGAAATAAAAGACTGGTGAGCAAATGGGACCTCTAAAATTGTGATATTTCTGAAGTTTCTTCTAAGTTTCTATACTTAGGAGAGAAAAGAATTATTTTGAATTTTGATTATATACAATAGAACATCTTGGGTATTCACATTGTAGTATTCCTTAAAGCAGAAATAATAGAAATAGTTGTTAATTTAAGTTAAACTTACATAAGGAAAATATTGCTATTGCAGAAAAATATTAAGGTAGATACCATTTAAGTGCATTGTAAAATAAATTTTATAATTTGTGATTAAAAGTTCTTTAAGGGCTGGAGAGATGGCTTAGTGGTTAAGCGCTTGCCTGTGAAGCCTAAGGACCCCGGTTCGAGGCTCGGTTCCCCAGGTCCCACGTTAGCCAGATGCACAAGGGGGCGCACGCGTCTGGAGTTCGTTTGCAGTGGCTGGAAGCCCTGGCGCGCCCATTCTCTCTCTCTCCCTCTATCTGTCTCTCTCTCTGTGTCTGTCTCTCTCAAATAAATAAATAAATAAATTTTAAAAAAAAGTTCTTTAATTATCACTTTAAGTAAATAGAATCTATCACATACTTAATTGGATTAGGAGTAAAGTAAGAGACATGTCACTTGAGTGGGTCTGTGTGGGTTTTTTGAGGCATGATTAATGGAGGAAGGGGTGGAGGCCTTTCTGGTAAAGGGTTATATATAAAGAGGTGCTAGGAGAACACAGTTGTAATCTACCTTCTGAAATTATGAGCCATATTTAATCTGTTTTCTTACATAAACTGCTTCTGGTCAAGATTTTTCTCCAGCAATAACAAAGTAACTGGTACAGAAAATTGGGACACAGAAGTAGACCTGTTTTTGCTATAGAACTGACCATGTGGTTCCTAGGCTTTGGAGATTGTTTTTGTAGGTGGAATGCGTTCATTTGAATATGATACTTCCCTCAGAAGCTTTTAGATTGAGTGATTTATATCCAGATGATGGTATAATGGTACTGTTCTGGATGGTTGTTGGAACCTTAGAGGGAATATCCTTGCTAGAGCAAGTTTGTTGCTGAGAGTGGTCCTTGAGGTTTTATAGTCTTCTCTTGCTTGCTGTGTCACTCTTCCTCCCCTACCTCTCTCCTGCTGATGTGACCAGCTTTCTTCTCCTGCCATGTGGTCCCAACCATGGTTGAATACACTTTCTGTAACTGTGAGCTGAATTAAATCCTCTGCCTTTAATAACATGCTGCTGCTTTTTTTTTTTTTTTTTTTTGTATGTTGTCCTGGCAATGAGAAAGCAACTTATGAGCTTTGCTTTCACGTTGTTTTTGTTTGTTATTTTTTGTTTTGTTTTGTTTTGCTTTGTTTATGTTTTTCAAGGTAAGGTCCCACTGTAACCCACGCTGACCTGGAATTTGCTATGTAGATTCAAGGTGGCCTTGAACTCACAGCAATCCTACTACTTGAGCCTCCCAAGTGCTGGGATTAAAGGCATGGACCACCAATTCCAGTCAGCTTTCACTTTTGAAATATAACTTCTACTAAGTTTAGCCATAAAAATCACACTCCCGTCCTATTCTACACCAAAATACAATTTTCGATGCCTTTTGTCAAATTCCTTACCTCATAGAAACACGGGCTGCTGTGAAGTTTTCAAAACCTAAAGAAGAAATGAACTGTTTGTTAAACAGCCAGTGGTAACCCTAATTTCTGGTAAGAATTTTCTATGCAAAGTGTCACATGCACTATGTAGCTTCACTTGGTGATGGAGAGAGATGCCACTGAGATCATATTTTCTCCTACAGGGAAAAAGTTTTCTCTGGAGTTTTGCTTTCATTTCCAGGGATCTAGAGGAAATGCTTCTCCTTTGTGGTCCCTAGTGATATCACAGATTACATCAATTGAAGATATTTGGGTGGATTCCACAGACCCTCCTTCCTGGAAACACAATATCTAGTTTCCCTTTAAAGGAAATAGATCTTTCAGAGCAGGCTTCTACTCTATCACCTCTGCAAACATGGTGACAAACTCTCAGCTCTGCCCTAAGTGTTGGTTCCATTGTGGATCTTGGTGAAGGATCTTTATGGCATATTTGTTCATGGTTATTCTTTCAGTTGTGTGCTTATATTTGTTGAACAAATTCTGTGTTCAGTAGCCAGTTCTCTCCATAAAAAATATCCCTTTTTTATATATTTTAATGTAGTGTATCATCCTAACATTTTCACACAAAAGCCATTTTGTATTTCTTATTTACATTTTATATGCCAATTAAACAATCTGTGTTGCGGGTCAATTTCTAACAAAATTACATTTTAAGCAATCTTCTTTATGTTCTTCCTTTATCTTTCCTTGCAGTATCACAATTAGATTTTTTGTTTTTTTGGTGAAATCTTGTGATTACAATATGGCTTTTGTAGGAATAAGGTAATTATTTAGAATATGTGATTCAAATATTAGCAATCATCTCTTCAATAATAATAGTGGTACACATAAAAGTACTGTGTTTAAATTTGAGATTTTGTCTATAATACATATGGTTTGACAATATAAAGCAATGAAATTTCTTTTCCATTTACATATGAAGGAAGATATAGTAAATTAAGTAAGTATAAAGTACACTGATAAAGGTATAAAATATACTGTTTCAGGATCTCTGTGGCTTAGTTATTATTTTGTATAAGTTTCATACCAACTGAAATGTGAATGTCTTATTGTTTACTAAGTGAAAAACAATTATTCAACTTTTACTCAGTACCTTTTTGGAATGCCATTTTGTCATATTCTCAACTGAGATATAAGAGAAATGAGTTTATGCTACAGTATATGATATTTTGCATTCAAAATTGTTTTCATGTGTTGATATTATAAGACAGAAAAAAAAGCTTTAAAATATACCTTGTTGCAGTTACATTCTTGTTGCTGAGACATAGCAATGGAAGAAAATCAGCTGATAAGAGGAAAGTTTTTTTATTGTAGTTTAGTTATTTATTTATTTATCTGAAAGAGAGAAAGAGGCAGAGAGAGAGAGAGAGAGAGAGAGAGAGAGAGAGAGAGAGAGAGAGAGAACAAATGGGCATGCCAGGGCCTGTAGCCACTGCAAACAAACTCCAGACTCATGTGCCTCCTTGTGCATCTGGCTTATGTGAGTCCTGGAGAATCAAACTGAGATTCTTTGGCTTTATAGCAAACGTCTTAAATGCTAAGCCATCTCTCCAGCCCCAAGAGGAAAGTTTTATTTTGGCTTCAGTATGGAGGGGAAGTTTCTTCATGGCTCAGGAAAGCACAGCATGAGCTGAGGTTGGACATCACCTCCTTACTATAGCATAATGGAAAACAGCAGCAGTGGAGTTAGCTGAGATCCAGGGAGGTTAATTCTAACTGTAACACTTCTAAGCCTCTCCCCCAAAACCCGCCTCCTCCAGAAAGGCTTCATATCCCAAATTATCATCAGCTGAGTATCAAGCATTCAGAATATATGAGTTTATGGGGGACATCTGGTTCAAACCAACACACACCTTAATAATTCTAGTGTGATATGTAAATTTTTATATAAGAAACAAACTAAATATTACAAATACAGAAAATATTCCATTTCAATGATCAGAATATATTTGATGGATGTAATTCAAGGGAAAAAATTAAAACTAGTGAACTAAACCTTCAAAGATCCCCCAAACCTCCATTTCTTTCAGCACCTTTTGCTATGTATCTACTTACAACTTTAGAACCTTCCATACGGCTTCTATTCTTCTGAGGTTTAAATATCATTTTATTTCCCCTGGAGGCATTTCACCTGTCACCTTTACCAGAACATTTTGACTTGGTGTGCACTGTTGAAAGGGCCTGAGGATGCCAGGATTGTCAAAGAATACTTCCACATTATAGAGCCATTCTAACCCTAAAAGAAATGGTTGTGGCTTATAACCTCCAGTACCAGAAATCAGTTACTACCCACATTGAGCTGTTGATGGGAGAGAACTATGAGGTTCCCCAAACAAGAGACTTCTGTAAAAGCACTTTATTACCTTCCTGAATTAAAAGGTAAGGTGACATAGCTGAAGACATCACAACTGTCAACACAGAACATCAAGAGGCCCAGCCAGAATCTGAAAGGGAACTGTTTCCCAGATGATTAGTCTGCATTGTGCTGGAAAACGACATAAGATCCTGGGGGAAAATGGCCACCAGCATTGTGATCCAGCAGGGAATACTACTATCAGAAAACAACCACCTGACAAGACATACACAGCTGTGCAATGATAGCACCCAGCCTAGGTGAGTAACCAGTGACTTTCTGATTGGCTAAGCGATCTCAATGGAACGAAATCCATAGCTGGAAGAGTAAACCAAGTCAGAATCCTATGGATATTATTGAATATACTGTGACGTTGCCACTAGATTTTAGCCAAAAGAAAGGCTACACTTATCAGAATCTTTCTAAATTAACAATGCTTATCCCCTTTAACCTATACCGATCTCACTCTTCATTAGAACAATCTATCTTTCTTTGGCAAAAGGCAGCAAGAACTGAGGACAACCAAAGTCTATCAACCAAGCAAGAAAAGATAGCTGACTTCCTGGTAGGAGTTGAAACAGTTCTGGCTCATCAGTTAGACCCAGATGAATACACAGAGGAACTGGTGAGATAAGCAAGAGTGCTGCTCCCAAGGCAATCCTGACAACCTGGGGCAGGGCAATGGAGACAGACATTGAGGATACTCAAAACATACCAAAGCAGAAATCCAGAAGCTGCTGAGAGCGCAACACTAAAGTATACTTAAAGCACACCCATAACGGCTTATAGAATTTCCTACAGAAGAGGGGATGGAATGATTGTAGGAGCTATAAAGTGGGAGGGAAGATCCAGAGGCACCAACCCCCCCACGACAATGACTGACTGCTGCTCTCACAACTCATAACCCACAACCTCATGGTCAAAACCACCAATCCCACTGAGGTGGGCCCTCAGTGGAATGGGGATAACAGGGAGGGAATTGATGGTACCAACACACGATATGTCTACAAATTTTCTACCTAAAAATATAATAAAGAGAATAAATAAATAGAAATATTTTTCTTTAAAAAAGGAAATGACTTACTAACATGAATACTTACCCAAAATAAGTAATTCTTTTTTGTGAGGTAGGGTCTCACCCTAGTCCAGGCTGACCTGGAACTCACTATGTAGTCTCAGAATGGCCCTGAACTCATGGTGATCCTCCTAACTCTGCCTCCTTAGTGCTGGGATTAAAGGCGTGCACCACCATGCCTGGCCCAAAATAAGTAATTTTTAAGAAGACATTTCAGGTTTTAAAATAATATATTTTCTATAGAATTTTTTTTTTTTTGAGGTAGGGTCTCTAGACCAGGGTGACCTGTAACTCACTATGTAGTCTCAAGGTGGCCTCAAACTCATCATGATAAGCCTACCTATGTCTCCCAAGTTCTGGGATTAAAGGTGTGCACCACTATGCCTGACTATAGGATATTCTTGAAATATTGAAGATTAATCCCAAAATATTAAAAGTTTACATCATAAGGCTGGAGGTATGACTTAGAGTCTATGACACTTGCCTGCTAAACCAAAGGACCCAGGTTTGATTCTCTATGACTCACGTAAGCCAGACGCACAAGGTGGCACATGCATCTGGAGTTCCTTTGCAGTGGAGGCCCTAATGTATCCATTCTAACTACCTCCTTTTCTCTCTCTTGCATGCGCTCTCTGTCTCTCTCTCTCTCTCCAACAAATAAAATGCTTAAAAAAACCAATAACCAGATGATACTTAAAAAATGTGTATATCATAAATTGTGGCAAGCTATTTAAGCAGGCTTACCATGGGATGGAGAGAAATGGGGTTAGCCTGACCATCTTCTTTCTGTGAGGAATGCACCAACTTGTTGCACAGTGGCAGAGGTGGGATCCTGCTGGATGCTGTGTGTAGCTCACCAACACCCCATAATGTTGGCTCTGCACTTTTAAACTAGAGCAGGTAGCAGATGGAACCCCATGTGTTAGAATCCATTTTCTGAGGTTGTGAATTTTTTTTTTTCTGTTCTGAAAAGATCACTATAATTACATGAGCTATTTTGGTTAGTTCTATGGAAGAAAAATTCCAAGTATGTCAAAAAAAAGCTTATTCTAATTTTACTTAGTTATTAAAACATGACATTCCTGAACATACCTGAATATACCTGAATATTTGGATGATATTAGGCAATTACTTTTTTGTCTGAACACATTGTCTATTAAACTAAAACTGGCGAGATAAAGACACAGTTTAACTTAATTCTATGGAGTTTTGTTGCAAAAGCATGCTGATTATTCACTGAAGGCTTGATGGCAATGACTTTTGAACTTCCCAGATGGAAAAAAGTCCAAACACAACATAAGCAGAAGACTATTAGATTGAAATGCTAAGTAGATATCCATAGCTAGCATATTTTCTGCTCAATATTTTTATTTATTTTAGTATATTTTGTAAATAATGCCCACAGCCTGCCAGGATATTTTGTTCAGTATAATTGGTACAAACATTTTAAATATGAAATATAATGTTTAAAATTGTATGTATCTTTCTACATCTGACTCTATAAAAATTTTGAGAAAATTTTAAATATTCTCAATACATTAAGTGAACATTGACAATATTATTAGAGTCCTTAATAAGAGTGAGGGTTTACAGGACTATATAAGGCATTTTACTCAAGCACTTTTCCACCTTATTGTAATCAGTTCTCCCATAGAATTTCATAGTTCAATTAAAGGATATTTGTGTAAAATAAGCTTAGGGAAAACAGCATACTCATCCACATTTTCAGATTTACAAATTGACTTTATGTTTTAGATTCTCAAAATGTGACAATAAACATAATCCTTGTGTTTTTGAGGTTTTAAATTTGTTTGTAGACATATTTTATTTAGAACTTCAATTAATAATTATAGATTTTGTGCTTCTAAGGAAATCACTTTTAGAAATATTTTTGACATTATTTCAGTTGCTCTTTATTTGGATCAAACTTAAACTCTGTTTCTGAACTTCTTATTGTCTAATACAATTACACATATATACTTTTGCTTCATTTAAATAATACAAGACGGATCCATTGGAGTGTTGTGTGAACAAATGATATCTAAACAGGTGTAAAATCCACATAAATATCCAACAATATGCATTACTCAAATTCAGTGGTAACTCATAGACTTTTTAAATTTTTATTTTTATTTATTAGTTGGGGGTTCAGAGATACAATGGGTGTGCGACTGCCTCCAGCCACTGTAAACAAATCCAGATGATTGCACCACCTTGTATACCTGGGTTATTTGGTAATGGGGAACTGAGCTTGGGTCATCAGGCTTCACAGGCAAGTGCCTTAACCACTACTCTCTCTCTCTCTCTCTCTCTCTCTCTCTGTAGCCTCACTTATAACATTTTTAAAGCCTTCTAAAAGCTTTTTTCCCTGATAGATTTTTTATGTTGAACTTACTCATAATCATGAATAGTGTGTACAGATAGATAAATAGCCATATTTTTATACCTGAAAATGGTATTGCCTGTTTAATTATATTGTTGAAATTATCTTTTGGAGTTGGTTGTTGGATAGCTTAAATGTTTCTTGATAGCATATAGATCTGGATGAATAATTAGTGGAGGGAGCTATGAGGAACACTTTACATTCATAGGGCTACTGTTCTACTTACTGTTGTTGAGAATTTTTTATATGCTAGTCAGAAAGATGTGACATACAGTAGTAAGTGGAAACCTAAAACCTATTACCTCACAAGGAAAGATATTTCATGGAAATAAACAAAATGATTTGAAAAGCTATAAAACTAAAGATAGTGTGTCCCAGTCCGCTTTATGTTGCTGGCATGACCCTCCAGACTGGACACATTTATGGGAGAAGGGAAATTATTGAAACTTATAGATCCAGAGGAAGTTCCAAACTTGCAGAAGAATTTGGCCTCTTTTGAAAGATCCACACAGAGAGAAAAGTAACCACAATCAATAAAGTTGCATTGTGATAGCACTTCATGCCTCTATGTTGGCTTTAATCATAGCTGGAGCTGGGAAACAAGTCAGAATCATATACAAACATAAGCCCTCTCTCCAATATCATGCTACCATAAATCATGGGGTACAAGAGGGCCTACACCTATTAAACTCACTATTAAAAAAAGGGGGGGAGGTCATTTCACTTGTCCTGGAGCTAACTTACTCTCCATTGGAGAATCTGCTCCTCTTTCTCAGATACATGCAGATCCGAAGGAGAGAGCCACCCCATCATACCTCAAAAGGGCCCGGCTGAAACTAAGAAAAATTGGCAAAACAAGCAAGGGTGCTGTTTTCCTGATGAACCAGATACCAGCCAGCACCAGGGGTAGGGAGACCAACACAGAGAAAAATCAACTCCTCCCAAATCAGAGAGCCAGAGCCTCAGAGGCCCCCAGCACCTCATCACTGAAGCAGACCTAAAATGAACCCAACATGGCTCAGGGAAATTTTGCAGAAGAGGGGGCGGAAAGAATGTCAGAGCCACATGTTGGGTCAGGATATGCAGAGACATTTATCGTTCCAATAACTGTGGGCTAACTCCACAATGCATGAACCATATACCTCAACAAGGATGGGGCCAGTGGGGAGGGAGTAGGTCATGGATGAGCCTAATAATGGTACCAAACTGCCTGTATTTGCTGAATAGAAATCTAATTAAAAAAATCAAAAATAAGTATTAAAGAAAATAAAAAAGAAAAAAAAAGAAAATAGAAATTTAGAAGTGACAATTATAGAGACAAGTAGGAATACTTGTGTATTGGTAGTGGAAATATGGAATGATTTGGACTTTGTATTAAACTGCATGCAGATTTTTAAAACACTAATCAAAAAAGTATATGACCCCAAGTTCTCAAGAAAAATAAAGCACTATTTCCACATAGAAATTTTTATGATTGTCCGAGATGGAAAAAAAAAAAAAAAAACAATTAAATGTCTATCAATAGATACATGGATTAAAACATGGTATTGGGTTTGGGAGATGGCTAATTTGCTAAGGGCACTTGCTGGCAAAAGCTACTACTGGCCTAGGTTCTGTACCCCAGAATCCATACACAAGCTGGACTTTGTAGCAGCAAGGGGACTTCTCATGCATGCATGCATGCACACACACACATACATACACACACATGTGAAGACAAATGGATAAGAATAAAAGTAAGATAAAAATGTGATGTATAGATAAAATAGAATGTTATCATGGAATAAACATGACAATAGATTGAGTCATGATGTGACATGGAAAGACTTGTGAAAATTTCTGGCATCAAAGAAACTAATAAATCTGAAATAAGCAAATTTAGAGAGATGGGAAGCAGCTGAGAGGGTTTTAGTGTTGAGGAAAATGACTAGAATGAAGATATAATTAATATTTTTATTAGGTAATGTAAAACTTGAGATTCGATGGAACTGCTAATTTTACTTCATAGTAGCTACACTGAGTACCAATGGATATTCCACACCCAGCAACAGTCCAGCATGTGTTCTATGATGTCGTCCTTAAAGTTTAAAATTTGTACATGATGTCCATAGTACTATTTGCCAATATGAAATATAATTTTTAAGGTTCCAACAGTTTATGATGAAATATTTGTTCCAAAAATGTTGTGAATTATAAATATTGTAGCCTATCATAAATATTATATCCTGTCATGTATTTTTTAAGTATGAACTATCTAACATTTTACTCTTATTAATCTTAGGTGTTTATGCAGCTATATTATGTCAGTGGAACAAGTGTATATTCTATCAATGTAAAAAGAAGAGACAGAACAGGCATGTTGGTCCACACCTTTAATCCCAGCACATGGGAGGCACAGGTAGGAAGATTGCTGTGACTTTGAGGCCATCCTGAGAACACATAGTGAATTCCAGATCCATCTGAGCGGCAGTGAAATCCTACCTTAAAAGAAAGAGAGAGAGAGAGAGAGAGAGAGAGAGAGAGAGAGACAGCCTTCATTGGTCCAGTTTCATTAAATAAGTAAAATCATGTCATACTAGTAAACATTATTTATAATATAAATAAACCACTATTTCTTTTTCTTGCCATATTTTATACACAACTGGTTAGATAAACTTCTTGTACATATCTCTTACCCCAAATCACTGTAGTTAGTGATTAAAATAAATTTTAATGTTTAAAAGAGAATAAATTACGTGCCAAATAATTTAAAAAAGATTCGTGTTTCTTTACTATATTGTGTTATTATATTGTTAAATTACACAAATATAACTATGGTTATATTATATGGTGTTGTGTTTTAGAGTTTAGCAAACAAGAGATTAACAAAGATATTCATCATATTGTTTTTGTACTCTTTTGTTACAATATTTTTGTTCATTAGCTGGAAAATTTAGCAAATAATGATGCATTGTACTAAAATTGTGTTTACTCTTTCCATCATAAAAGGGCTCACTACAGATAATTGCTAATCACATAACAATTTGTTTGTAATTTGTATTTCAATTAACTTAACTGACATTTATTTATCTTCATGACTTGTCCATGAAGCTATTGGTGAGGAAAATAGGCTAATAAATTTAGCATTTCTCCTTTGATACCACATACTCTTGCATCACTTGTGTGTTTGTCCACAAAATAGACAGAGATATCCTTAACAGAATTACATTGCATAATGTGAAGTCCTTTGTCTGTTTCATATTTCTTGCCTGATTTGAAAACAAAGTTTATTTTACTCCATCAGTTATATGTATTAAAGAATAAAATTACCAATGAAACTACCTTTAAGATATAGACTAATTTATTGCCTCATGCAACCCTGGAGTCAATGAATTATTTTAGTTTCAGCAACAGTTTGTTCTATTAGTGGAGGTGATTAAGAATCAGTCCTCTGCTCACAGCTTGACTTAACTCTCCTTGGAAGGATTCCTAGCCAAACCCTTGGCCGTTGTTGTTAGAGGTGGACTTTACTGGCATTGAGATTCTATCCTACAAGTTTGGCTATTTCTCTCAATGACATGAATGTACTAATGTTTCAAGAAATCCTGTCGGGTTCTTCCTGGTTTGACTAAGATCCTCTGTAATCTTAGCTTTCAGTGAATCACTGTAATTAACCACTTAATGCTATCATGACCCAGAACTTTCCACATGCTTCAGGATTTGAGTCCCCTCCCAGTAGAATGTCAGAAATTGAAGTGAGGAAGAAGACAAATCAAAATGATATATATTAGAAAGTTCACAATATTCATGTCTTCATCATTTAATAATTTATAATATGTATGCAGGTGAAAAATTACTTCTGTCACTTATATCAGCCACAAGGTACTGTTACCATGCTAAATAAACCTTGCAACATGCATATCAACATAGCTTTTAAACTATTTTATACGAACTATATCTCCACTTTAGCAAGAATATGAACTGAGGAAGTTAAAATCAGCAATGCAAATTTTCTCCAGTTGTAAATAGAAGAGGCTTCACTTGGTAAAAATTTAAATCATAATTTGATTATAGTACTAATTGTTAGTAAATATTAAATGACTTTACTCTAGGGTGCATAGCGCCATCAAACTAGGCACTCAGCATAGTGCACAGATAAACCTGAGGTTCTCACAGCTCATAACCCACAACCCCAAGGAGAAAAGCAGCAACCCCACTAAAGATGGCTCTCAGAGAAATGGGGACAGGGATGAGGGAAATGATATTATGAACTCATTATGTGTCCATATAAAATATATTCAAAATGATAGAAAAGAAAATAATGATTATTATTATTTACATAATTTCCTAACAAAAACTATCATTCGGGTTGTTGTAAAATCTCTTTATGTTAACTTCTACATTGTTTTCAAAATTAAATTAGAATAGACGCATTCAAAGATCAAAATTCAATAAAAGCAAGATTTTATGTTGTGTTAACTATAGTATTCTTAAACTCTTACACAACCTCTTTAAAATATCTATGAGAGTATCACACTGGTGGATAGTACAGTGTCACTGAGATGGGTTGCTCCAAGGAAAAGAGAGGATTACTGTACTCACTGTGGTTCTGCTAGTGCAAATGTTAACACAGTGAATGAAAAGATAGTTCATAATACTAGTAAATATATATCCTTGCCCTCAGAGACCACAGAAAGTACCTCAGGGTTTTCACAGGCTGTACTGGCCACTCCTTGAGAGCAGCTGTCATAGGAAAAGCAATATTCAAATTGCTATTCATGAGTTCCAAGTATATAGTGCTGTTGGAATTTGTGATGTAAAAACAAGTTTACCTGTTTGCTAGAAATTTGGTTGACTTCACACAAGGAATGGAAGAGTCAATGTCCAAAGTTTTTACTTGTGACTTTGAAGAGTAGTCTATGTAAGAAGCAAGAGGGTGTTGGAGTGACCCATAATAGTGATGAAATAATGAAGAAAAGTGATTAATTTAGATTTAACATGGCTGTTAATTGATTTACAGATGGGATCAAGTCAAAATACAGCACTCATTAATCTTTTTGATACCACAGTTTTTGACTGAATCAATAATGATGCCATTATTTTTGGCAGAATTGGCTGACCAACTGTGAATTTGTGTGTGTGTGTGTGTGTGTGTGTGTGTGTGTGTGTGTCTGTGTGTGTGTGTATGTGTGTGTGTGTGTAACATGTTGATGCCATTGCTCTCAGGAAACATGGTCAAATAGAAAAATATAAATGAGATAAGAATGTTATGGGGTTTGTATTGCACAAGTAAGACCACTGACTCACAGAGTGCTGAGTAAGAGCCCACATGTTGAGACTGCACATTAGAGATCAGGATCTCCAAGTGTAGCCCTGAATTGCCTGGTGTATCAGCTTTTATTGGAGAAAGCTACAAGATGTTCATTGAAAAAACAGGATGGGAGTTAAAACCATAAACCATACAAATCACATGTTACAGTTACAGCCATAAAAGTAATTTTAAACATAAAGGAGGTTTCGGTGCATTACAGCAGGGACATTCCATTCTTTTATGAGCTCTTACAAAGAAGTGATTTCTATTTTTCTCTAAGTTTTATATAAAGAAGTGTAGAGAAATATAACATTTTTCTCTCTTTACAATAACTGTGAGTAGGTAATGTGCTTTGGAAAGTGAAAGGAAGTATAGAAATGAATCCAGGCTTCCTCTCACTGAAAAGCTCACTGGAAGCTGTGAGAAATTGTCCTCTGTGTAGGTTGCAGTCATGGTGTCTGAATGCCACCTGAGCTCCCAATGGCGAGAGGAGATGTATGCCATGGAATACATATTCACAGATTCGTGGAGATATAAAGAGGTAAAGTCAAGATCAAGACATCCATGCAAGGTAGTAATCCCCCTTCCAGGAAGAGACCACATGGTGGAAAATAGCTTCTTTGAAAGTGTTCTGAAGAAATATTTTTAAAGGCAATTTTGAAAAATGTATGAAGAAATATATGCTAATTTTGGATTAATTAAGTAGAAATTAAAGTAATTTATTCTCCCACAATTAACAGTAGTTAAAGTGTCAATGTTAACAGTGGCAATAATTTAACATTTAAACATTTAGAAAATGGTCTATATGAGAACAATGGAACACATAAACAGAAAAACAGTGGTAATTAAAAAAATACATTATACAAAAATAAGCAAAATAAAAAGACAAGGGTAAAACAAGCAACAAAGATAATTATAAAATAAAAATATTCATAAATTTTTCCTGTTTCCTTTTTAACTAAATGGATGTCACCCTGGACCTGGTTAAAGACTACACTTCAAAGAAATGAATAACAACACTTATCCTAGTTACCATTATAGTAAGAGAAGTCATGTTTATAACATTGTTCATTAGATTCCTAACTTGTACTAAACTATTCACATTCATTTTCTCATTAATTTATTGGTGTGTAGAAATAAAAATGTGAAATGAAGATATATTTTTCTAGGAATATTTGAAGTCAAGTCTTGGTTAGTGAACATATTTTTGAATGAAAGCTAAAGAAAAGTTCTTCTGTACTGAATTAAGATTGTTGAAAATGACAGCATCCAAAGTGAGTCAGATGAAAGCTGAATAGTGGAATTTTTTTTTTTATTTTTAGTTAGCCTTGTTTGTTCTAAATACAGAATGGACAATTATTACTTTATATTTACTATAAAACATAAACCATGCTCCCCATAGAAGTAAAAGAGCAACAAAGTTAGCCTTCAAGAAGAAAAAATGGAAATAAATATCCCAAAGCCTCTCTAGTCACTCAGCCATGTGAAATAGTCTGTGCATGTGGAGCAGTGTGGGTTTGTGACTAGTGAAAGTTCACATTTTAAGATCAGTAGTTATGTTTGTTACGCATGCTAGACAATAGGAAGCATGAGAAAAAAAATCTACAAAAAATAAAATTTTTCTCTCCTAGACACATTTTTAGCCCAATTTTTGCCATAGAAAACTGAAGTATGCTTCTCTGAAATATACAAACTGATATTAACCAATTCCCTGCCCATACCTCTTCTCCCTCAGCAGTTTGCCATAGTCATTTTCCTCTTGAGTAATTTTAATGTCCTTTTATTTATGCTTATTTTCACCTCATTGTTTATGATCCAGTGCTGATATTTCTGATTATAAATTTGTTAATGTAGTGGGTCACATATATCTGATGAATCCTGATTGAAGTAATGATAAATATTTGTACATTACACATAAAAGGTCACATTCCAGTACTTAAGCTGTCATTCATATAACATATCAAAGCTGAATAAGATTATGAGCCTTTGTCCAGCAATAGTTAATTTCAAATGGCTTTATATGTGATTCTTCTCCCACTTCTTTTGCAATGAGAAAGTCACAAGCATAACATGTTTGTTAGTAGTAAAGATAGTCACAGGGAAGCAACTTTAGAAGATGATAAAAATAACTATAGTTTCAATAATTTATCAAGTGGAATAAAAACATTCACTATAGGTAATTAAGAATGATCAGCTGGATTCTGCCATCTGTTTCAGGATCATCAATTCCTCATTCCCCACAAGGTGCTTCTTTTACTCTCACTCTTCTATGAACCTATGTTTCATCTAGTGAAAGGCAAAATTAGCATGGCAATTTTGGAAACACTGATAAATTTCATATAATCTTCATCAGTCATTGTTAGTTCATGATTACATGTAATTAAATGCCTGCTTCTATTAACACTTAATTATCTTGAGTAATGAAGAGATACACAGTTATAGTTTGAAAGTAAATTTATATATGTCAAATAGGCCCACTTTTCTATTTTTCACTATCACATTACTCTTTTCATATTTGATGTCAGCTTGAAATCTCCTATCTAAAGACAATATAGGCGAAAACTATGTAAGCATGAGTTTACTAATTAATGCTTTTATAAATATGAAAGGCATTTTGACAAATATACCTTCGTACAGTAACTTGCTAATTATCTGGAAATGTGAGAGTGAGATACATAGTCTCCCTTTTTAATTTTAATTTTTCTATAAATTTAAAAGTTTTCTAAAATAAAATACCTGTGTTAAAGAAAATCAGTATAACAGTTTAAAATACATCATTTATGAAAACATTTGTGCTTACCAGCTTTAAAAAGAACATTTATTCATAAGATTGGTAAGATCTTCCCTTTTGGTTAGCAACAAAGAGAATAATCATTAGTTTCTTTGTACATGACTGCTGTACTTTGGTCTGTCATATTGTCAGTGAGTTGAGGTATATCTGATTGCCATATGGTAGAAGTGTTACACAAAACTTAGTGTTCCATAGTCACTCCCAAAATATTTTCATTTTTTAGTGATGATTCTTATGAACAAAGATATTAGACTTAAGACATACCCACCAAACCTCAGAGAATTTTGCAGAAGAAGGGGCAGAAAGATTGCAAGAGTCACTGGTTGGAACATCATACCCAGAGGCATTGCCTCCCTCCAATAACTGACTGCTGCTCCCACAACTCATAACTCAGAACTTCATGGGGAATACCAGCAACCCCACTGAGGAGGGCTGCCTGTGGAAAGGGAGCAGGGAGGAGGGAAAAGATGGCAACACACATGATTTATCCATACAAAGTATGTTGTTAGTAATAAAAAATAAATAGTAAGAATTGAAATATATTTTAAAAAATCTTGATGGGGCATGGTGGTGCACACCTTTAATCCCAACACTTGTGAGGCAGTGGTAGGAGGATCACCTTGAGTTTGAGGCCACACTGACACTACATAGTGAATTCCAGGTAAGCCTGAGCTAGAGTGAGACCCTATCACACACACACACACACACACATTCTGACTCTGCTTTTGAGCTACATGGAATGAAAATAGGGACAGCATTAGAAACCAGCACCTGGCAACAGTGACATTTCTGTGCTGGATAACCAAACAACATATTTAAGCCAGTAAATATTAGGAATGTTATTTTATCTTTTCCTGTCCTAACTGACACAATAAGTTTTGCACTGAAGGTATATGTCTTTTTTGTTGTTGTTGTTGATATTATTTACATGCATATAATAGAGAATGGTTAAATTAAGCCATTCCATATGTCTAAAAATAAATTTCTCAAATGAAGACAAAAATGATCGATTTGTTCATGTAAAATGTCACTCCTCATTTTGCCAATGCACAGTGATAATTTAGACTGTTAAAAAGATTCTGTTTAGGGACCTCTGGTGAAGATGGAGTCCACCTAACGGTGCTGCACTACCCAGGGAAGGAAAGGCAAGACATTGAGGGTTCATTAGGACTTTTGGGTTTTGGGGCGGGGGATCAGACTCTAATAGACCTCCAGTGAGAGGACTGAAGGAGCAAATAAGGGAACTGGCTGATTAACATGCTCTCGGGTGGCCCACCAGTCCCCTAAAATCCTCTAGCAGCTATCCTTGCCACAGTCCCAGCCACAGGTTATTCCTGCACTAACCAGGCTAGGGAACCCAGGCCAGCAGGACAACATAGCTCCTGCAACTTTACCCTCCCAAACACCTCCCACTCATCAGCGCCCCCCACCCCATACACTGACCCAGGCCAGCAGCCTAGTAGAGCTCTACCTACACCCCCAAACTTAGGAATGCTGTCCCACTCACTGTCACCCCTAACCCCAGTTCATTGACCCAGGCCAGATGGCTAGCACTCCCCCAGGGGACTTCCAGCATGAATGTCATCCCACTTGCCACCACCCCCCACATCCCCATGCGCAGACCCAAGCCAGCAGGCAAGTTTAGCTCCACCCTTACCTTCATGAACAGGAATAGTGCCTCCCACCCCAGTGTGTGGACCAAGGCCAGCAGGCTAGTGTTCCCCAGGGGACTTCAAACAACATAATGTTATGCCCAGCTCTCGGCAACCCAGTGACCACCAAGGAGAACCAAACATGTATGCAAGGGCAAGGAGGTTTATTTTGGGCTTAAGCTCCATCTCTTGAATTCACCAATGCAGTGGATCTGTACAAGAGCCCTGAGTTTAGGAGGGTAGGGTTTTTATAGGGATTTGAACTTAGAAGGACTCAGGAACTGGATGGATACTATGACAGGATTCAGAGTCCTCAGTAGGCCTAAGCTTCTGTTTCCTGGCAAGGTCTAAGTTTTTATTTTCTGGTAAGGATGGGTTTAACAGTTACTGGAAATTGATTAGGCCATACATTCCTATAGTCTAGATAAGTTCAATTACCCTAGCCCCAGCCCTCCCCCACACACACTTTGTTCATCCAAATCCTAAGCCAATCAGAAGAGTATAAATGCAGTTACTGTTTAAATCACCCAATCATGTATCCATCTCCTTCTTCTATGTTCAAATCCCTATAAAAACCCTACCCTCCTGCTACTCTGGGCTCTTGCACAGATCCAGAGCATTGGTGAAGTCAAGAGACTGAGCTTAAGCCTCACATAAAGCTCCTTGCCCTTGCATACATGTTTGGTTCTCCTTGGTAGTCACTGGGGGTGCTGAGAACTGGGCATAACAATCCCACTTGCTGCTACCCCTTAACCCTGTGTGAGGACTCAGGCCAGCAGGATATCATCCCCCCAGGCATCTCCACCTCCACAGAACTCCACAGGAAAATTCTACCACACCCCCACCACCCCTTGTTGTATACCCAGGAGACCTCCACCCAGGAATACCATCCCACTCACCACTGCCCCCCACCCCAGTGCACTAACCCAGGTCAGCAGGCTAGCATTTCCCCAGGGCACCTCCACAAATGAACACCTTCCCACTATCTGCCATCCCCCACCTCCTACTTGGAACCAGGTCAGTAGTCTAGGACTCTCCCTACCACCATCAGGGACCTTCACATGCTACTGCCCCTATATGCACAGACCGAGGCAAGCAAACAAGAGCTCCCCCTCCCTATGTGCTCCCACCACAGGAGACCTTCACTTCCTTCCACATGCCACCTGACCCAAAGCAGTCCCATATCCCTTCCCTGCCCTGTCATAGGACCTGGAAGCCCCATCCACTCCCTGCTATAGGGTCCCAAGGGACCTGCTCTCCCATTCCATCACCCTTCAGCATCGCAGAAATACCAGCATTCCCATCTTCCCTCCTTACACAGTCGAGCTACAAAACCAGCCTGCTTTGTCCCATTCTCACCTACCCCTGCAACCTTGGGCCACCTGTCCAGGCAGTCATTACTCGAATCACAGAACAATAAGCCCCTTATGGGCCCCCATAAGAGCCTCATGGGCCACTTCCCTCTGAACAGGCAGGCCCAATTGCCATCAGAAGCCTAGCAGAAATAAACATAAGAGGGAATTATCACTGAAGACACTTGAAGGGTAGACTGTAGCTTCCTCCTAAATTAAATAAGACTCCTACACTGTAATGGGCAGACCACAGCTCAAAAGAAATAACATGAAAAATCAAATGCAACTAAATCCAATAAGATAAATCCTACATTGGATGTCTCTAATCAAAACATAGAAGAGACATTAGTATCAGAACACCAAAATGAAGATATATGCTATGCAACCCTGACCAAGCAAATAGCAGGACTTGTAGAAAAGCAACAAGGGACAAATAATCATATGAATGCTATTATCCCTGGATTAGACCTAACAGATAGGAACAAGGAGGGCTTCCAAAGATAGTTAAATGCTCTGAAGGAGAGTGGGGGGAGGGGAGAGGACCTCAATAACTAGCTGGCTAAGCTCAATGAAGACAAAATATACAAGGATGAATTCCAAGAAGCATTAAGAAAATCAGAAAATAATGTGAGAGGGGAACTCAACAGAGGGATGGAAATTATACATGTGAAAGTAGTAGAAAATACAAACCAAATTGAACAAGCCCAAAACTCTATAGAAGCTCCTAAAAATAGTCAGCCATGTGGAGGATGGGAACTCAGAACTAGAAGACATAACAGAGGAAATGGTTTGAAAGTCCAAATGCTTCAATAAATGCAAAAATTTTTTGTGAACAGAACATGAGAGAACTTTGGGACACCCTAAAAGGTCCTATATTAATCAGGTTTCGCTAGCTGCTTAGTCCACATGGCCAGATGCTGAAGCAGTCCTGGTCCGGCACTGCAGATGGCTCCAGAAGGCCTGGAGGTTTTTGGAGTAGCTGCTGGGTTTTGATACACTCAGTTCTTCAGTTGAGGCTGGTCTTCAGTCTGTGCTGGTCTTCAATCTATGCTGGAAGGCAGTGAGCAGCTCTGGCAGCCAAGTGGGAAGAAGGAAGTGGCTATCTTCACCCAGAGCTTCCTTATATAAAGACCCCTCTGAGACAGGCCACCTGCTCTGGGGGAAGGGCTCATTCTGGGGGAAGGATTTCCTCCTTCCATTAATCCTTCCTGGAAACAACCTCAAGGATCTACTCAAAAGGGATTTTGGTGGATTACTAAAGAGATTAAATTGACAACACCATAACTATCATAAATTCACCCCTTGTCAACTTGACACCAAACAATATCTCCTTACATCATACTTAAGTTCCAAATGAAAACAGTAACAAGCTCATAATTATGCCTAATATGGTAAAGCTATCCCATGTACCACCAGAACCACAAAATCTTTCCCCCCAACACAAAGCTTAGTCTCTAATATAATAGGTCTAATATAAATTCAACAACAGTTAGCTTATAATATAATATAATATAATATAATATAATATAATATAATATAATATAATATAATCTTAATAGTGTAGATATGTACAAGCACTCTGTGTCAAGGTAGGACAGATACATTGCAATTACAGTCTACGTTTTTGTAACTGGTCACATGGCCTTAGCTGGAATATATAACTTCTGTCTTCTACTACCCATTCTGGATTTCCTTCACCTTCAGTAAGCACCTCAACACCTGGTTCTTTACCAGGAGGGGTGACCCATACCTTCATTCCTGAAAGATCTGGGTCATTTATGACGCTACTTTTACTTGGTTGTTGCAATTGTCCATTGACTTTGATAACAGGATATGGTAACACTAAGAGATGCCCTAAAAGATCTCCTGTAGTCCAGACATACTCTTCCTTACCTCCATTATGGAGGATCAGTCCAATTTACCCCGGTAGTCTGTATCAGTCATCCTTGCTAGAACTGTAACTCCTTTCTCAGCCTGTTCAATCAAGGGCATTAGGAGCCCAAAGTGACCAGGGAGAAGTCTTAACTTCCAGTTCAATGGAATGTTCTTTGTGCCTCCTGGAAAAAGCACTGCCTCCACCCCTATCTCTGGAACCAAGACTTGTAAACCAACAGAGCATAAGGTTGCAGAATAGGAAGCAAAACTTTAGCTAGTAGGTCACTTGGTGTGATGGTAAGTGGGACCATTCCCATTTCCACCCCTTGATTCCTAGACCTGTGAATCTGGGCTAAAGGAGAAACAGTACCATATATAGGATGCTGATTCAGTGCATATGCAGCCTGCTGGAGGGCACTGCCCCAGCCCTCCAAGCAATTGCCACCTAGTTGGTGCTATAGCTATTTCTTTAAATGGCAATTCTACCATCCTGTCAAGCCAGCTGCTTCAGGATGGAGGGACACATGGTAAGACCAGTGAATTCCATGATCATGAGCCCACTGCCATACTTCCTTGGTGGTGAAGTGAGTTCCTTGGTCAGAAGCAATGCTGTATAGAAGACCATGAAAGTGGATAAGGCATTCTGTAAGCACACAGATGGCAGTTTTGGCAAAAACACTACATGCAGGAAAAGCAAATGCATACCCAGAATAAGTGTCTATTCCATTAAGGACAAAATGCTGCCCTTCCCATGATGGAAATAGTCCAATGTAGTCAACCTGCCACCAGCTTGCTGGCTGGTCACCCCAAGGAATACTGCCATATGGAGGCTCACAGTTGGTCTGTGCTGCTGGCAAATTTGACACTCAGCAGCAGCTGTAGCCAGGTCAGCCTTAGTTAGTGGAAGTCCATGTTATTGGGCCCATGCATATCCTGCATCTCCACCACCATGGCCACTTTGTTCATGGACCCATTGGGCAATGGCAGGGCTGGCTGAGGAAAGAGGTTTACCACTATCCACAGAACAGGTCAGCTTATGTACTTGATTACTAATGTCATCCTCCGATGAGGTCACCTTCTGATGATCACTAACATGGGGCACAAGTATCGTTATATCCTTTGCTCATTCAGAGAGTTCTGTCCATACACACCTTCCCCAAATGTCCTTTTCACCAATTTTACAATTGTGCTCCTTCAAAGTCCCAGAGCATCCAGCCAAACCATTGGCCACAGCCCATGAGTCAGTGTATAACTGCACATCTGGCCATTTTTTATTCCAAGTAAATTGTACAACCATGTACACTGCTCATAGTTCTTGCAATTGTGAAGACTCCCCTTCACCATAGTCCTTCAGAGTTGTCCCAGAAAGTGGCTTTAATGCTACAGCTGGCCACTTCTGGGAGGTTCCCACATAACATCTGTAAACCATGCCCTAGTCTTCTTTTCTTGAGCCAGTTGATCATAGGGCACACCCCATGATGCCATAGGTACATGCTTAAGGGCAGAAGGCACTATAACAGGAGTAGCAACCACAGGCATTTGGGCAACTTCCTCATGTAACTTACTTGTACCTTCAGGGCCTACTCAAGCCCAATCATGGATATACCACTTCCACTTGATGATGGACTGCTGCTGTGCACATCCAACTTTATGGTGTGGTGGGCCAGACAACACCCAGCTCTTTTTTATTTTTCTTTTTGCTTTTTCGAGGGAGGGTCTCACTCTAGCTCATGCTCACCTGGAATTCACTCTGTAGTCTCAGGGTGGCCTCGAACTCACACAGATCCTCCTACCTCTGCCTCCCGAGTGCTGGGATTAAAGGTGTGTACCAGCACACCAGCCTAACACCCAGCTCTTAATGGGGAGCTCGGGTTTCATAGTAACTTGATGGCCCATTGTCAAGTGTTCAGTTTCAACTAAGGCCCAATAGCAGGCCAAGAGCTATCTCTCAAAAGGAGAATAATTGTCTGCAGATGATGGCAGGGCCTTGCTCCAGAATCCCAAGGCCCTCCATTGTGATTCACCTGTGGGGGCCTACCAAAGGTTCCAAACGGCATCCCTATCCACCACTGACACTTCACATACCAATGGATCTGCTGGATCATATGGCCCAAGAGGCAGAGCATCCTGCACAGCAGCCTGGACCTGCTGAAGAGCCTTCTCTTGTTCTGGGCCCCACTGAAAACTAGTAGCATTCTGAGGATATAGGACAGAGTAATACACCCACATGAGGAATGTGCTGTATCCAAAATGCAAATATGCCCACTAGATGTTATGCTTCTTTCTTAGTGGTAGGAGGGGCCAGGTGCAATAACTTTTCCTTCCTCTCAGAAGGAATATTGCTCATGCCACACACCATTGAACTCCTAGAAATTTCACTGAGGTGGAAGGTCCTTGAATTTTGGATGGATTTATTTTCCATCCCTTGATTTGTATGTGTTGTACCATCAACTCCATAGTGGCTGCCACCTCCTGCTCATTTGATCCAATCAGCATAATGTCATCAATATAATGGACCAATGTGACACCTTGTAGAAGGGACAGGCAATCAAGATCCCTGTGCACTAAGCTATGACACAGGGCTGAAGAGTTAATATAACCTTGAGGTAAAACAGTAAAGGTGTACTGCTAACCTTGCCAGCTGAAAGTAAATTGTTTCTGGTGGCCCTTATGGACAGGTATGGAGAAGAAAGCATTCTCAAGATCAAAAGCTGCATACAAGGTACCAGAAGATGTGTTAATCTGATCAAGTAAAGAAACCACATCTGGTACAGCAGCTGAATTTGGAGTCACCACCTGATTAAGTTTCCAATAATCCACTGTCATTCTCCAGGATCCATCTATCATCTGGACATGCCAAATAGGAGAGTTAAAGGGAGACATGGTGTAAATCACCACCTTCAAGTCCTTTATAATGGTGTTAATTTCTGCAATCCTTCCAGGGATGCAATACTGTTTTTGGTTCTCTATTTTCCCTGGTGGAGGGAGCTCCAATGGCTTCCATTTGGCCTTTCTAACCATAATAGCCTTCACTCCACAAGTCAGGGAACCAATGTGGGGGTTCTTCCAACTGCTAAGTATATCTCTCCCAATTATTATGTATTATTATTATTATTATTATTCTCTGTTGCTATAATTCAAAGTGGCCTTTTTTGTTCCTTTGCTCTAGGACTTTTCTGCTTATACAGATCAAGCAGGAACTTAGTAGGCTTCTTATCTATTTACTTCAGGGAACACCATGGTTAATTAGCCAGTACCAAAGGTCTACATGAGTCATACTGTTATGAGCATTGTTTTACCTATGCTGACCATTATGGTAAATAGCACTCAGCTTGCCTTTGGTGATTCAGTGCTGCCACTTGGCCCTTGTTACCACAAGATCCAGTTATACCCATTGCATCTAAATCACCTAATGCAATGACTGCAGCTCCCACTGTGATGTTTTCTTTACGTAAAAGACCAATGATGGGAGACTTTAAATATGTTGGTGCTCCACTCACAAGTCTGTTCCCTATAGTGTTAATGAAGGGCACATCTTCTGCACACTCCCATTGTGGGGGCAAAGATGACTTTATATGGCAAATCCACTCCAGCATTCCAAGTTCTCTGAGCCTCTTAATCCTTTCATCAACATTAAGCCAAGAGATATCAGGCAGCTTGAACTCATTCACAGTAGGTCATCTTTGGATCCACATTTCAGCCAACCCGTCAAATAAATTCTTGGCACCTCTCCCAACTGCATGGGCAGCAAAGTTGAATCTAAAATCTCTACTCAGTGGGCCCATTTCAATAAATCCAGCCTGATCTAATCTTATATTCCTTCCACCATCATCTCACACCCTAAAATCCATTCCCACACATATCCCCCATGCTTCTGCCTGTACAAGTTGAAAGCTCCTGAAGTTCCTTAGGGGTGTACCTCACCTCTTGAGTCATGCTTTCTAGCTCACCTTTCTGGGCATGCCTAGCCTTCCACCTGGGTATAGTCCTAGAGGCAAAGATGGGTGGTCACTGAGAAGCATTAGCACTTCCTGCAAGGAGAGTTACCACTGGTTTCTCAGAAAAAGAAGGAGTAATTCTCCCAGGCAAGGGTGGAGAAGGTAAAACTTTAGGGTGTGGGGGCGGGGATGCAACTGCCCCTAAAGGAGGAGAGGCCACATTCTCATGCAAAACAACTTCTTAAGAACCTGACAGTTCCCAGATCCTTCAGGGTCTTCCCACACATCCCTGTCACAAGTCATAGGGTCCCACTCTTTTCCAATCAGTGCCCTCATTTTTTAACTTCTGACAGCCTGTGAGTCTGGGAATTGAGCTTATATTTCAAGTTACCCAATTTTACAATGAGAGCTTAGGTTTGGTTTACTGCAATTTGAGCCCTGTTCTGGCTAGAGAGGATACTCTCCTCCAGGGCTTCTTTAGAAACCTTCAGATCATGTATGTGGGTCTTAAGCTTCAAAATTTCCTTTCTGAGATTCTGCTTTTCTTTCAAGATTATATATGTATATATATGTATGTATGTATGTATGTATATGAAAAGAAGGATCCATCCATCATCATCAGTCATCTTAATTTCCATAAATATTCCAAAGATCTAGATACAGAGTCATTAAATTCCTTGTTCTTCACAAGGTATGACTCAGGATCACCAAATACACCTATCTCGTGGAGTTCTTTAGTGTACACCATGGATTATTAGTGCCCTCCTTATTACCAGTAAAAGCACTGTCCTTATTACCAGTAGAGCCTGGGGTGGCACCAAAGTCAGGGAACCAACTCCAGAGAGCACCAAGCCCATTAGTGAAATCCATCCTTATCATTCTGTTTCATTAGAACCACTTCTGGTACCATAATTTGTATTAGTCAGGGTTCTCTTGCGAACAGAACAATTTGAATGAATTGTATTTAAAGGGGATTTATTGGATTAGTTTACAACAGTTCAATAACAGCATATTACAGGCATGAGAGTCAAGGAACCTGGTTGCTGTTCAGTCCATGAAGCTGGATGCCTCAGCAGCCCTAATCTGGCACTGAAGGCCTCGAGGTGACCTGGAGAGATGCTGCTCTTCAGCTGCTCTTTGGCCCACATTGGATGGAGTGCAGCAAACATCAAACAGCGAGCAGCCAGGTGGAAGGGGAGAATACGTTTCTTTCCAGAGCTTTTGATAAAGCCTCCCCTCTGAGAGAGGCCACCAAATCTGAGTGAAGGGCTCACCCTGGGTAAGGATTTCTCCTTTAGTTAATCCTTCCTGGAAGCAACCTCAAAGACCCACTTATGAGGAATGTCTGTGGATTCCTAAACAGATCAAATTGACACAAAACTAACCATCACAATGTAATAAAAAATATATATTAGCTGGCTGGAGAGATGGTGTGGTGGTTTGATTCAGGTGTCTCCCATAAACTTAGGTGTTCTGAATGCTAGGTTCACAGCTGATGGAGATTTGGGAATTAATGCCTCCTGGAAGGGGTGTATTGTGGGGGCAGGCTTATGGGCTTTATAGCCAGTTTCCCAATGCCAGTGTTTGGCACACCCTTCTGTTGCTGTGGTCCATCTTATGTTGGCCAGGGGGTGATGTCCACCCTCTGCTCATGCCATCGTTTTCCCCTGCCATCGTGAAGCTTCCCCTTGAGCCTGTAAACCAAAATAAACCTTTTTTTCCCAGAAGCTACTCTTGGTTGGGTGATTTCTACCAGCAATGCGAACCGGACTGCAACAGTAAAGTGGTACCGAGGAGTGGGATTGCTGCTAGACACCTGACTGTGGCTTTGGCCTTTTGGAGCTGGTTTTCAAGAGGAATGTGGAAGGAGTTGAAACCTTGTCCTAAGAGATGCCTTGCAGTGCTTTAAGTACAGCTTGATGGTCTATCCCGGTCAGAGCTGAAAGACATGAAGGCAGTAAGAACTATGGACTGTGAGGTTTCGCTTATGAGGGTGAGAAAGAGCTTTGCTTGGACTGGGCTAGCAGTTTAAGTGAGAAGCTTGCTCTTGTGCCCATGTCCTGAGAAGTTGTGCAGGGTTGCTTTGCGTAGAAATGAACTGGTGTGTGCAGAGGGATATGGCACAGAAAGAAAAATCTTTGGGTGAACTATTGCCCATTCAGCTGCAACTGAGAGATTACAACCCTTGAGACTGGGCTAGGTGACCTGCGTTGGGGCAACAAAAAGAATGTCGACTCTTTTGAAGGGGCCTGAGTGCTCAAGGAGTCCTGTTCTTCAAAGTCTGCTTTATTCTCCCCTGGATTAACAAACTGGCACCCTACCTGGTATTGTGGAGTATAATAAATGCTGGAAAGAGGGTCATTGAGTTTGCAACATGGTCTTGTGTTTTGGAAATGGCCATGGGCAGTGTGAAGCAGGTTTTCTGGTTGCCTGCATAGAGACCCCATGGGGCCATGAGGATGAACCGTGGCTTGCAGTGGAGACCCCGTGGAGATGCCGGGACCATGAGATGGCTGCCGAGGAGCTGCCGGCCCCGATGAAGTTTTCCAGGACTGTGAGTGGCCTAGCTGGAGGGGCGGAATTGGAATGCCAGAGACTCATTGCTGGTTAGAATTATCAGACTTGAAGATTTGTCGCTGGTTTGAGTTGCTGGACTTGAAGCTACAGTTTGATGTTTGCCCTGGTTGTTTTAAATCTTGTATTGGTTGAATGTTTCTTTGCTATGCCCAATGCCATCTTTTGCAGTGTGAATATTTATTCTGTGTCATTATGGGTTTTTTTTTTTAATTTATTTATTTGAGAGCGACAGACACAGAGAAAGACAGATAGAGAGAGAGAGAGAGGGAATGGACGCGCCAGGGCTTCCAGCCTCTGCAAACGAACTCCAGATGCGTGCGCCCCCTGGTGCATCTGGCTAACGTGGGACCTGGGGAACCGAGCCTCGAACCGGGGTCCTTAGGCTTCACAGGCAAGCGCTTAACCGCTAAGCCATCTCTCCAGCCCTCATTATGGGTTTTTTGAGGTTATATTTTGGTATTATGGCTCAGTTAAAATATCTTGAACTATGGGGATGTATGAACATCATTGAGATTGATAAAAACTATGGGGACTTTAAAAGTCAGACTGAAAGCATTGTATTTTACATCATGTATGGATATCAGTTTATGGGGACCCGGTGCGGAGTGTGGTGGTTTGATTCAGGTGCCTCCCATAAACTTAGGTGTTATGAATGCTAAGTTCCCAGCTGATGGAGATTTGGGAATTAATGCCTCCTGGAAGGGGTGTATTGTTGGGGGCGGGCTTATGGGCTTTATAGCCAGTTTCCCCATGCCAGTGTTTGGCACACCCTTCTGTTGCTGTGGTCCATCTTATGTTGGCCAGGGGGTGATGTCCACCCTCTGCTCATGCCATCGTTTTCCCCTGCCATCGTGAAGCTTCCCCTTGAGCCTGTAAGCCAAAATAAACCTCTTTTTCCCAGAAGCTACTCTTGGTTGGGTGATTTCTACTAGCAATGCGAACCGGACTGCAACAGATGGCAACTTGGGTTTGATTCCCCAGCACCCATGTAAAGCTGGATGCACAAAGTGGTTCCTGCATCTGGAGTTCATTTGCAGTGGCTAGAGGCCCTGGTGCACCCATTCTCTCATTCTCTCTGTCTCTCTCTGTCTCTCCTTGCAAATAAGTAAATAAAGTATTTGAAAAATTAATTATTTTAACCATTTTAGTATACAGTTCAGTGTCAGCCCCCATTCTACTTTCTTTCTGTCATTATGAATTTGACCACTCTTTAGTACTTTATGTAAATAGAGCTATGAAGATGGATTACTGGTTAAAGGCACTTGCTTATAAAGCCTGAGAGCCCAGGTTTCAATTCCCAAGCCAACCACATAAGCAAGATGCAAAAAAGTGGCACAAGAATCTAGCATTAATTTGCAGTAGTAAGAGGCTGTGACACAACCCATACACACACACACACACACACACACTCACACACAACATGCAAATAATTAAAATTATATAAATGAAATGATAGTCATTTTTAAAAAAGTACAACAATCATTTGATATTTGTTCTTTTCTATATAAGATTTCCAGAGTATATTTTTATGTTGTACCATAACTCAGAATTTCCTTTTTTTTTTTTTTTTTTGAGGTAGGATCTTATTCTTGCTCAGGCTGCTGACCTGGAATTCTGGAATTCTGGAATACACTATGTAGTCCCAGACCATCCAGCCAAACACTTGGCCACAGCCCATGAAACAGTGTATAACCACACATCTGGCCATTTTTCTTTCCAAGCAAAATGCACAACCATGTGCACTGTCCAAAGTTCTGCCCATTATGAAGATTTCCCTTAACCACAGTCCTTCAGAGTTGTCCCAGAAAGAGGCTGTTAATGCTGCAGCTGTCCACTTCTGGGAGGTGCCCACATAATGTGCTGAACCATCTGTAAACCATGCCCTAATCCTCTCCTCAGTCAATTGATTATAGGGCACACCCCATGATGCCACAGATGCATGCTTGGGAATAGAAGGCATTGTAAATGCAGTAGCAACCATAGGCATTTGGGCAACTTCCTCATGTAACTTACTTGTACCTTCAGGGCCTGCTCGGGCGCTATCACATATATACCACTTCCACTTAATGAAGGAGTGCTACTATGCTACTATGCCCATTCAACTTTATGACCTGGTGGATTAGCTAACACCCAGCTCATAATGGGCAGCTCAGGTGGCATAGTAACTTGATTGCCCATTGCCAAATATTCAGGTTCCAGTAAGTCCCAATAGCAGGCTAAGAGCTGTGTCTGAAAGGGAGAATAATTGTCTGCAGATGATGTCAGGGCCTTGCTTCAAAATCCCAAGGGCCTCCACTCTGATTCACCTATTGCGGCCTGACAAAGGCTTCACACAGCATCCCTATCTTCAACTGACACCTCAAGTAGCATCTGATCTGCTGTATCTTACGGCCCAATGGAAAAGCAGCCTGCACAGCAGCCTGGACCTGTTGAAGAACCTTCTCTTTTTCTGGGCCCCACTGAAAACTAGTCGCTTACTGAGTCACTTGGTATATGAGATGGAGTAAGACACCCAAGTAAGGAATGTGCTGTCTCCAAAATCCAAATAGGCCCACTAAACATTGTGCTTTTTTCTTAGTAGTAGGAGAAGCCAGATGCAGCAACTTATCTTTTACTTTAGGAGAAATCTTTATGCATGTCACACACCACCAAACACCTAGAAATTTCACTGAGGTGGAAGGTCCTTGGATTTTGGATGGATTGATTTCCCATCCCCTGATGTACATATGCTGTGCTAGAAACTCCAGAGTGGTTGCTACCTCCTGCTCATTTGACCCAATCAGCATAATGTCATTAATATAATGGACCAATGTGACACTCTGTGGAAGGGACAGGTGATCAAGATCCCTGCAAACTGAGCTATGACACAGGGCTGGAGAATTAATATAACCTTGAGGTAAAATAGTAAAGGTGTACTGCTGACCTTGCCAACTGAAGGCAAATTTCTTGTAGTGGTCCTTATGGAAGAAAGGACAAGAAAGCATTTGCAAGATCAATAGCTGCATACCAGGTACTAGGAGATGTGTTAATCTGCTCAAGTAAAGAAGCCACATCTGGTACAGCAGCTGCAATTGGAGTCACCATCTGATTAAGTTTCCCATAATCAACTGTTGTTCTCCAGGATCCATCTGTCTTCTGAACAGGCCAAATAGGAGAGTTAAAGGGAGATGTGGTGGTAACCACCACCCCTGCATCCTTCAAGTCCTTTATGGTGGCAATAATTTCTTAAATCCCCCCAGGAATATGATACTGTTTTTGATACACTATCTCCCCCAGTCATGGGAGCCTCAATGGCTTCCATTTGGCCTTTACAACCATAATAGCTCTCACTCCACAAGTCAGGGAACCAACATGGGGGTTCTGCCAACTCCTAAGTATATCTATCCCAATCATGCATTCAGAGACTAGCGAAATAACCACAGGGTGAGTTCTGGAACCTACTGGACCCACTATCAGTCTACCATTTGCCAAAACTCCATTGATTACCTGATGTCCATAGCACCTACTTTAACTGGAGGGCCAAAGTGCTTTTTGGGGTCTCCCAGAATTAGTGTCAATCCAGAGTCAGTGTCCAGTAGGCCCCAAAACTTCTGATTATATCCTTTCCCCCAGTGTACAGTTACCCTAGCCAAAGGCCACAGGTCCCTCTGAGAAAGGATAGGTATAAGTTTAATATTTAAAGTTTTGGGGGTTATAGGAGGGTCCTTCCTTGAGGGGACCCAGACACCCCTTCAATCAAGGGGCTCAGAATCTGTAAATTGGCACAAGTCTAGAAACTGTCTAAGAGGTCTTGATTCTCTGTTGGGATAATTCAAAGTGGCTTTACGATCCCTTGCTCTGAAAATTTTCTGCTAATACGAACCAAGAAGGACCTCAGTATGCTTTATACCTATTTGAGTTCTGGGAACACCATGATTAATCAGCCAATTCCAAAGGTCCATACAAGTTGTACCTTTAAGTGTATAATTTTTCCTATGCTGTCTATTATGAAAACACCCACCTTTGGTGATTGAGCACTGTCACATGGCCCTTGTTACTCTGAGACCCAGTTATACCTATTGCATCTAAATTACCTAATGCAACAACTGCAGTTCCCACTATGAGGTCTACTTTACACAAAAGACCTATGATAGGGGACTTTAAGTATGCTGGTGATCCCCTCACAAATCTGTGTCTTATAATCTTAATAATCTTATAATAATCTTATAGTCTTAGTGAAGGGCACATCTCCTGGACATTCCCATTGTGATGGCAAAGATGAGATTACATGGGAAATCCACTTCAACATTCCAAGTTCTCTGAGCTTTTTAATTCCTTCATCAACATTAAGCCAAGGGATATCAGGCAGCTCATGATCATTCACAGCAGGCCATCTTTGAATCCATACTTCAACCAACCAAACAAATAAACTCTTGGCACCACTTATGACTGCAGGAGCTGCAGTGTTAAATCTAAAAATCTCTGCTCAATGGGCCCATTTCAGTAAATTCAGCATGATCTAATCTTATGTTCCTTCCTCCATCATCCCACACTCTTAAAATCCATTGTTACACACACTCCCCATTCTTCTGCCTGTACAAGACAGAAAACTCCTGAAGTTCTTGTTTTGTATTTTTTTTATATTAATTAGTTTTGTATTCATCAAATACGGTCAGTTTGGTACCATTATTAGGCTCATCTGTGACCTACCCTCTTCCCATGGCCCCTCCTTGTTGAGGTATATGGGTCATGCATTGTGGAGTTAGCCCACAGTTATTGGTAAGATAAATGTCTCTGCATATCATGACCCAACATGTGGCTCTGACATTTTTTCTGCCCCCTCTTCTGCAAAATTTCCCTGAGCCATGTTGGGTTCATTTTAGGTCTGCTTCAGTGATGAGGTGTCGGGGGCCTCTGGGTCTCTGGCTGTCTGATTTGGTAGGAGTTGATTTTTTGGAGAATCCACTTCTCTGTTTCAGATAGATGTAGATCGTAAGGAAAGAGCCACCTCATCATACCTCAGAAGGTCCCTGGCTGAAACTAAGAAAAAATGGTGAAAGAAGTCAGGGTTCTGTTTTCCTGGTGAACCAGATACCATAACAAGGGGGAAGGAGATCAACACAGAGAAAAATCAACTCCTGAAGTTCTTTAGGAGTGTACATCACCTCGTTTTGTGTCATACTTTCTATCTCACATTTAGGAGCCTGCCTAGCTTTCCATCTGGTTATAAACCTAGAGGCAAAGATGGGTAGGAACTGAGAAGCACATGCTCCTCCTGATGAATCCACAGACTAAGAGGCATTAATTCCCTCATGCAAGGGTGGGGAGGATAACACTTTAGGGTGTGGAGGTGGGATGCAATTGCTGCTAAGGGAGGGGAGGTCATATCTTCATCCAAAACAACTTCTTCAGAATCTGACACTTCCATATTCCCAGGTTCTTCAGGGTCTTCCCACACGTCACCATCCGAAGTCACAGTATCCCACTGTTTTCCAATCAGTGCCTTCACTTTAACTTCTGATAGCTGGTGGGGCTGAGACTTGAGTTTATGTTGCAAGTTAGCCAAACTCACAATGGGAGCCCTGTTCTGGCTAGAGAGGAGACTCTCCTCCAGGACACCCATAGAAACCTTGAGGTCATATACATGGGTTTTAAGTTTGGAATTTTCCATTTTTGAGCTTTTGCTGCTCTCTCACTAGTTTGTCTAGAGATGCTAAAAGCAACCAACCAGCCTCATCATTGGTCTTACTTTTCCACAAATATTCAAGTGTTTTAAATACATAGTCACTAAATTCCTTGCTCTTTCTCTTGCTCTTCACAAGACTTGACTCAGGATCACCAAATACATCTATCTCACTGAGTTTTTTAAACAGAGCACACCATGGGTTATTAGTACCCTCCTTATTTCCAGTAAAAATGCTGTCCTTATCACCAATAGAGCCTTTAGTAGCATTGAAATTGGAAAGCCAATCCCAGATAGCACCAAGCTGACTAAAGAAATCCATCCTTATAATTCTGTTTCTCTAGAACCACTCCTGACACCAAAATATGTATTAGTCAGGGTTCTCTAGAGAAACAGAACTGCTAAAATTAATGATTTTAAAAAAGAACTTATTGGATTTGTTTACGGTAGTCCAATCTCAGTTGCAGACCCAAGAATCAAGGAACCTGGTAGCTGCTCAGTCCACATGGACAGGTGCCTCTGCAGTCCTGATCTGGCACTGCAGATGGTGCTGGAAGGTCTGGAAGGTTCCTGAGGGCCACTGGTTTTGATCCACACAGGTCTTCAGTTGATGCTAGTCTTCAGTTTGCACTAGTCTTCAATCCATGCTGGAAGGCAGTAAGCAGCTCCAGTAGCCAAATGGAAAGAAGGAAGGAGGTCTCTTCACCCAGAGATTCCTTATATAAAGACCCCTATGAGGAGCCACATGCTGTGGGAGAGAGCTCACTCTGAGGGAAAGAACCACCCAAAAGTTATTTCTGTGGATTACTAAACAGATCAATTTGACAACACCTTAAATAACATAGGTCCAACATTTAGATAATGGGAATACCAGCAGGGGAAGAAATTCAGAGCAAAGGCATGGAGAACTTATTTAACAAAATTATCATAGCAAACTTTCGCATTCTCTCAAAACACAGTACCATCAAGTTACTAGAAGCTAACAGAACTCCAAACAGACTGGACCAAAGAAGAAATTCTCCAAGACACATTATCATTAAGACTATGAACATTGACACAATAGAGAAAGTCCTACAAGCAGCTAGTGAGAAACAACACATTACATATAAAGGTAACCCCATCAGAATTATTTCTGACTTCTCAATGTAAACCCTGAAAGTGAGAAGGGCTTGGAATGGAGGAACACTGCAAATTCTAAGAAACCATGGCTTCAAACCCAAATTACTCTATCCAGTAGTAGTATCTCTCATAATAGATGGTGAAAGAAAAAACTTTCCATGATAATACTCAGCTTTACAACGATATTAACACAAAGGCAATCCTGTGGACTAGTCCAAGAAATTCTCCACACAGAAGAATCAAATAATGAGCCTCAAGTTCCTACAAGAAGCAGATCACAATAATCAAACTCATAGAAGGTACAAAAAGCTACAAGTTCCAAGAAAACATGAAACCACATAAAACACTACAATATGTCAGGAATTAAATCAAACCACACAGTTGGTACGCTAAATATTAATGGCCTTAATTCACCTACCAAGAGGAATAACCTAAAAGAGTTGATCAGAAAATTAGACTCCTTCAGTGTGCTGTCTTTAAGAAACCCAGTTCACCACTAAAGACAGATGCCTCCTCAGAGTGAGAGGGTAGAAAATCATATTCCAATCAAATAGAAATAAGAAGCAAGCAGGTGTTGCCATGTTAATTTTGGAGAAAATAGATTTCATACCAAAAGTATTCAAAAAAGACAAAGAAGGCCACTTCCTACTTCTCAAGGAAATGATCTAACAAGGATATCAGAATTATTAACTTTTGTGCACCAAACACATGTACACTACAATTGATAAAATAAAACCTACTTGACAACGAAACAGAACAAAGCCACCAACACCATTATAATCGGGGACTCCAATACTCCACTATCAGCAATAGATAGATCGTCCAAACAGAAAATTAACAGGAAAGTGAAAGAGCTCAACAAAACCAAGAACAATTAGACCTAACAGACATCTTCAGAACATTCTACCCCAAACCCACAGAATACATATTCTTCTCAGCAGCCCATGGAAACTTCTCTAAAATAGATCATATAGTGGGTCATAAAGCCTGCCTTCATATATTTAGGAAGACTGATATAATTTCCAGCATGATATCAGATCACAATGCTGTAATTCTGGAAATTAGCAACAAAAGATGAATCAGGAATCCCATCACCTCCTGGAACCTAAACAATACACTTTTAAACAATAAATGGGTAGTAGGTGAAATTGCAAAATCCCTAGAAATGAATGACAATGAGAACACGTCATACCAAACCTTATGGGATACAATGAAGGTGTATCTCAGAGGAAAATTCATAGCACTAAATGCCTTCATCATGAAGACAGAGGGATTCCAAATCTATATCCTGTCCATCCACATAAGGCCCTGGAAAAGCAAGAAGAATCCAATCCAAAAAGCTCCAGATGGAAAGAAATAATTAAGATCAGAGCAGAAATTAATGAATTGGAAACCAAGAAAACAATTAAGAAAACTGATGAAACAAAGAGCTGGTTCTTTCAAAAATACAATAAAATAAAATAAACATGATTGATAAACCCCTGGACAATTTGACCAAGCAAAATAAATAAATAAATAAATAAATAAATAAATAAATAAATAAATAAATAAAATAAAATAAAATAAACAGGTGCTTCAAATTAACAGAACTAGAAATGACAAAGGAGAGAACACTACAGACATAAGTGAAATTGGTAGAATCATCAGGGCTTATTTTAAAAACCTCTACTCCACAAAACTGGATAATATGGAGGGAATGGATGAATTCCTGGACACATAACACCTACCAAAGCTAAACACAGAGCAGATTAATCTCTTGAACAAACCACACCCATTGAGATTAAAAAAGTAGTCAAAAACCTCCTGAAAAGAAGAGCATAGGAGCAGATGGCATCTCAGCTGAATTCTATCAAACCTTAGTGGAATAACTGAAACCAATTTTTTCTCAAACTGTGGCACACAATCTGAGAATAGGGAAAACTTCCCAACTCAATCTATGAAGCTACTATCACCCTAATACCAAAACTAGGCAGAGATTCCAAAAGAAAAGAAAACTACTGGCCTATTTCCCTGACGAACTTAGATACAAAGATGCTGAACAAAATCCTCAAAAACTGAATTCAACAATGCATCAAAAGCATTATCCACCTGGATCAAGTAGGCTTCATCCCAGGAATATAGGGGTGGTTCTACATATGGAAATATGTCAAAGTAATACACTACATAAATAGGCTTAGACACAAAAGCATATGACCATTTCGATAGACACAGAAAAGGCATTTCACAAAATACAACATCACTTCATGATCAAAACATTGGAGCAAAAAATTCCCATTGAGATCAGGAACAACACAGGGGTGTCCACTCTCACCTCTGCTCTTTAACATAGTACTGGAAGTCCTAATTCAAGCAATAAGACAGGAGAAAGAAATAAAAAGGATATAATTTGGAAAGGAAGAAGTTAAGTTAGCGCTATTCACAGATGACACGATTTTATACATAAAAGACTGAAAAACCTCCATCTCAAAACTCTTACAGGTGATTAACTCCTTCATCAAGGTAGCAGGGTACAAAATCAATGCATAAAAATCAGTAGCTTTCCTATATGAAAATACAAAGATACAAAGAAAGAAATAAGCGACATTGTCCCATTTTCAATATCAACAACAACAAAATAAAATGCCTTGGAAAAACATTAACTAAGGACATGAAAGACCTATACAATGAAAATATAAAACCATTCAATGGAGAAATTGAGTAGGACTTAAGCAAAAGGAAATAGTTCCCATCTTCTTGGATAGACTGAATTAACATTGTGAAAATAGCAATCTTGCCAAAGGCAATACACAGGTTTAATGCAATACCAATAGAAATCCCAACATCGTTCTTCACAAAGATAGAAAAAAAGTGACCTAAAGATTCATATGGAATGGCAGAAAGTCTCAGGTATCCAAGCATATCTTTATCAAAAACAACCACCTCTGAAGGCATCACCACACCTGGTCTAAAGCTATGTAACAAAGCTATAGTAATAAAAATTTCATGGTACTGGCATAAAAACAGGAGTATAAACGAATGGAACAGAATTGAAGACCCAGTCTTTGGGTCAAACAACTACAATTACTTGATAGTTGACAAAGGCCCTAACAATGTAACCTGGAAAAAAAGACAGCATCTTCAACAAATGGTGCTGGATAAACTGGATAACCATTTGCAGGAATATGAAACTTGATGTACACATTTTGCCATGCACTACACTCAAGTCCAAATGGATCAAAGTCATCAATATAAGACCAGAAACTCAGCTACTACTGGAAGAAAAATTAGGAGGAACTTTCCATGATACAGGAATGGGAAAAACTTCCTGAACAAAATTGGTAGCTCAGTAACTTAATCATTCAACTGTTAGAATCTCATAAAGCTGAAAAGTTTCTTCATAGGCACACATACAATAAGAAGAGCCAGTAAATTACTCACAGAATGGGATAAAATATTTACTGGCTATACAAGTGACAAAGGCCTAATTTCTAGAATCTACAAATAACTCAAAATCCTCAACAATAAAAAGTCAAACAACCCACCCACAAAATGGGGCAAAGAACTGGATAGGCAGCTCTCAGAGGAAGAAATAAAAATGGCAAACACATACTTAATAAAATGTTTATCAGCCCTAAATCCATTATCATTATGAAAATGCAAATTAATACAACTATGAGATTCCACCTTACTCTGGTAAGGATGGCAAGCAATAATAAGAATTAAATGAAAATAAATGATGGCAAGGATATCATTATAGAAGCTCATTTTCATTCCTCAGAAACCATTACTGGGAAACTGTATATACATAAAACTGCTAACATGAATCCATAAAAAATCCCTAGGTGATCCTGCTTTGACATTTCTCCTCATTTTACATGTAATGATCACATTCACTCTATTAGATTCTCTAACAGACATACCAGTTGATAGTAACACCATGATCTGCTTGTTAGAAGAAATCCAGTATCACACCTACAATATAGTGCTCATTCTTTTCCTACCATCTGCATTTCCTTTATCCAATCATTAAAATGACATCTAGATACAATTTTCCTACTATTTGTGTGTACTTTTTCTCTGGCATTGTTCTTGTTTCTTCAATCACATTTTATGGCATACTTATTCTTTGTTCAAATTTCATTGGAGCTTCTCATTGCATCAAATATCACTTCTCAAGATATTGTACTCATATAGTATAGTTCTCCTTGTCTCTTGCCACCTGCAAAGACCTTTTTCAACTAGACATCTCACGCAGACTAAAGTGTAAGTAACAGGTAGAAAATGTGCACTACTTTTTGGACTGAAGGAGTACAAGTAAATTACATAATGACCAAAAAAGCTACAAGAGTTAATTTAGTAAATGTCACAAAATAACTTGTGTTTTAAAGGAGGTTAGATGATTATATTCTTTTCTGAGAGTGGAAAATAAAGAAAAATGCATCAATTAGAACAATACGCTTTGAAGGATTTTGCCCTTTTCTGGCTTAAAAGGGCAAAGATGATATGCACTTCTGTTTCATACAACCTGTGAAAGAGAAAGTATTTCTTTCATGGTCAGAGAAAAATATGACTATTTCTTAAAAAAATAAACTAGTGAAAAAAAATCAATGGATTTTTGTTTTGTAAAAGTGATATGGGTCAAAAGAAGACTTTGAGAAGAAAATCTCAAGATGAAATGATACTTGAAATACATTAAATATATAAAATAAGAAAAATGATTTTAAATAATTTTAAACTTTTAACAGTAAAGGATATAAGTAATAGTATTGTTAAAATACATAAAGTAAGTATTTTGTAATAGTCAGCAGAGATTGTGATGTTTTTCTGCTTAAGTTTACATTTGTGATTTTGTGCAAAATGCCTCCTATTCAATTCTGTCATATAGGCCAGAATCCATTCATGAAAAATGAAAACAAAATATCACTCATGTACAGAAATATTGATGCTATATGGATTTAGCATTTTTTGAAAGTATTTTGTCCTGTGGTGTGTAATTATGAGTTAATAAGTGATGTACACATAAATAATGTGTATTGTATATTTATAAGAAAAAATCATGTAAGAGAGAATAAAAATAAAATTGTGCATATTAGGTATCCAGTAACAAATGATGCTCTCCCCTTGGGAAAACATGTTATGAATCTTATAATAGGTCATGTTATTCCAAAGAGTATTTTAACTGAAAAAAGATAAAACATGTATTAGCTTCTTTCAATGTTATCAATCTGTAAAGTGTCCTCAACATAGTGCAAATATCCAAAAATTATTTCAATTTGAAAATTTGTGAATATTATTTGTTTCTCTTTGGTTAATACATGTTGAAAAAAGCACAAGAAAACATTGCTCAAATAAGATATGCTACTTTAAATTTCAATTGTATATTGCAGAGTTTACCACAATATTTCTGTAAGGGTCAAATCAATACTTTAGATTTTATGGATTCTTGCTTCTTTCTTACAACTACCTATACTGAGAAGCATGAAAAGAGTTATATTTACTTCCAAACATATGAGTGTAGATCTGTCCAAAGTAAATTTTATTTATAATAACAAATAATAAGCCAGATTTGCTGACCCTTGACACACATTGCTAAATTTCCCCTGTTGTAAGGGAGAAGCATCATTTTAATTGAAAATTCATGCTAATGAAAAAGCACAGGTTCAGTGTCATCATGAGAGGCTGTTGCAGCAATATGTACTGTCTATTTACTTAAAATATCTTATGTTTAAAGCAGTACAAACTAGATTTTAAAGATGTGTCTTCTAAGAGCACAAGTTTACTGACATAAACTCCAGGCTGTAAGTACCATAAGGATAAGAACTCTGTAGTAAGGATTGAATTCTTCAGCACTTAGCATTTAGGCTGGAAGGGAACTAGCCAGAGTATCCATTAAAATAGACAAATTTATAAAAAGTAACTTTAGTACAGTTATTGAGCTAAGTACTAGTATTGAGCTCTTTGGAATGTTTCCTTTAGTCCTTGAAGTTAGGAATCACATTTCCCTTTGGTAAAGAGCTTTCTGTTAAAACTCATGGGAGTGCTAAGAATTGGAGTGTTCAGCACTGAGATATCTCTATCACACTCTTCAATGCTCAGGAGGCATTGTGGAGGAAGTAGTGGAAAGAATGTGAGGGCCAAGGTAAGGTAAGAAGAGCTGACAATGCTCTCTTCTAGACACAATGCAGCCTTGATATTTATGACTATGTGATGGCTTGTGCTACTTACTACAAAGACTTGTATACAGGAAAAAAGAGAGATTAGTTGAAATGAAGGGATTTAGTGTAGGTAGGTTTGGAAAAATGACTATGATATATTGTTTATATTTATGGTGGTTATCAATATGTTTTTTTTAAAGAATGTGTCCATAAGGAGTAAAACCAAGGAGAGGAGGCAGCATGATTAGTATGCGGTTGTTTCCTGAACTTGGCCGTCACCTAAACAAAGCTTCCTAACTTGAGCAAGCACCATTTCTATTCTATCAGTACAGCTTCCATGACACACATCAAACTGCAGCCACAGCATCCAGGGGAGCCATAATCTCAGACAACTCAATTTCCAACCTAAAGGGCTGTTTCCACATTTGATAAGATATAAAACTAATCATATCTTCTTTTGTTCGTTTATCATCAGAGGTACAGCAACTTCCTGATGTTTCCTACTCAAGGAAAATGGCTTCTTCTTATAACTTTTATGTCATTTCAATTCAATAGCTATTTACCAAATCTTCATATCTGATTGTCTTGCTAGAATATCTGGTATAGTTTCTATAAGGCGCTTGTCTGCAAAGCGTGAGGAACCACGTTCAACTCTTCAGGTCCCACATTAGCCAGATGCACAAGGTGAAACCAGCAGGCAAATTAGCACATGAGCACAAGGTGGAGCACATGTCTGGAGTTTGATTATAGTGAAGCCCTGGTGCACCAATCCCCGCCCCCCTTAGTCTCACTCACATTACAAAACAAAGGCCAGTCTGTTGGGCTTGCCACAAAAAAATTATGCATATGAGAAGAGTCAGAATGATTCATTAAGGAGATTAGTTTTACCTGGAATCTTAAAAGTTAATAGATTTTTGGCAGGTCAATGATGTGACTGGTAATATAATCTTGAGTAAAATCACAAGATGTGAAATGCATGGCAAATGTATATAATACAGTATGACAATGCATGCAGCTAGATTAAATAATAGGTGAGTGTGTGTTGAAGGATGCTGACTATAACACTAGAAATTTTGTAGCATCTGTTGCTGGGCTATTTTTTATAGAGCATAATGACACTTCAATATGGTTTGGAAAACTTGTATTAAGTGATTAATTTTGTTTTAACTTTTTACTTAGAAAAGTTGGCTGAAGTTAGTAAGGAGGAGGAGAAAGAATTTTCTATAAGTTTAGGCTTAATACTTTGGTTTGAAGTTAAGATTTGGAAAGAGAAGTTAAACAGTCATGATTGTGTTTTGGAAAATTTATTTTGAAAGTGTGAAAGTACACCAAGTTGTAAGTGCCTGATGGTAAGTGGTTAAGGGGTTGTGATGGATGAAATGGGGAGGCTATGAGGGCAGTTCTGAAGATAGAAATGGAATAGTCATTGCAACAATGTGAAGGTGTAGGAGGAATATTACAAAGAACTTGACTGTAACATCTAGATGTTAGGTTTCACGACAATCTAAATTAGACAATGTTATTTTAAATGTATATTCAAAGCACAAAATGGATATGAATAAAGTGCCTGTTTCAAAACTAGCAATACACCTGAAGCCACTCGGTATTAGTTTTGTTCTCCTCTTTATCTTTGGCAAATGTCTAGATGCTGAATTGTTTTTATGTGTATGGTCTTGGTATGCAAGCATTAATATATTCATCTTCATATCTATGAGGGTGCATATTTGTATGTAGCTGTGTTCACAGGTGTGTGGAGGCTGGGTGGTAATGTCAGGTGTCTTCTCCAGTCATTCACTTAATTGTGGAAACTATTGATTTGGCTAGACTAGCTAGCCATCAAGACCCAGAAATCCTATATGAGTCTCCACAGTGCTGTGATTGCACATGTGTGCTGCCAGAGTTTCTGGGTATCCAAATTCAGGTTCTCATGTTTGTGCAGCCAGCACATCACCATCATCTCCTCAGTCCCACAGCTATCATGCTAATTTCAAGAAAGAGAAGTTTTACATTTCACATGTGTATTTGTGGGTCATAATACTTCTTTTTGAATGTCTGATAATAGTGTTGTGTATTTCCTTCTCTATTTTAGCCATGTATGCATTTAGGATACACAAATCCAATTCACCCAAAATTCTTTGATGAGCCACTCTTTGTTAATGCCATTCTTCCAAAGTCTCTATTATACTGCTTGAGGTTTACTTCCCTCTTGCTGCTCTTGGGCAATAATTTTTTTGAAATTCCAGACCAGGCACAGTTATGGAGGAGGAAGGAATTTGTTGAAGCTCGCAGATACAGGGGAAGTTCCATAATGGCAGAGCAATCTGGACCTACTTTCAGAGGTCCACAGAGAAAGAGAGAAACCACAGTACAAAAGCCAAAAGCCACACAGCACACAGCAGGAACTCCAGGTAGAACTAGGCACTTTGCATATCTTTAGATTGGAATTTCAAACCCACTACCATACCTTAAGATCTACAGTGACAACTCATCCAACCAGGTGGCTATAGATCCAAACTACAAACTAATAAAATAATGAACATATTGTAGGTCACCTATACAACTACCACATTAATCCCAGCACTCAGGAGGCAAAGGTAAATAGGATCATAGTGAATTCGAGGCAAACCTGGGATCCAAGACTGAGTTCCAGGTCAGCCTGGACTAGAGTGAGACCCCAGCTCAAAGTAAATGAATAAATAAATAAATAACAATAATAAGAAGAGGAGTAGTAAGAGGAGTAATTTAAATCCAAATTGGGGTTAATAGCAAAAGAAATGGTAGAAAGAACATGGCTTTTATTTAAAAAACAAAACAAAATAAACTCTGTACTATAAATTTAAGCCTATCAGAGAGTGAGACTTAACAGAAATTTAAATAAGAATGTATTCCAAGTAGATCCCTTTCATTAGTTGCATTTAATTTAATTCTCATTTTGTTATTATTTACTGCAAATACATTAAAATTATTAAACAGCATATTTCATAAGCTCATAATAGTTTATATTCTTATTATTTCCACTTATGGAATGTTCTTCAAATTCATAAGGGACAATTATGGTGTATTTACTGTTGCCATTATTTCTTGGAATATATCTATTCTCAACCTTACATGCAAGTAGCACTAAGCTCTGGATTATTCTTTAGGTTTTGAATGCTATTAAAGGAAGAAGGCTGTAGAGTTTTATTAACATCAAGTTTTATTCGTATTTATGTGCCTCTATCAAAAGCATTGCTTGCCAGTCTACACAATAGTGGACTTTGTGTCAGTGTAACGACTTAAATAATATGTTGCTTTCACCTCCTCCACTTCTTTCTTCTATGCTTTTCACTTCTTTCTTGTGATTGACAATGACTGTAATGTTATTTTCCCCTTGACATGACATAGAGGCTATGTATTCAAACAACATTGATATAAAACATTATTCTTCTCCAAATCTATATAAGAGGACGATGGGAATCTATGACAAATTAAATAATCCTTTTGTTAGTAAAATTTATTTTAAAATCAGATTTCTACCATTTCATATGTAAAACAAAATAAAGAAGACAAAGTATAAGAGGTTTATCAAATATATCTATTGGCTTAAATTTGCTGTGATAGCTTATTTTTAAAATTATTTTCATTTCTTAAAATATAATGTTGATTAAAGCAATTCTATTAAGTATATATTTTCTGATATTGTCAGAGTTATATACATTTATAAAACATATTATCTCAAAGAGTTCTTATTACAAAAAAGTAAAAGTCAGGAATCACAGGAAAAATATTCAGTCCGCAAACATATTCTAATGTCTTTCCACTCAACACTCATTTTCTTAATCATAAGTTAACACACCATACTGGTCTGTCCTTTACCCTACTGAATTTACATGTTTGAAGGTGCCAAACAAAGTTTATTTTATGTTCTTTTAAGAAAATGTTTATATATTTTATTTATTTGAAGGAACAAGAAAGAAGACAAAGGGGCTGGAGAGATGGCTTATCGGTTAAGCGCTTGCCTGTGAAGCATAAGGACCCCGGTTCGAGGCTCGGTTCCCCAGGTCCCACGTTAGCCAGATGCACAAGGGGGCGCACGCGTCTGGAGTTCGTTTGCAGAGGCTGGAGGCCCTGGCGCACCCATTCTCTCTCTCTCCCTCTGTCTTTCTGTGTCTGTCGCTCTCAAATAAATTAAAAACAAAAGAAAAAAAAGAAAAAAAAAAGAAAGAAGACAAAGAAGAAGGAGAAGGAGAAGGGAAAGAAGAAGAAGGAGAAGAAGAAGAGGAGAAAGAAAGAGAAGAAGAAGGAGTGAGAGAGAGAGAGAGAGAATGAGCACACCAGGGCTTTTAGCTACTCTGAACAAATTCCAGACTCATGTGCCACTTTGTGTATCTGGCTTACATGGGTCCTGGAGAATCAAACCTGGGTTCTTTGGCTTCACAAGTAAATGCCTTACCTGTTAAACCATCTCTCCAGCCCCAAAGTTTATTTTCTTCACACTTACTAAAATTCCCTGAATCATTAACACCTGGCTTTTCTTCTGAAACTGATCTTAAGTTGATAAAATCACTTTAAGGATAGTGGGTAATATAACTGTGCCTTCCTTCATATTATTTCACACATAATCATTCCCTCAATTCGGAGCCTCTGTACCTGGTGTCCTTATGACTGGGTATTCCTGGCATTCCTATATGTGTATGATGATTCTAACTTAGTGTCATTCAGATGACCTTTATTCTCTGCCTTTTCCTCATGTTTAGGGAATTCTATATTTCATTCCAAGTGGAATTTTTTTTTCATTAATTCTGTACATTATGACAATTTGAAGTTGCCTACTCTAACAGATAAAACTACCACATAGTGATGTATTCTAAGTCTGCTTCTACCCAGATTTCTTCTTGAATACTTTCAGTTCACTTTCTTTCTTTTTTTTTTTTTGGTTTTTCGAGGTAGGGTCTCACTGTGGTCCAGGCTGACCTGGAATTAACTCTGTCATCTCAGGGTGGCCTTGAACTCATGGCAATCCTCCTACCTCTGCCTCCCGAGTGCTGGAATTGAAGGCGTGCGCCACCACACCCGGCTCAGTTCACTTTCCATATGTTTCTTTAACAGGAACCCCTATGTAGCTCAGTACATTCCAAATATTTCATTATTATTTCTTAGCTTTTTCTATAATAATAGTCACTACATCCATTTTAACCCAAACATTGATGCTGGAAATCAGGACTATCACTGATGTATGATCTCTTTATTTTTCTGTGTTAAGTCATGCCCAGTTATTCACTGATTGTTTTGCATTTTAAATCTCTCTTATAAAGTCACTAACATTAATGAAACACGTTATATTTATTAGTATAAATATATTTTTACTCCTGCCTGTGGTCTTTCATTGTCCTGTCTATTTAAAAGCCAAACTTAAAATATGCAATGTGAAACTGTATTGTCACATGTTCTCTCTTATATGTGGATCCTAGCTACAAATGTATAGACTTGTGTGTGATCTGAAACCAAAAATCAGTAACAGAGGCCTATAAGCTAGAACTTATGTTCCTTCTATTCCCAAGTTCTGTAATACTTTTACCACGAATTGATGTTTGATTTTGTGGAATGCCTTTTCTGCATCTATTGAGATGATCATGTGATTTTGTCCTTCAGACCATCTATATAATATATTACATTTATTGACTTGTGCATGTCGAACCATCCCTGAATCCTTGGAATAAAGCCAACTTGGTCGGGGTGAATAATTTTTTATATATTCTTGTATTCTGTTTGCCAATATTTTGTTCAGAATTTTTGCATCTATGTTCTGTCTTTTCCTGGTTTAGTTATGAGAGTGATTCTGGCATGATAGAAGGAGTTTGGTAGAATTCCTTCCTTTCCTATTTTATGGAAACGTTTGAGAAGCATTGGTGTTCGTTCTTCCATGAAGGTCAAGTAAAATTTGCCAGTGAATCCATCTGGACCTGGGGTTTTATTAGTTGGGAGACTTTTTATAACTACTTGGATCTCTGTACTTGTCATAGGTCAATTTAAATGGTTTATCTCATTTTGATTTTATTTTGGTATGTCATATGAATCAAGGAAATCATCCATTTCTTTCAGATTTTCAAACTTAGAAGCATACATATTCTTAAAGTATGTCCATATAATTGTCTGAATTTCTTTGGTATCTGTTGTAATGGTGCCTTTTTCAGCTCTAATTTTATTATGTCTCTTCTTTCTTTCTTCCGGTCAAATTTTCTAAGGGTTTATCAATCTTATTTATACTTTCAAAGAACCAATTCATTGTTTTGTTGATTCTTTGGAATTTTTTTTGGTTTGTTTCAATTTCATTATTTTCTGCCCTAATCGTTATAATTTCTTCTGTTCTACTAAGTTTTGGTTTGCCTTGTTCTTCTTTTTCCAAGGTCTTAAGGTGGAGCATTAAATTCTTTATTTGTGAACTCTCTACTTTCTTAATATAGGCACTTAGAGCTATACATTTCCCTCTTATGACTGCCTTCATTGTGTCCCAGTGGTTTTGGTATGTTGTATTATCATCATCATTTGATTCTATTAATTCATTGATTTCCTTTTTCATTTCTTCAATGACCAATTGATTACTCAATAGTGTACTGTTTAGTCTCCATGAATTTCTGTATGCTCTGTAGCTTTTCTTTTCTTTTCTTTTCTTTTCTTTTTTTTTTTTTGTTTGTTTTTTTGAGGTAGGGTCTCACTCTGATCCAGGCTGACCTGGAACTAACTCTGTCATCTCAGGGTGGCCTTGAACTCATGGCAATCCTCCTACCTCTGCCTCTCGAGTGCTGGGATTAAAGGCCTGCACCACCAAGCCACCTTATCTGTAGCTTTTCTTGTTGCTGATTTGCAGTTTAATCCCATTGTTGTCAGATAGAGTACAAGGAATCATTTCAATTTTTTTTATATTTATGGAGATTTGCTTTGTGTACTAACATATGGTCTATTTTAGAGAATGTTCCATGTGCTGCTGAGAAAAATGTATACTCTGCAGCATTTGCATGGAATATTCTGTAGATATCTGTTAGGTCCATTTTTTCCATGATATCATGTAATCCAGATTTCTCTCTGTTTACTTTTGCAGGGATGACTTCTCAATTGATGATAATGGGGTATTGAAGTCTCCCACTACAATTGTGTTTGATGTTATCTGTGACTTTAAGTCTAATAGTGTTTGTTTGATGATACTGGGAGCCCCCATGTTTGGTGCATATACTTTTAGGACCGTAATGTCCTCTTTCTGGTGTGTTCCTTTAATCAGTATAAAATGACCTTCTTTATCTTTCCTCACTAATGTTGGTTTGAAGTCTATCTTGTTACATATTAGGATAGCAACCCCCGCTTGTTTCCTAGGCCCATTTTCCATCCTTTCACACTAAGGCACTGTCTATCTTTTATTGAGAGATGAGTTTCCTAGAGGAAATAAATGGCAGTATCCTGCCTTTTAATCCAGTCTGTAAACCTGGGTCTTTTGGATGGTACATTGAGGCCATTGGTATTAACAGTTATTATTGAAGAGTATGCATTTATTCTCACCATTCTTCTTATTTTGCAGTGTTTCCTGTTTTCCCCTTACTCATTTTTTTTTAACTGTTTTGTGAGTGTGGTTTATTTTTTCCTATTTACTCCTGTGTGTGTTTTGCTTTCTCTTCAGCATTACGAATTCCTTCAAGTATTTTCCATGGAGCTGGTCTAGTTGTCATAAATTCCTTCAGCCTGTTTTTGTGTTTGAATGTCCTTATTTCTCCATCAATTTGGGTAGATAGCTTTGTAGTATAAAGTAATCTTGGTTGACAGTTGTTATCTTTTAGAACTTGGAATATATCTTTCTAATCCCTTCTGGATTTTTAAATTTGTGTTGAGTAATCTGCAGTCATTCTGATGGGCTTGCATATGTAGGTGACTAGCTTCTCTCTAACTTCTTCTCTCTAACTGCTTCAATATATTTTCTTTGGTTTTTGTGTTTATTAGTTTAATTACAAAATGGCGAGGAGAGGTTCTTTCCAGATTTTGTCTGTTTGGTGCTCTAAAAGCTTCTTTTATATGCAGTGGCATTTCTTTCCCAATTTGGGGAAAATTTTATTCTATGGTCTTGTTGAAAACACCTACTAAGGGCCTCTACATTGAAATTCTCCTTCTGCTTGATTTTTTTCATAGTGTACCAGATAAATTGAAATTTCCATTCATACCTTGCTATTAGCTTATCTTTCTCATTTTGAACTGAATTAGATCTTCCACCTGGTCTTCTAGTTTAGATACTGTTCTCTCCTTCATCCATTCTACTGGAGATAATTTCCACAGTGTTTTTTTTTTTTTTTTTTAATTTCATTCACTATATTCTTCAGAGCCATGATTTTTCTTCAGTATTTCTATTTCCTTACTCATGTCTTGTAATGACCTCTTTATTTCATTAAGCTGGTTTCCTGTGTTCTCTTTCAGCAGTTTATTTTCTTCTTTAATTTGTTTGTTTTCTTCTTTGATTCCCTTCAGTTTTTTCTCTGATTTCTTTGAGCATAGATACCATCATTTTCTTGAAATCTTTGGTAGGTATTTCTTCTAAAACAGTCTCATTAATGATCATTTCTGATGGATTTGTAGTTTTGAGTAGGACTGTATTGTCTTGATTCTTTGAGTTTCTTGTATTATATTGTAGTGACTTTTGCATCCTGAATTGATTTCATGCTTGGGTTTTCTACAGTGTTCCTAGATATGGCAATCAACCTCTACATACCCACAGGATATGAGTTCAAGGTGCCAGGTGTAGTTCTTGTTCCACAATAAAGCCACAGAAGTAATCCTAGGTACTGAGTTTGCTTGCTATGCAAGTATTCTAGTGGACTGGGTGGAATAATTTACTGGCAAATTCTAAACTTCGACTGAGTAACATACACAAACAATAAAAACTAGCACAAAGTATGAAACTGTGGGGATTAAAACAAACAGATGGTCATGTAAAGCCAAAATCCCTAAGAGTGTGTGTTGTTCTACACCCTTAATCTTGTCAGCTGGGAGGTAGATATTTCTGTTCTGAATTGGGTTCCAGCTCAAACTTGATCTGGATCAGAACCTGCCCTGAATAATGACAGAAACAAACAAACAAAAAAAAACAAATAAAACAAAGGCATTATATATATGAAAGCACCCAAGGCAACAATATTCAACCCCCAAATACAGGTTATTTGAAAATGATTAAGCCAACCAAGAATATATACCCCATAACCTGCCCTGGTCCAGATTCCCCTGATGCTGACTTGAGGCTGCCTGGAGCCTGTAAACTTGTTAGGGAAGCACACACCTTGCTCCACCTTACTGATTTGAATGCCCCCTGGGCCATCAACTCCCATATTCCCTTCTATGGAGAGTGCATGAATGACTTTAGGAGGTGGCCTCTTGCCCATGACTCTCTAGCTTCCTGGCACTCAGTTCCCCATCTCCTGGTACCACAGGTAACTTTGTTGTACTTGCAATCTCCACAATCTGTACATATTCTATTATAACCCTATCATACACCAATCTGGTTCACATTTATAGCAGAACACCCACTGAGGGTCCTACAAGGACAGATACTTGCTTCCCCCTCAATAGAATAAAATGTTTCCCCAAGATGGATAAACCACAACCCACACACACACACACACACACACAGAGAGAGAGAGAGAGAGAGAGAGAGAGAGAGAGAGAGAGAGAGAGAGGGAGGGAGAGAGAGAGAAAACTAAGAGAACTTCACCAAGGATGCCTAGTCCCTCAATGGAAGCCTCCAATGAAATCACAGTAAAATCAACACAAATCAGAAAAAGAAAATACAACAACCAATGTGACCCTGATCAAAAGAATTGCTGAACTAGAAGGAAGCCATCAAAAAACCAACAATCATGTAAGTGAAATTGAGAAGAATAGTTTCTTAGAGTGATCAGCTTTGGGCAATAGGCTTAACTTAATTGAAGATATGTTAGAAGCTTCAAAAGATGTATAAATGAACTGAAGGTGAGTCAATAAATGGAATATGTAAATAGCCAGTCAATTAACCCTAATTAAGACTATATCAAATGCAAGAACTAATTCCAGGAAGCATGAGGAAAATCTGACTCCAACTGAAATCATACCTCAAAACAGAGATGGACACAATACAAAATAAAACAACAGAAAACAAACATCAAATAGAGTTTTAAGAAAATCTATCTGGAATCCCTCACTAACAGAATTACTCATGTGTACATAAGTAACCCTCTTACTAGTACAACATAGTCCTAGCCCAAACAATAAGGCAGGGGAAAGAAATAAAAGGGATACAAATTAGAAAAGAAGAAGTCAAGTAAGCTGTATTTGAAGTATATGATCCTATATATAAATTATCTCAAAGTCTCCATCTTAAAACTTCTAAAGGTGATGGATTTGTTCAGTAAAGTAGCAGAACACAAACACAACACACACGCACAAAATAAACAAACAAACAAAAACAATAGCCTTTCCATATGCAAAGAACAAATATACAGTGAAAGAAATCAAAGAGGTTGTCCCATTTTTCAATAGCAATAAAAAATTTAAATACCTTTGAATATCACTAACCAAGGATAGGAAAGACCTATATAATGAACACACACACACACACACACACACACACACACACATGAAAGAAATTGAGGAGGACTTCAGAAGATGGCAAGACCTCCCATGCTCCAGAATAGGTAGAATTTATATTGTGACAATGAGAGTTCTACCAAAAGCAATATACGGATTTAATGCAATACTAATAACAATGCCAGCAAAATTCTTCCCAGACATACAAAAACTAATCCCAAAATATTGAGTGGCAGCAGGCCTTGGTTATCCAAACATATCCTCAATAATAGAAACATCACTGGAGGTATCACCATACCCAATATAAAGCTATCTTACAAAGTCATATTAAAACCAAACAAAACATGGTACTGGCTTAAAAACAGCAACATAGACCAATGGAAAAGAATTAAAGACCCAGACCATAGGTCAAGTAACTACAGCTACTTTATCTTTGACAAAATTATATTGGCAAAAAGACAGCATCTTCATCAAATGGTGCTAGACAAATTGGAAAACCACATGTAGAAAAATGAAACTACTTGCTCAGCTCACCATATGCAAAAATCAAATTCAAATGGATTAAAGATTTCAATATAAGACCTGAAACTCTTTTCTTACTGAAAGAAAAAAAAAATAGGAGGAACTCTCCACAATATAGGAGTGTGGAAAGACTTTCAGCAGCCGAGGAATTTAAACAATCATTTAAACAATGGGATCTCTTGAAACTAAAACGCTTTTGCACCGACACACTATAAGCACAGCCAATAGATTCTCTACTCAATAGGAGAAAATCTTCACCAGCTATACCACTGACAGAAGCCAAATGCATAGACCTTACAAAGAACTCCAATAAACTAAACAATTTAAAAAAAGTCAAACAACATAACTCAAAAAAATAATGGGGCAGAGAACTGAATAGAGAGTTCTCAGATGAAGACATTCAAATAGCTAATACAGACTTAAGAAAATGTTAAACATCCCTAACCACTAGGGAATTGCAAACAACCATGAGATTCTCCCTTACTCTAGTACTGACAGCAATCATTACATAATCTAACATAACAAATGTTTGTGAGGATGTGGGGAAAGAAGAATTTAAACTCATACAACCAATATGGAAATCAATATGGACATTCCTGAAGAGGATGAACACAGAGCTACCAATGGAACTAGTTATTTCCCTACTGGGCATTTATCCTAAATGCTCCATGCTTCACCACAGAGATATTTCTCAACCATGTTTATAGTTGCTCAATTCATTGTAGCACAGACTTGGAAGAAACCCTGATGCATCACTGGATGAATAGTTAATAAATTTGTGGTGCATTTACAGAATGGAATTCTATTCAACAGTAAGAACAAATGATACAGTGGAATTTATAGAAAAATGGACAGACATGGAACAGATATACTCAACAAATTCACACAATCATAGAAAGATAAACACCACATGGTATCACTAACCTGTGGTTCCTCACCTGGACCAGTTCAAATTTCTGACATACCTGATAGGCAACTTAAGACCTGGACAATAGGAATGAAAGGGTTTGGGGGAAGGGGAAGAGAGGGTGGGGAAAAACAAAGGCAAACTAAATACAAAATGAACTGGTACCATTGAATCCTTTATCCTTGCAGATAAACTAAAAGATAAAACCCTCAAAAGGAGTACCGTGGGGGTAGCACCTGAAAAGAAGGGTCCTGGAGTGGGTGGGGTGAAATCTAAGCTTATTTTAATTTAATTTAATTAATTTATTTTTTTAGTCTCCTGCCTATAACTCCAAGTACCAGAAATCAGTTGATGCCCACAATGATCACAGAGACCTACGAGGTCCCCAAATCAAGACAGGTTTCTGTCAAAGCACTTGATTCCCCAACTGAGGCAAAAATAACCCATTGCTCAGGACACCATAAGCTGCCAACACAGAGAATGGAGAGACTTGGCTGGAATCTGGAAGAGAGCCAGTCCCCAGAGAGTTTTCCCTTCTAGTGCTGGAAAGAGCAACATGAACTGTTGGGATACAGTGTCTAACAATCTGAGTTCACACAGGTCTAAGCTACTCAGAAGCAAACACCCTGACACTATTGCCAGTGCAATAGTGGCACACAGCCTTGGTGGGTAACCAATAGCTTTCTGATTGGCTAAGAGGATTGCTGAGAGTGAATGAACCTATATCTGGAATTGGGAACCAGAACAGGACCCTATGGAGACAAAGGTTATGTTGGCTAGTGTCAAACTCTTACTAGAGTTTGGCCAAAAGAGGGTTTTCATGCATCAAATTCTCCATAAATTATTAATGCTTATTTTATTTAAACTATGCTGTACTTTCCTTCATTGGAGAACCTGTTTTTCATTTTCTGAAGGCAGTTAGACCTGAGGAGATAATCTCTCCCTCGCACTTCAGCCAAGGCACAGCTGAAACCACAGAGGAATGGGGAGAAGATCAAGAGTGCTGCTTCCATGCTGTACCAGATAAGCAATGCCAGGGTGGAGGCATACCATGAGGATACTCACCACTTACCAAAGTAGAGATCCAGGGGCTCTTAAGAGTTCATCATTGAAGTAGACTTAAAACCAAATATGGCTCAGGGAATGCCCCAGAAGAGGGAGTAGAAAGAGTGTAAGAGCCCCATGTTGAGATCTCATACTCACAAGCATTCCCTTTCCCCCAAATAACTGGTTGCTCTTCCCACAATGCCTAATCTACAATCCTATAGGGAATATCTGCAATCCAACTGAGGCGTGTCCCCAGCAGTATGGGAGCAGGGACAAAGAAAAAGAGGGTACCAACAAATGATGTACCCATACAATGTATGTTCAACAATAATAATAATTAAAATAACAATAGTAATGTCATAGAGTCTTTTTTTAAAAAAAAACTTTTTTGTTTATTTATTTATTTAAGAGTGACAGAGGCAGAGACAGAGAAAGAGAGAGAGAGAATGGGCACACCAGGGCTTCCAGCCACTGCAAACGAACTCCAGATGCTTGCGTCCCTTTGTGTACCTGGCTAATGTGGATCCTGGGAAATAGAGCCATGAGCCGGGGTCCTTAGGCTTCACAGGCAAGTGCTTAAGTGCTAAGCCATCTCTCCAGCCCATGTCATAGAGTCTTAACAGAAGACTTCCCAAGATTTTTTTTACTTTTCTTGAAATGTTCCAAAAATTGTAAAAATTATAGATTTAAATCATACAATATCTTATTAGTCACTTTTACCTCAGTAATACTACTCATAGTATGTAGGTCTTGAACAGTAACTTCTACTTACTGATAACTTCTCTAAAACCTATACTGTATTATTTTATTCATAAGAAATTAGCAGTAAAAATATTAGTTTTGCTAAAATTATTCACATAAGTATTAAAAATACATTATGAATAATATACTGAGCTCAAAAAGAAAAGACTTACTGGAGAGACTTGAGCTTGATATTGGCAGAAACAAGGGATTGACACATGGGGCACAAATGGGATGCTCCAAAGGGCTGGAGCTTGGTGCACACTCACATTCCTAATGGAGGAATACCACTAAGAATGGTTGAAAGCCACTGTGCTTCAGGGGGAAGGGTACAACATGTAAGTTGTATAGCTTTTAGACTGATTGAGATGGGGAGGAGATATGATGGAGAATGGAGTTTCAAAGGGGAAATTGGGGGGAGCGAGGGTATTACTATGGGATTCTTTTTATAATCAGAGAAGTTGTTAATAAAAATTTGAAATAAAAAAGAGATTTATTATGTATGATCTAGAGCATATGTTTGTGTTTCTTTTGAGTTACAGTGAGTTTTGAATATGTGTGCAATCAATCATAGATCATATTTTGATGATTTTAATTTTTTATTAATTAGTTTTGTACTCAGTGAATACAGTCAATTTGGTACCATTATTAGGCTCATCCATTAACTAGACCCTCTCCTTGGCCCCTCCTTGCTGAGGTATATAGGTCATGCATTCTGGAGTCAGCCCACAGTTATGGGTAGGATAAATGTCTGCATATCATGACCCAATATGTGGCTCTAACATTCTTTCCACCCCCTCTTCCACAAAATTTCCCTGAGCCATGTTGGGTTCATTTTTGGTCTGTTTCAGTGATGAGGTGTTGGGGGCCTCTGGGTCTCTGGATCTCTGATTTGGTAGGAGTTGATTGTTCTCTGTGTTGATCTCCTTCCCCCTTGTGCTGGTATCTGGTTCACCAAGAAAACAGAACCCTTGCTTGTTTCTCCAATTATTCTTAGTTTCAAGTGGGGCCCTTTTGAGGTACGTTGGGGTGGCTCTCTCCTTAGGATCTACACCTATCTGAAAAAGAGAAGCAGATTATCCAATGAAGAGTAAGTTAGCACCAGACAAATGAGATAACCCTTACTTTTTTATAGAGAATTTAGTAGGTGTAGGCCCTCTTGTAGCCCATGATTCGTGGTAGCTTGATAATGGAAAGCAGTCTTATGTTTGGATTTTGGATATGGTTCTGACTTGTTTCCCAGCTACAGATATGGGTCCCATACCACTGAGGGGATAAGTTATCTGAATCAAGAGCAGTTGGTTTCCCACCTTGGCTGTATGCCACTATTGCACTTGTTTGATCATCATGACAGGTTATTTGCTGCTAAGTAGGTGAGACCATGAGTTGCTTGGACAGATATTGGACATTTTCCCCCAGTAACCCATGTAGCATATTCTGGCACTAGAAGTGCTAACTATCTGGGGATTGACTCTCTTCCAGCTTCCAGCCATGCCATTCCATTTTATGTGTCAACCACATAAATTGTCTTCAGCAGTAGGGTCTTACCACTAACCTTTGGTTGGTCATCAAGTTCTCTGACAGAAATCTATCTTTCTTTTAGGAAATCTTGTAGTTTTCTCTTATCAAAAGCTCATTGGTGGGTCATAGCCACATGCTGGTACTGGGAGTTACACGTCAGTGCTCACTAAGAAAAGGAAGAAAAAGATAACTAATATAAAAGAGATAGAGAGAAGAGAAAGAGAGAGAGAGAGAGAGAGAGAGAGAGAGAGAGAGAGAGAGAGAGAGAGAGAGAGGTGCTGTAGAAGATTTTTTTAAAAAATATTTTACTTATTTTTGAGACAGAAAGAAAGAAGGGAGGGAAGGAGAGAGGGGGAGAGAGAGTGAGAGAGAAGGAGAGAATAGGTGTGCCAGTGTCTCTAGCCACTGCAGATAACTCCATATGCAAGCAACACTTTGTGCATCTGGCTAATATGGGTACTGTGGAATTGAACCTGGGTCCTTAGGCTTTGCAGGGAAGCACCTTAACCATTAAGCAATCTATCCAGCCCATATTTTTGATGATTTTTACAAATAACTACATATCACAATAGTACAAACTTCATCATTACATATTCTTGTAAGGTAATATTATATGGATTATGTTTAAGTCCATTGTAATTTGTTGAAATTAATTTCCTCTTTCACCAGACATAAAAGGTTCTACGCTATTTTTTTTTGTGTGTGTTTTTTTTAATTAAACTTTGTTTCAAATCTTACAAATAGCCTGAAAACTCTCTTTGAAAATTAGTAAAAATAAAATTAATTAATGGACTGAGAAAAGAGGCTGGGGAAGCATAGAAATTGAGAAGATGAATGATAGTCATAGAGTTTCTCCAACAGACCCTGCTCTGTGAATGAGCTGTCATATAGCCAGGCTTGTTCTCTTCAGACAGTGGGTGAGTGATCTGTGGCTAAATGGTTAATGATTAAGCATTAAAAAATTGTACTAATATCTTGTTCACATCTTCTTTGCATTTTGTGCTGAAAATGCCCACATACTATGAACTCTTGGGAGACAATGGCAATTGTTTTTCAACACAAGTTCTACAAGTGTGGCCTATGCTGTCTTTGTGATCTACCCATGTGATGAGATTACAGGCATGCTAGCTTCCTAACTTTTCCTGTCATTCACAATGTGATGCATGTCATCAATAGCACAAGCTAATCTCTAATGTGTTATAGCCTGCATCTTAACTTAAAGTAGAATCAAAACATCTCTCTTCTATTTCATATAATTAAAATTTGTTAAAGAAAAACAATATTCACATATCATACATTCTAGGGGCTATCAGATAACTTTCTCATGCACCTGAAACATTCTCTGGAGTGCCAGCTCTCATCTGCTTTCATGGGTTTCACTTCTTCAGGGGAAGTACATCAGAATGCAGTGCATTGCTCTAAAAGATTTATTGTACAGAATGTTTAGAATTTTGAAGAAGTTTTTTGTTCCAGACACATCTGCTTAAGCCTTTCCACTTATCCAAGGGCAGAGAACACCTTGTATTTAGGATGCTTTGCATGCTTTAGAACTTAGCTGTAAAAAATTCATTCCTTATAAAGGAAGAAGAAAAAGAAGAGAATAATTAGGAGATATATTGAGTAAATACAGCAATCATTACAGCAAGCACTGCATATGCTGAGGAAAGATAAGACAGAAAAATGACATTTTAGATAAAAAGTAATAATTAACTTTCATATGGATAATTGCAAGGTGCAAGAATATAACATTGGTATTTTTACTAATTCCTTTATTGATATGTTATTTAGATAGAATATGGTGGTAGAAATCACCCATAAAAGAAGTTTATTTTGGCTTATAGGCTCTAGGGGAAGCTCAAAAATGGAAGGGGAAAATGCTGGATTAATCAGAGGGTGGACATCACCCCTTGGCCACATAGGGTGGATAACAGGAACAAGAGAGCATGCTCAACACTAGCATGGGAAAACTGGCTATAATACCCATAAGCCTGCCCCCAACAATACACTCCCTCCAGGAGGCCGTAATTCTCAAACCTCTATCAGTTGGGAACCTAGCTTTCACAACACCTAAGTTTATGAGGGATACCTGAATCAAACTACCACAATGAGGAAATTAATAAATCACACAGCCAAATTTAGAATGGAATATAGATTTATTAAAAAGGATATTCTAGGTGACAGATATACTTATTAAGGTGGTTTGAATATAGTGCCAACATAGTCACATGTAACTGAACCATATGGTCCTTAGCTAAGGGCTCTGTTTCAGAAGGCTGTAGAACCTTTAGGAGGTGGGGCCATGCTGCAAGGGAGTCAGGCTTTATGGAATTTTACCCTGCCTTCACTTGCTGTCTCTCTTTCTCTACTTACTCCTCGCTGATAGCATGACATTACACCAGCTTCCTGCTCCTGCTCCCATTTGGCCACAATGATGCACTCTGTCTTCCATAATGGTAACCTTTCAATAAGCTTCTTCTGGGTAGGTAGTTTGTCCAGCAACCAAAAAGTAACACATACTCTTAGTATGGCTTCCCAAAGACCACTGGCATTTGCCAATAGGATTTGCAAGATTTTTTTCTAGCTGATTATTCTGAGAACAACATTTAGAATCTTGAGAACAATAAGCAGCATTTAATTAGGCTGTTGCTGAAGGGAAGAAAAAAAACATAATGAATTATTCTCAAAAAATGTCAGTTTATTAAGACTTCACTTATGGAATAAAGGTGAGGCAAGACTAACATAATTCCTAGTTTTAAAATGATTAAATTAAATTAAAATCTTCTAACTCCTTAGTCTTGTCATGAATCTAATCACCTTTATGATTAGAAAATTATAAAATTGTGATACTTGTATTAAAATTAAAGGAAGAAATCAGAAAAGAGTAAGATATTATAAGCCTTGATGAGTTCCAGCTTTTCTGGAGTGATGGATAAGCAACAGAAAGCTGAGCAGAATTATATTAATTTCCTGAAGTTCCTCATGTTATATTAGAAAATATCTAAAATCGGCTGAGTGTAGTGGAGCATGCTTTTAATCCCAGCACTCAGGAGGCAGAGGTAGGAGGATCACCATGAATTTGAAGCCAACCTGAGACTATGTAGTGAATTCCCTGTCAGCCTGAGCTAGAGTGAGACTACCTCAAACAAACAAACAAACAAACAAAAACAAAAAAGAAAATATCTAAAATCCTGATTATTCCAAATAAATTCTATTTTTTACTTCCACATTTATATGTGCATTTTCAAAAGATTATGATTACATGAACCATATTCCAGTCCTGCACTAGGTTCTCCTGTTATTCATTTCTACCAATATCTTAGGAAACTGTTTCAGCTAGTTTTCTATTATAATAGCAGATGTGTCTAAGCTCTATGTGTATTAGCTGCTTCTCTTAGAAGGCCAGTGACTCACAACTAACAATGACAATCCTGTTGGCAGACTTGATGTGTGATACATGGTAATATATGGCCAGAGATACAAAGGGAACATGAGTCTATTCTTGTCCTTCTCTCTCACCTCATGACACTCTATCCTGATAACCTAAAAAATTATGTTATCTATGTATACGGAGAGAAAGGCGAGAAGGAAAGAGCAAGAGAGAGGGCGAAAATGGGCATGTTGCCAGGACCTCTAGCTATTGCAAATGAACTCCAGATGCATGTGCCACTCTGTATATCTGGCATTGTGTTGGTACCAGGGATCAGATTCTGGGTTATTAGATTTGACAGACAAGAGCCTTAAATGCTGGGCAATCTCTACAGCCCAATCTTTATAACTGTAATACTAATCACATTTCTAGTATCTTTCATCTAAACACTGTATTGGGATTATGTTTCCATTCTCTTAATTTCCCAAAAAGGGGATTCAATCTCAAACATGAATATTGAGATAAGAATAAAATCAATTATAAACATATTTCACTTGATAAAGAAAGCCAACTATAAGTGTTATTAAAATTTATGGAAATCTAGAATTCCTTTTCCCTTCATTTTAACAAGAATCTACCAAGTTGATGTATGTTTTCATAATTCTCAAAACTTTTCTACTATAATTTTATAAATATATATCAAACAAAATCTAACATTTCATAGTGCTTTCAATGTTAACTAAGACCCCATTCTCTGCATTTTAATGCTTGCCTTGCTGTTTTACATCCAGTGTAAGATGCTTTTAGGAATGCTGACATTAAAGTATAGCTAGGCTTCATTTAATTACTATATCTCCTTTGTGAATATCTGACACAACAATGGCTGTCATTTGTTAAAACTGTATTCCTCTAATAATGCATATTTCCTTTACATATTAAATGCCTTTCTTGGTAAAATTCCTGAATACATTTTTGTTTGATTTATTTATTTCTCTTACTCTCCCAGTAATTATGCTTGCAGTATTGAAGTCTATATTTGTTAGGGCCTCTTTATATTGTCAGGCACATTTAAAACTTTTAATTTTAATTATGAAAGAGTCAGGGATTTAATTAATTAGTTAAAATCAATACTATATAAAATTATAAAACATTTGCATGATAGAAGTTGGAATTATGCAAAATAATTCATTAAATCTAAGAACACCTTAATTTTCTTGTTCTTATCTATACCATTTGTTAAGTGACAAGATTACATATGCCTTATTTAGCTAGTGGATGCACAGCCTATGAGCTGGAACAGTAGTTCAGTGGAAAAGACATTTGCTTTATAGTCAGTTGACCTAGGTTTGATTCCTCGGTGCTTACAAATTCTAGATGCAAAGTGGTACATCCATACCTTTTTCCCAAACTAAGGACATTCTTTGTATCTTTAGTGGTAGTATGAATGGAATCCATATGGAAATCTTTGGCAAATCTTACCAACATGTTTGTAATGAATTTCTTGAATACTCTTGCTCTCCATTTTTAAAATTCCAGATTAAGTTTATTAGTAACAGGCAGGATAATGTATGATTTCATGGTCACAGAAATCAAAGGTGCCTATAGATTGGCTGTAATGGTAGGGAGAGTGTGAGTTACATGTTAAGTCTAAAGTGTTGCATCCCCAAACAGATTTCTGAGCTCAATTCTGCCTTCAATATTTAATAACTTAGTGAAGTTGGGAATATTATGCAACCTTTGTGACTTTATTTTCTCTTCTTGAATTGGGAATTAGTATAAATTCATGTATAATGTAAAACAATACATTGATATGTTAAATACTCTTTTCCTGGCTATTTTATTTTCTCCTTCTAAATTTCTTTCAAATAATTTTTGAGGATTTTACCAATTTTAAGTTGTCATCAAAAATAAGAAATAATGGGCTGGAGTGATGGCTTAGCGGTTAAGTGCTTGCCTGTGAAGCATAAGGACCCCGGTTGGAGGCTCGGTTCCCCAGGTCCCACGTTAGCCAGATGCACAAGGGGGCGCACGCGTCTGGAGTTCGTTTGCAGAGGCTGGAGGCCCTGGCGCGCCCATTCTCTCTCTCTCTCCCTCTATCTGTCTTTCTCTCTGTGTCTGTCACTCTCAAATAAAAATAAATAAATAAATAAATTAATTAATTAATTTAGAAAAAGAAAAAAAGATTTTCTAAAGTTTATTAAAAAAAATAAGAAATAAGACTCAGTCAGTGAGGGAGGCCTAGGTGTGGTCTGCAAAGCCTACAAACCCAGGTATAATCCCTTAGTGTCCAAGTAAGCCAGATGCACAAAGTGGTAAATGTGTCAAGTTCATTTGCAGAGGCTAGAGGCTCCAGCATGCACACACACACACACATACACACACACGCTCTCTCTCTCTCTCTCTCTCTCTCTCTCCTCATAAATGAATAAAAGTATTCATTAAAAAGAACAGTTCAATAATACTTGAATTTCGACCTTAAATTTAATGCACAAGACTGCACTGAAACCACATATAGAATTGTTAATTTATAATTTTGCCCAATTCATACAATTGTATGATAAACATAGTTTGACTTTATGTATGATAGTGTGGCATGCTATCTAGAAAATAAAATACCAAAAACAGGGCCTATGATCTCATGTTTCATACTGAGATTGTATCCTGTACCTTATTTACACCCACAGTTATGAGCACACAGTTGGAATTAAATATTATTCTGTGAGTTGTACTGTATAGAAATTGTCATTCAGAGGTTCCAACTGCCACACATTGTATGAGTCTCAATACTTTTACCATTTATTTATTGTACTCTTTTCTCACATACATTCATTTTTCATAACACCACTTAAGCCCTAATAATACATTGACTGCGCCGAGATACATGATAGCCTAGGTAAAAAGTTAGAAAAATGTTATTCTTCAATACATTTTGTTGGAAAGGACAACCCGAATACTGATGGCAGCACAGGCTTCACACAGAAAAGAATTATGGAGCTCTCTTGTGGAAAACTCCCAGTGTTGGCCCCTTAGCCAACTTCCTGCACCTAGAAAGAAAAGGGAATACAGAGTCACTCAAAAAAATAGGAAAAAAAGTAGAATCACCAGTGTATTAAAAGTCCTTGAGAAAATATGACTGAGTAAGAGCAGCTGGATTGAGAAAAAAATGTTACTGATATGCCTATCTGTATTTTCTCTTCTTGAATATTTTTGTTTGGTTTCATTTCATCTTGTATGAATATTAAATATAGAAACAAAATTACTCATAACAAAGGATGGAGGAGCAAAGATTGAAGAAAATGTCAATATTTCCTTATAAGAAAGGGTTGTTTTTCAAGGTAAAATTGGATCAGTACAAACTTGAAATATTATTTGATGCAGTGTTTTGGATGAATCTGGGATTTCCCTCTCCCCCACCCACCTTTTGTTTTTTGCTGGATTATCCAGAACAGTGAAATAGGTGTGCTGCTGGAGAAACTTTGATTCAGTAGGGTTCACAGGTATCCATGTGCATTCACACTGCTTTCCTGTCTGTGAGGCTTTCCACTTTCTACCACTATTCCCTACCTATCACATATTGTGGTGAAAGTTTACATTCTTAAATTTTCAGATAATTCAATCTTGAGATAATATGTAAGTAAACATACTTGAAGGAAATATCATATTTTAGTACATGAGTATAAAATATTTTATTTATTCTAAAAAGAATCTTTCTCTAGTGCACAAAGTAAGATATATAGTTTCCAGTATAATGGTGAAGATGGCAATGCTTGGCTTCTATTCAATGTTTTATATTTAGGTCATTTTCTATTTGCTTATAATTTTTCTAGCATTCATATCACTACATTGACACTATTGGCTTTGAATCATTGTTTTATTAATTTTATCTCCATTAGTATTTAAACTTTAATTGTAAATTGGTCAATTGTAGTTCTACATGTTTATTGACTGTAAACTGTTTAAATGAATTATGACTACACTGTAGATTAATTAAATATAAATAATATACTTATGACCTCCAATATTCTTCAGTTTTTTCAGTGTTTAAATTTGAAACTTACTGTCAACAATTTAGAAAAGCACAAAACATTATTATTGCTCTGTTTGCCACTTTCAAAGGAAAAGCAGCATGGCTTCCCTTATCTATTTGAAGTTTTCTCTCTTTGATCACCATATGCATATCCCCAAATTCATCTATTCCCAGTAAACATTTTGGCTTACAACAGGTCCACACAGGTCAATAGTTCAAGACCATCATTTGGGTCTCAAGTTTGGGTTACGTGAAACCTTATTTCAAAAAGCCAAAAAACATATTTTCAAATATATATAACTTTTAATATTTCTTGCCAAGACATTTTCCTTAGTACTCCAGTTACCATGCTAACAAGAATGGCAACATTCTGAGATTCTTTCCTTAAAATACTTTTACATGTTCACTGAACACACATAGGAAGGTAAAGCACCTAAGTGTGACAGAATGTTCAGCACCATTCCTGTACAGACCAAAGTGCATGGCATAACAAATGCAAGCATTACATTTTATGGCTAAAACTTAAATGGAAAAAAAAAAACTCTGCAATATTCCATATGAATATTTTCGTAGGCTCCCTGAACCATGCAATACCTTGTCAACTATGAATCCATGATGTTTATGTGATTATTAAATTGGAGGATAGTGATCTTTATTTCTCTTGTTATTTTTAAGATTTATGTATTAGAGAGAAAGAATGGACACCCAGGGTCTGCAAACAAACTCCAGGCTCATCTGTGACCATGTGCATCTGGATTATGTGGGACATGGAGAATTAAACCTTGGTCGTTAGGTTTCACAGGCTTGCACTTTAACTGCTAAGCCATCTCTATAGCCTTATTTATGCATTTTAATGCTGAGCATTATTGTTATTTGGTGAGGATATATTCTCTATTATTTTTAATAATTTTCTACTATTAAGTAGTAGTTTTCAAAGAAATATATAAGAATGAATCAAATAACAATCAAATAATAGCAAATCTCAGATGCATGTGCCACGTTGTGCATCTGGCTTAAATGGGACCTGGAGAATTGAATCTGGTTCCTAAGCCTTCACAGGCAAGCACCTTAACTGGTAAGCCATCTCTCCAGCCCTAATTCTCCTGTTTTGATTTAAAAAAAAATATCATTTCATTTTTTAGTTTCATGCTCAAAATGTACTTGCTACTTTAAGAACAATAAGAAACAAAATTATATATCATATCTTCCCATATTCATTTTTATATTATTATAAGGTGTTTGTTAAACATATACTATGTAGTCCTTAGTATAGCTATATGTAAGTAATTGTGACAGACAACAGACTAGTACATATATATAATATGTCAAATAATGACACACAATACTTACAAATATAAAGTAGAAAATTAACTTTGTAATTTATTTTAAATGTAATCCTTAATTTCAAAATATTAAGCTCATCTGTCTTTTAAAATATTTATTTTTATTAATAGTAACAATATCATATTATAGTTACATTCTAGTTGGCTCTCAGAATCTTGTGGTTCTGCATGAAGACTCCATCAAACATTTTCAAAAATATTATGGAAAAATGTACTAAAAGTTTTCTTTCTTTTTCTTATCAGTGTACTCTAAGCAATATACCAAATTGCATTCATCTCTTCTCTATTTTGTGGGGTGATTTATCTCCTGGTGATTTAAAGAATCAATGTGTTTAGTAGGGTACACACAAGTAGTAGACAACATGAGGTTTTGTGCATCCTCAAATTTTACATGTGGCACTGATTGGAAGCAATCCCTTAAGAATTACAAATAAAAATAAGGGTAAAATTGTGCAAAAATATTTTCCAGTGCATATTGATTTCAAATATTAATATGGGTGCTTAGGGCAACCTGAAGACAAAAGCTGTGAAATATTTCTTAATGATTAGCTTTAGTTCTAAATTACCTAATTTTTCAATATTAGTGGCTTCTGGAAATAAAAGGGTTGTGTATTTCAGTGGTGTAGCCACTAATAAATTGTGGAAAGAAGAAGGGGTTCAGCATCAGTGGGAAGAGGATAGGAGAAGGTAATGAGGAGTTTACATGATCAAAATGCTATATATATGTGTGAGTGTATGTAAATTGTAAAATCAGAAATAAAATACAAATGTAAATATTATATTTATTTATACATTTTAGATTAATTAATTTATCTATTAGAGACAGAGAAGGAAAGAATGATATAGAGAGAGACAGAGAGAGAGAGAGAGAGAGGGAGAATGGGCCTGCCAGGACCTCCAGCCACTGCAAACAAACTCCAGGCTCATCTGTGACCATGTGCATCTGGATTATGTGGGACATGGAGAATTAAACCTTGGTTGTTAGGTTTCACAGGCTTGCACTTTAACTGCTAAGCCATCTCTGCAGCCCTATTTATGCATTTTAATGCTGAGCATTATTGTTATTTGGCAAGGATATATATTATCTATTATTTTTAATAATTTTCTATTATTAAGTAGTAGTTTTCAAAGAAATATATAAGAATGAATCAAATAATTCATATCTGTATAATATATGATATCAGCATATATTTCAATTTAAGCACAATTTTAAGATACTACAAAGAATTAAAGCTAATCAGTATTTTAAAAAAATATATAAAATTTGGGCTGGAGAGATTGCTTAGTGGTTAGGGCACCTTTCTGTGAAGCCTAAGGATCTGGGATCCAGGTTCGATTATCCCGGTCCCACTTAAGCCAGATGCACATGGTGGCTCATGCATCTGGAATTTGTCTGCAGTGTCTGGAGGCCCTGGCTTGCCAATTCTCTCTTATTCTCCCTCTCTCTGTCTCTAATAAAGAAATAAAAATAAAATAAAATCTTCATATATACATACATATATACATATATATGTATGTATTTCACATATGCCAGCTTTATGTCAGGGAATATACAAACATTTCTAGGTAACAATAGAATGTCATGTTTTTAATTGACATTAAATGAGGTAATGAATTAATAGTGTACAAGACTAAAGACATTCTTCTTTTTAAAATATTTTTTGTTCATTATTTATTTATTTATTTGAGAGCAACAGACACAGAGAGAAAGACAGATAGAGGGAGAGAGAGAGAATGGGCGTGCCAGGGCTTCCAGCCACTGCAAACGAAATACAAATGCGTGTGCCCCCTTGTGCATCTGGCTAATGTGGGACCTGGGGAACCGAGCCTCGAACCGGGGTCCATAGGCTTCACAGGCGAGCGCTTAACCACTAAGCCATCTCTCCAGCCCAATCTTTTAAAATCAGGACATACAGTTTCTTTCTCTAATTAGTAAAGTATTTTATTTAAGTTATATAATCATGCTTCTGATTACATCTCTTCAATTTTTCTTTTCTTTTCTTTTCTTTTCTTTTCTTTTCTTTTCTTTTCTTTTCTTTTCTTTTCTTTTCTTTTCTTTTCTTTTCTTTTCTTTTTATTTATATTTTTGAGAGCAACAGACACAGAGAAAGACAGTGAGAGAGAGAGAGAGGTGTGCGTGGGGGCGGGGGGGGGAATAGGCACGCCAGGGGCTCTAGCCACTGCCAACGAATTCCAGACGCATGCACCCCCTGGTGCATCTGGCTAATGTGGGTCCTGGAGAATCAAGTCTCAAACCAGGGTTCTTATGCTTCACAGGCAAGTACTTAACTACTAAGCCATCTCTCTAGCCCATCTCTTCAATTTTTAAAATATTTTAAACATATTTTATTTTTATTTATTTACTTATTTGACAGAGAAAGATGGGAGAGAGAGAGAGAATGGGTGTGCCAGGGCCTCTCCTCTAGCCACTGCAAACCAACTCCAGAGGGGTGTGTCCTCTTGTGCATCTGGCTTATGTGGATTGAGTGGAGTCGAACCTGGGTCTTTTGGCTTTTCAGGCAAATGCCTTAACCACTGAGGAATTGCTCTATGCCATTCTTTTTTTGAGGCAATCCCAACAGACTGGCATTTTAATATGAGAGAGTGAGAGTGATAATGAGAGCAAGACCAAGAGCGAGAGAGGGAGAGAGCGAGAGAAGAAGGAGGGGGAGGGGGAGGGGGAGGGGGAGGGGAGGAGGAGGAGGAGGAGGAGGAGGGGGAGGAGGAGGATGGGGAGGAGGAGGAGGGGGAGGAGGAGGGGGGAGGAGGAGGAGGAGGAGGAGGAGGAAGAGGAGGAAAGAATTGGCATGCCAGGTCTCCAGCCAGTGTAACTGAACTCCAGACATGTGTGCCACCTTGTGACAGGTGTGACCTTGTGTGTCTGGCTTGTGAAGCAAATAAAGGATCAAATACGTGTCCTTAGACTATGGAGGCAAGCGCCTTAATCGCTAAGCCATCTCTCCAACCCCAAACTTTTCTCTTCAATATTAATTCATACTTGAAGTATAATACTCATTTCATAAACAATGTTCAATATTGTAATGATTTTATTTTTCTTCTCTTCTGGAAATCATACAGATATAAATCTTAAGATAATATACTCCAGCTATCATTTTATATATATTTCAAGTCCATCTAGTTCTATGACCACCCTAGTATATTCTTACTACAATTTTATCATTTATTTATCCAAATAAATGTTTTTACATGTTTTATGTTCTTGAAAAGGTAGAAATTTCATTGATTAGTTTATGTGCTATTAATTTTCCCTAGGAATCCCCCCAAAAGAATATAATCATTGTCATATATAACATTGTTTTAATTGTAGTTTTCTAATGGTATAAAATGACATAAGCAGACAAAGGATCCCAGAAGACATATGTTGGACATTTAGCTCTCTTGCTCATTTATGGTCTCTTAGAACATGTATGAAACATGATACACATAGTAGATGCCCATCTGAAAAGTGCTTCAAAATATCAAGCATGCATTTGAAAAAAAAATCTAGTTATGAGTAATGAAAAAGGAAGGTAGTATGTCAACATTTAATGTCCTAGAACATTCAATTTGCTTTATTAACAAATTATTACTAAATATCTACTGGTAATTAATAAGGACACAAATCTGCATAGGAGAGAAAACAGACTATTTTTTAATGGCCCAAAAGTAAGAAGTTATACTTTGAAAAGTAAATCAAAGGGAAAGGAAGAGTGTTGATACAGGACATTTATGCATGAAGTTTATCATTAATGTTTGTGTTTGCTTACACTTGTACACATAATATATTCTTTAATATTCCTCGAGTGCATTTGTTAGTCTTCCATCTTTATGCTATTCTCTTATCCTTTCTAGCTCCTGTCTGGGGAGAGGTCAAACATTCATTTGAGGAATAGCCAATGGTTCCAAATTCTAACCTACTAAGAAACATTCAGATTCTGAAAACTTGAAATCTCACCCAAAGGTGTACTTTGAGTGCAATAGTTAGATTTATATGCTTTTGGCTTTCTTTGGAATGTATCACTGAGGCATAATACACTTTACAAAGGCCTGTAATGGTTCCAAATGCTGGTGTTATGTGTAGCTTCAGGTCATATTTTCTATTATAGGAGATATGAGAGTAGAGAAATCACATCACATAGTACATCAATAAAAGACTACTATGGGTTTTATCTTATCTTACAGAAATTTCCAATTTTAAATGTGTATGTTTGGTTGTGAAAAGTTTTAAAAGTTCACAGTACTTTCTCTTCACTATCTGAGCGATACCCAGGCCACTTTAGCCTAAGTATTTGTTGTAGTGAGAGATCTGCAAACAGAAGTGGTCATCTGCTAAGGCGGAAATAGAGGGAGGCAGGCACTGAGCCCAGGGCTGATGATAAACCACAGACAGAAGCATTCTGGTAAGAGGTGCAATGAAAGTGTCCATTGATTTTAACTGCACTATTGTTTTTCCAAGAATAAATCAAAATAATATATGAATATGTCTCATAGCTTACCTCCTTAGCTTATCATTTTCTTTTCTTTCTTCTGAAGAAAATTTCTATGAGCATTGTCAAAATAACATATCCTATGGGCTTCTTATTTTTCTTTGAGAAGAAAAGTAAAAATGAATGAAAATCAACTGTTTTGACACTTTTTAAAAGTTTTACCTGTTTTCTAGTATTGTCATATAAACTATTTATCCTGGCTCTATTTTCCTACTGATTTCTCTACTCAGTGTATTTGAATGCTGTTAGTTATGATTGATTGATCCTACTTTTTTGTTGGTTCATGCAAAGTTCTCTGATAGTGCATCAAATGTTAGTTAAAGATATCAATGGAAAACTCAAGATATTATTTCTTTTTATTTTACAACATAAATTGAATTGCAAATGAGTCTAAAGATAATTAATGATGCTTAGTCATAAAGGAAGGCAATGAAAATACGACTAGGAAGGCACAGGAAAGTTAAGTGTTCTCTTTATGAGAATCTGTGTTGCAGCCTAAAAGCAAGAACATATGAAATGTCTGGCAACTAAATTAGTCCCTGGGCATCACTACGGATATGCATGGTTTTTTTTTTTTTTTTTTACTCTTGTAATGTTTTGATTATAAGATGAAGGCAATTAAATAATATGTGCAAACAGATTAGCTTATTTGTTCTTCAAACGCACAAGATTTTAGCTTTCATATGCTATTGATAATCTAATAATATAATATGAATCAGGAGTGTGATATATTATTTTTAATCTTAACACCCAGTTTGAAGACATCACTCTTGAAAACTTCAGGGCTTACTGACTACTTAACATTTAGAATCTATAGAATTTACCCTAACAATAGCTTTTCCTTCATGTGAAAGGGTGCTAATCTTGTATTATTAGCTTTTAAACAAAAACATTTTTATTTTTCTATTTATTTGAGAAAGAGTAAGGGGGAGAGGGGATGGGCACTCCAGTGCCTCCAGCCACTATAAATGAATTTCAAACTCATGTGCCATCTTGTGAATCTGGCTTATGTGGGTCCTGGGAAATAGAACCTGGGTCTCTTGGCTTTGCAAGCAAACACTTTAACAACTAAGCCATCTCTCCAGCCCCTTCTTAGCCCTTTTTAAAGGAAATATTCTGGTTTTTTTTTTTTTTTTTTTTTTTTTTTTTTTTTTTTTTTTTTTGAGGTAGGGTCTCACTCTGGCTCAGGCTGACCTGGAATTCACTATGTAGTCTCAGGATGGCCTTGAACTCTTGGCGATCCTCCTACCTCTGCCTCCCGAGTGCTGGGATTAAAGGTGTGCGCCACCACGCCCGGCTTCTGGTTTATTAACAAGTAAAACTAAAAGAACATTGATAAGGAAAGCATTCCATGTGCAAAATATTTTGATTCAATGGTATAGAAACAACTAACATATTCATGTTTAATAGCCTGATAGTATTTCTCTCCACAAATGCATGCATTCTAAACCTTTTGCAAGATCCAAGAGTCCCTAAGGTTATGAACAATTATAATTTGAAGGATAGCAACAAAATGAAGAAGTTATACTTAAAATTGGTCATGGAATAATCTTGGGCAGATGATGAAATGAATTTTGGTTTCAGTTTTTGAAATATGTAGTCATAGATCTTGACAAAAGTTAAAATTCAACATAGCACCATAACTGTCATGAAATACACATTTAATAAAGATGAACTGATCATTAAGCTTCTTTGTACAAGTATATGCTCTGGACATCCTACACAATAAATATATGTAATAAATAAAAACGAAACAAATGAGAAGACATGTCTGTAGTTGATATCACTTCCTATGTGGACAATTGAATTTATTCAGACCACAATAAAGTGAAATGATGGGCAATATCACAGGTACTTATAGTTGATTTCAATAAAAGTGATTTTCATTACTTGTTACTTTTATGATCCAACAACAATGACAAGCTGATGTAAGTAAATTCATTAAAAAAAATTATAACTATGGTTAAATATGTTGTTCTTGGATATGGCACTAGAAATCATGATTCAATGAATTCCTGAATTAAATTTGTACCAAGTTCTAGGCTGCTGAACCAATGATAAAAAATAAACTCTATTTAAACAACCCCTAAGAGTATGCTAGAGCTGAGGTTGAATCCCGAAATAACAGCCTACTGAGCATGTTTACGGTGAACAGATAAATAGTTAAATAAATCTAAGGCAGATGGAAAACAAATGTTGAGTTTTATTGCCAGTTTAAAAAAAAATCACTCAATATATAAGGAACCTGGCTTAGCTACATGGCCAAACAAACCTGAGAACAGCTCTTAGAAGTGGACCAAATTGTCTACTCTGTAACCAGAAGTGGAGAAATAAAAGCTATTCCACCAAACCACTGCCAGCTCGCTAAGCTCACCACATGGCTGAGAAAGAGACCAGAACACATCTGTCCATAAGGCAAAATTGTTCCAGACATGAGCTGTCTTCCAAACTCATTAATTAGATCATTCTCTTCTGGGAGAAGGACTAAATGAGGAAGTTGGAAGGGAAGAGGATGATCCGTGTTCATATGTCAGAAATCCCTCAATACAAACCTGAATATCCAGGATGAATGTCCTTCAAGGGTAGTGCTGAATAGTGGAGAAGAGGCAATAATTCAGTCTAGAGCATTCATGTGTGCACTACTGAGGATGTAAGTGAGCTGCTCAGTTGAAGGGTCACCTGATGATGGAAGGTACCTAATTTTTCTTCCTGTTCCCTCTTCTGGAGAATTACTTAGGTAACATAATTGAAGAAACATTTTTCCTTCAGCTCCCAGGTGAATATATTCAATTTGATGACTTTGCCCAAATTTGCATTGCCTGGGGGTAGAAATTGTGCCATAGTTGCTTTACTAGTGAGTTGTAGGCCAAATGCTTAGGTACTAAGTACACAGGAAGAATGTAATCTGATTTTTGTCTTTGGGGGGAATTATGGATTTTCTTGCTATGTGGTCTAGTCTGGCTTCAAAATAAGTGCATTAGTCTCCAGGTCATGTGGATTACAGTTCTATGTCACCACATCCAGTTCCATTCTGATGATTTAATATCTTTCCTTCCTTAAAAATTCTGGGCAAGGTTTTCAAAAAGTATAGATCATAAGCTGTTATGTGGGCTATAATCAATAAGATGGTATTTACTTCATTTTGCCTTCCAGGTACTTCAGGCATATCAAAGCTGAGCTGGAGTTAAGTGGTTTGAAATGACTGAACTCTCACCAAAAGTCATACAGACTTTTTGAGAAAGAGTGCTGGGTGATGGACTTCTTCCCACTCAATACTTAGTACTAAGGACTTAGACAAAGAGCTAAGGGAATAACTAAGGCAATTCATTGTAATGCAAGGTGGTAACTACCTTTCAAAAAGTAGGGCTTAAGAGGACTTCTGATTTTCTTTGTATCATGAATCATGTTTGTTTAATGGTTGCTATGTTTTTAAAATCCAGACCCTTGTTTGTATAGCTTTTAATGATTTATTTTGAAATCTAATATTAGTTACATAACCTTTCTGTTAATCTGTTCTTACCAGATTATAAAACAAATAAGAGAAACAGTATGGCGGCATTTGTAAGGTAGTTTATTTGTTTGAGTATGTATGATTTGAGGATCTCCAGAAGAGAAACTAGGGCATTCCAAGTCAAATTGCTTCTACTAAGTGACTTTTGGTAGAAACTACTTATTAATAGGCATAAAATATTAATATATACATTTACATATTAAACAACCAACATGACTATTAACCAAGTAAACTGTAGTTTATTTTGTAAATAAGTCATAATGATTTATATTCTTAGAGTGTCATATAGTACATCAATGTGTTCATATATATATATATTAGTCAAACAAGGGCCATTATTAAATATTTCCTGTTACCAAAAATATTGTAGCTACTTTGAAATATACAATGAATGCTTCTTAATGAAAGTCACCTCTCTAGGGTATAGATCAGTAGAAAATATTCTTCTTGTCTTGCTAGCTTTATACCAGTGAATACAAGCAACATTAAAGAAAACAGTGTGGAAGGGGTCTCAAAAAGCCAAACACAGAAGAAGTGCCTTATATGGTTAATGGATATCCAAAGAGAGAAAATGAATGTTGAGGAGACTTTTACTCCCACATTTATTGCAACAGAATTCACACTATTAGACATGATATGGAATCAAGAAATTATCCATTTATTAATGAGTGGGCAAATAAACTATAGCATATACACTCAATGAATTATTATTTAACAGTTAGTAATATAATACTGAAGCTTGGCATCGTGGCTCACACTTGGGAGGCAGAGGTAGGAGGATCACCATAAATTCTAGGATACCCTCATACTAACTCTTTAAATGATAGATAATTCGATACACCATTTAGGAACAAATGTTAATGTTATCTAGGTCAAAATAACTAATGAAATTATGACAAAGAGTAGAGGAAGACTTTTCTTTTACATTATCTTCAGTGTAGGTCACTGAATCAGAAATTTCAATAGTAGATTGTGAAATGATTTAAAATAAGAAAACACTCTATGTGTTATGTGTGGGATTATGTGTTATGCACTGCGAGAGCAGAAGTCAGTTATTGTTGAGAAGGGGGCAATGCCTTTTGGTATGACATTCCAACCTGTGGCTCTTACAATATTTCCACCCCCTTTTCTGCAAAATTCCCTGAGCTGTGAAGGGGCATCTCCTTTTAAGAAATATTTTTATTTATCTAAGACAGAGAAAGAAGGAAATTAGAGAGAGAAGGAGAGCAGAAAGAGAGAGAGAGAGAGAGAGAAAGAGAGAGAGAGAGAGAGAGAGAGAGACAATGGGTGCACCAGGGCCTCCAGCCATTCCAAAGGAACTCCAGATGCATGTGCCCCCTTGTGCATCTGGCTAATGTGGGTCCTGGGGAATCAAACCGAGATCCTTTGGCTTTGCAGGCAAACAACCACTAAGCCATCTCTCCAGCCCCAAGCATTTGCTTTTTAAAAAATATTTTTATTTTATTTATTTATTGAGAGAAAGAAGGAGGGAGGGAGGGAGAGAGAGAGAGAGAGAGAGAAAGAGAGAGAGAGAGAGAGAGAAAGAGAGAGAGAGAGAGAGAGAGAGAGAGAGAGAGAGAGAAAGGGGAGAAAATGGGCATACCAACACCTCCAGCCACTCCAAACAAACTCTAGAAGCATGCGCCGCCTTGTGCATCTGGCTAACGTGAGTCCTGGAGAATTGAACCAAGGCGCTTTGGCTACGCAGGCATGTGGCTTAACTGGTAAGCCATCTCTCCAGTCTCTAACATTTGCTTAGCACCCCCACCCCTGGACTAAGGATTGAACCCAAGGCCTGTGTATTCCAGGCAGTGAGTACTCTCCCACTGAGTTACAGTCAAGAGTACCACGTGTGAAATTCACTGGGCAGGTGTACTTGCTATTTCACCAGTACTACTAAGAATATAGATTACAAAAGACATTTATAGCACCTGGAAATAGTCATGAATGATAGTCGCTTGCTATCAATAGAAAAACTAAATAGTTCAAGTTCATCTATGAGATAGGTAGAGAAATGTAAATGTTGGCTCAATGTTTAGTGATACCAAATAACTGTGGCTACATTACACTTGCATTTATTGAACATGAACATTCTTCAGATTTTACAATATTCGTATTTATTTATTTGTTCCCCTGGGGGTGGATGTCATGGTCTCTTGCTCTTGCAAATAAATGTTATATGATTGCTTGACTTTTTGTATCTGGCTGTATGTGGGTGCTGGGGCATTGAGCCCAGGCTGGCAGGCTTTGCAAGCAAGCATCTTTAAACTGACGAGCCCTCTTCACAGTCCCCAGTTCCTAGTAATTAGATTTTAAAATAAGTACATCTTTTGGATGGTACTTATCCAAACTTTAATAATGTGATTTCTATATCATTATTGTTGCCTATTTCAAATATTCAGTATGATTTGGCTCAAAGATTATTTTATATTATCATTGCTCCATATGTTTTCATTTTCACAGTAAAGTATAAAATAGGGTTGGTAGGTAACCTTAGTTTTTTTCTGGGAACAGGCAGCATTGTCAATGATTGATATCATAAAATAATAAGAATTTCAGGAGCAGGAATATTTATATTTATTTTTGAATGTTATTGTCATATCACTGGAAAAATTTGGATGAAAACAATTTTAAAAATTCTACTCTTTTTATTCCAAATGCAAGATACAGTTTGATAATATCTTAAATGGATTGGGAAAGAATCTTTAGCTCTGAACTCTAAACAAAATCTATAGTGACATTTTCTTGGTGTACTTTGAATTATGTCCTATACCATTGGTTACAAAATGCAGAGAGTAACAGCTATACATCAGAACCATTTAATAACCATGTGATGAACTTTATATTTTGGATGAATGACAAAGTAAAAATGATAGCATTTTCTTTGAATAATTTGAATAATGTCTTCAAAATCAAAATTACATTGTAAGAAAAATAATGAGAGCTAAAATTTCTTAGAACTTTGATAGTTATATTGCTAACACCTTTCTAATTATGAGTACACTTAAGAGGATACAATTCATATTAATTTCAGGTAATTTTCATTTAACTATTATTTTTGAATTATCTAACCTTTTGTTCTCCTCCTTCTAATTTTGTGATAATATATGCATAATGATTATCACATCTGCTTGACAATTTTTAGAAAAATGTGACAGCTATCTAAAGCATAAAATTGTTTTGTAGTAAAAGTATAGTGAGGTCAGCTATAACTGAATTGGATAAATTTCAGAATTGGTGACTTTAGTAAAATTTACACTTTTCTGCTTGGTTTAATTAGTGAGATATTATTTTGATCAATTTTCTTAAGAGTATTTAACACTGGGTGATATAGTCCATTATAGTCATGGGTAGGTTGGATCTTGATCTAATAATCTATTATTTGTGATAGCTTACCATGTTATGAATGTTTTATATCTCAGTCCTTTGCTATGATAAAGCCTGACTATTATAATTTGTTATGAGAATGTAACATTTTTATGAGAAATAAATGACTGCTTTTGAACAACATACTTGGACAAAGTCTATCATGTTGTATGATAGTTAAGGGGTAAGTACTTGGATGTAAGCCTTTATTCTGAGTCTTAGATTACTCAGTATTGAAATAGCTAAAAAATGCTACTTCTGCTCCAATTCTATACAGTGCATAAAATTAGTGTAAATACAGGACCTCCTAACTCGAGGTTCTATAAGTTTAAATGGGCAATGCTGAAACAGTGCCTCAAATAGAGTAATAAACAGGAAAACTCTTGCGTGTAAATTACAGAGTTTGCCATGCAGTAGTTGGTTCTTTCCCTTTATCTCCCTACTAGAAATAAAGTTTCATAAAAGATGAGTGGTATTGGGGTGAAGAGATGGATTAGCGGTTAGGTGCTTGCCTGTAAAGCCTAAGGACCCTGATTCGAGACTCCATTCTGCAGAACCCAAATAAGCCAGGATGCACAAGGTGGCACATGTATCTGGAGTTCATTTGCAGTGGCTGGAGGCCCTGGCAAGCCCATTCTCTCTCTCTTTGTCTCACTCTGCCCCTTTCTCTCTCTGTCTGTCACTCTCGAATAAAGAAATAAAAGTGAACAAAAAAAATTTTAAAAGGTGGGTGGTATAGAATAGCATTCCTCTGTCCATTCTATATCTATGACAGTGCTTGCCACTAATAAGACTTAAAAACCACTTGTACCTGAAATGTGATAGTTCCACTTATTCTATTTTTGCATGTTTTTGTATTTATATTTAAACATAACAATATCTTTTTAAGAATTTTTGGTAACCCTTATGAAAACCTCTAGCAGTAAAGAAAGTAAATTATACCTCAAACAATCTATCAATTACCCTTATAGTTCATGACAAAGACAAGTTGGATCTATATGAAAACATTATACAATGAGTTACAGTTATTATAATGAGAGTTGATAGGCACATAAGCAGCATTAAATGAGCATGCAAACTCTGTGTTCCACATACAGCCACTGGATTAACATGTAAAGAAGCAGACTTTAACAGTGACTGAGCTGCAACTCCAATATAAGTCCTAACAAATTATGTGGGTTTTCCAAACCAACTGTGAGGTCATGGAAAATTGAATTTCCAATAGGTTATGAAATATTCATGATAACCTGCTGGGAACAATGGCTGTTTCTTGAAATTGCCATTGCATATATGGTTATAAATAATTGTTAAAACAAATATAATCATTACTATTCCTTTCCTTCAAACATTTAGTTTCCTATAAGTGCAATTCCTTTTAAATACAATTATTTCATTGACACATGAACAAATATAATCAGCGCAGAATGGCATCATCAATTTACAATTAAAAATGTTGAAATAATTTAGAGAAGTGGAAGAAATATGAGAAAATTTGGGTGGATTAAACTGCATGGAAAAAATATGCATTCCTAATGCATTTTCAATAAGAAAATATTTCAGATATCACAATATTTAACATTAAACATTGTAAAATAACTTAAAACAAATAAGTATGCTTTAGGACAGAATGTTAAGCCTTCATCTCCTGTTTTCTCGCTATTGTTCCTTACTGCTCCTGCATCTCTCTGCCTATTCCTCACACGGTGCAGTTCCTTGGAATAAACACATTCCTCTTCTGTATATGCGTGGTATGCACGTGTATTTGTGTGCTTTGTTATGTATGTAGGAACACATGTATGTATGTATTGTACATGTGTTTGTATGAATATCCATGTGTATTTCACTGTATGTTCATATGTATAGGCACACATGTGCATGCATGGTGTGCATATGTTTGTGTGAATGTTCATGTTTGGAAACACACATACATGTGGTTTATCCATGTGTTTGTGGTCATGTTTATGTATATATTAATACTGTGTATTTACAGTGCATATGTATGCTTGTGGGCATGTTCATGTATGTAGGCACTCATGAATTTGTATGGTATACATGCATATTTGTGGGCATGTCTCTGTGTGTAGGCACACATGTGCATTTGTGGTGTGCATGTGTTTGTATTTATCTACATCTGTGTAGGCGCACATCTTTGTGAATGTGTGTCTTCCTCAGTCATTTTCTACCTTAGTTTTTGTGACAGGATCTCTTTTTGACCCTAGCCATCACTAAATCAGTGAAATTATCTAGCTACTGATTTCTAGGTATTCTCTGTCTTGCCCCCTCCCTGTACAAAATTTATAGGCACACACCATTATGCCTAGAACTTTACATGGGCTCTGAAGATCCAAACTCATGCTTTCAGGGAAAACACTTTACCCACTGAACTATCTCTATTACTCCAAAATGAATATCTTCTAATTTCCCAAACTTAAATTAAACTATATATATTTGCTTTGTCAAATGACTTAGCAAATATTTAAAGGAAAATGTTTAAAACAAAATCAGTTGGGCTGGAGAGATGGTTTAGCGGTTAAGCCCTTGCCTGTGAAGCCTAAGGACCCTGGTTCGAGGCTCGGTTCCCCAGGTCCCACGTTAGCCAGATGCACAAGGGGGCGCACGCGTCTGGAGTTCGTTTGCAGAGGCTGGAAGCCCTGGCGCGCCCATTCTCTCTCTCTCCCTCTACCTGTCTTTCTGTGTCTGTCACTCTCAAATAAATAAATTTAAAAAAATCAGTTACAATACAATGTGTAAAAATACATATACCATATAAAGAATACAGTTATATAGATCACTTACAATATTTCTTTTAATCTGAGATAAATGCAGTGTAATAATTTATTCGAATTTATGCCTTGCTCATCACTTAAGGTGCTTGCCTGAAAGCCTAATGAACTGTGTTTGATAGCTCAGTACCCCACATAATGCCAGTTACACAAAGTACTACATGTGTCTGGAGTTTGTTTGCAATTGCAGGAGACCCTGCTGGGCCTATCTTCATATTCTCCCTCCCTCTCTCTCTCTCTCTCTCTCTCTCTTTCTCTCTCTCTCTCTCTCTCTGTCTGTCTCTTTTCTCAGTCTCTCAAATAAATAAACAAATAATATGAACAAGTTTGTTTTTTATCTACTATAAGGACTACAGGTTTAGCTATACAAGCAAATAATGAAAATGAATCAAGCTTGTAACATGTGGCATGACATGAACTTACATGATCATCTACCATTCCAGTGAAAGATGAGTACCTTTTGGGGAAATTTGCATTTAATGAGATGGTTAAGTGCATGGGGTCTAGAGAAAGAGATTGTTTGAACTTGAGCCTTGATGATACCACTGATTGTCATGAGATCTTCATAACAGACTTAACACATTTCTTTCCTGTGGTGGTTTGAAGTAGGTGAACTCCATAAATTCATGTGTTTTGAATGTATGGTTCCTGGTTGATGGCAATTTTGGAGGTGGAGGCATGCTGGAGAGGGTGAGTCATTGCAATAGGCTTTGGAATATTATAGTGGTTTCCCTTTGATAGAGTTTGGCTCATTCTCCTACTGTTGGGTTCTGGCTGATGTTGGCAAGGAGATTATGTCCTGCTTCTACTTTACCATCTTTTTCCTGCCAACATGAAGCTTCCCCTCAAGACTTTAAGCCATAATATAAACATTCTTCTCATCAGATGCTTTGGGTTAGATATTTTGTGAAAACAGTATTAAAGTAACTAGAACATGTTTTTTTTTTTTTTTTGTGTGTGTGGAAATAGTCACTGGGCAATGTGGGAATGTATTGTTGAACTCTTTGAACTCTCTGTATGGAGACCTCATTGAGCCTTCACATGGGCAAACCATGGTTTCCATTTTAGACTCAGTACTTCAAAAATACCAGGACTGTGGCTGCCTATTCTACTGGCTCAGAATAGAGTATGCCTTGGGCTATTTGAGAAGCCCAGCTTCAGGGGTAGAACTGGAACAAACCCCAAAGAGTTCAACACTGGTTATAGATGTAAGCCCTGAAGCTATCAAACTTGCTCTTCGTTTTAGATCTTGCCTTGGCTAAATCTTTTATTTCTTTGTTTTCTGTTACAGTGTGAATGTTTACTGTATGCTCTTATTATATTTTGGTTATATAGATGGTTTGGAGACCTTGGACTATGGATTTATTTGAATAGTGTTGGGATTGATAAAAATTATGGGTTATTTTAAAGTTAAACTGAGGACATGGCATTTTACATCATGGTTTATCATGAATTTATGGGGGCTAGGAGCAGAATATAGTGTTTAGAGTTAGGTGTCCCAAATAAACTCATGTATTTTGAATGCATGGTCCCCTACTGATGACTGTTCCGGAGGTGGAGCCTTGCTGGAGGAGGTGTGTTGTTGAGGCAGGCTTAGTGTTGTTGGCAAGGAGGTGAAGCCCAATCTCTGTTCTAATACCTTTCCCCGGCCATGATGGAGCTTCTCTTCCAGACTGTAAGAAAAAACAAAAACATTCTTCCCATAATCTGCTTCTTATCATGTGTTTTGTTGCAACACTGTGAAGGTTAAGTACAAAATTCCCTTCTCAGCAAAATCATGGTCTAGCAATACCTGCCTTGTAGTGTTGTGAGGGTTAAGTGGGTTGATACTTACAAATTGCATACAAAAATCACTCAAATGATATAGATGCTTTAGAAATTTTAATTGATAAAAGCTCTGTGGCCCTATGTTAGTCTGTACTATTCTATTTATTAAAAGATTCCATTACAGTCAGACTTGGGAAATTCCCAGGTAAAGTGACCTCACAGGGCATTGAGCTTGGATCAGTTAAGACACTTCATTGATCTCTTTTCAGGAAGAGGACACCCTATGCCTGTCTTGTTCACAGGTATCTCTTCAGTGTGAATAGTGACCTTATTCACTGAGAAATGTTCAATAAATATTTGCTCAATCAAATCATTAATTAATGTTCAAATCTACCACAAAAACTTTATCCTTCTGTTAACCTCTTCATAATCCCAGGGGATTTTCTTCTGCTGTATCATCAAACTCTCTAAAGCATTTATAAAGGAGGCTCATTCTCCGGGAAATGACAATCACTTTTGCAGCGGGTTTGATTAAAAAAAATGTTGCTGAATTACTTTTATATAGAGCATCCAAAATATAAGACACTTGAGAGCAAAGGACTTGTTTTCAGTTTACTTTGCATTGTCCCATAGGTCCTCTATGAATATTTTACATATAGTTAATTTTTACGCTCCTTAAATACTACAGGTATTTCATTAGAAATATGTCTATCTTACAAGTACAGCTTTATTGGCAATTATATATTCTCATATCCAAATTAATGTACTGATAACATCACAGGTATTTCTTCTGATGCAACTGAATTCAGAAAAATGTTTAAATAATAAATCAAGAAATTTGGCAAGATAAAATGAGATTATTATTACAAAGTATGAGTGCTTTTATTAAAAAAAGTTGTTTAAAGCACTACCTTAACTATGTATTTAGCCATATTTTCATTATATATAGCATTGAGTAAAGCAAATTCATAGAATATCACTTCAACAGTTTATTATGAGACATGCCCTCAATTGACAATGTGCTTCTTCTGCTGTTGTTTTATATGTTAATGATAATTGTGTCTATAATTTACATAATGTTTTATATTTAGGTTTTCTTAATTTTAGGTTACTTCCATAAAGTCTTAATTACATGAGGCACATTTCAGAAAGTATCAGATGGTGTCATATAAAATATATAATGTATTTGAAAGATTCATATTTGCAGTTTAAAGGTTATATTCACTAGACTTTCTAAAGAGGAGTCATCTCAAGTCACAGTAATATAGTGACTATTATACAATATATCAACACAGAGGATGGGCACATGTAAATTTAAAGAAGCAGTGTAAATTTTCAACAACTGAACAGGTGGCTAACTTAAAAAACATACCTTAAACCTTTATGACATCTTACCATGCAGAAGCTGTTCTTGGACTTTTACAACGACATTAAAGTTAAAGTTTAATTTTTCCTGCAGAGCTAATGATTACCAGTGTCTATGAGTAGAAATTGTGAGAACCCATCAATTTTGTATTACCATTCTGTAAGAAGGAGAGGGAAATATGCTTCCTGTCATGAGCCACTGAATAAAATCATGGGATGGTTCTAAATTAGGAAACTGTGGATGTAGATGTAAATAGCAATCAGAGATTTGATCTTAGAAATGTGTGAAAGTAAACTAGATCTTTCATTACAATGTGAATGCTTATGAGGTTTTCATACTCAAAATATTAGTTTAGTGTCAAAGTTTACATTAACATCATTCATTAATCTAATACCTTAATAAACTATCAACCTTTTTTATTTTATAAGTTTTTACTTGTAATGTTTAAACTGTTTATTATGCCAATAGTCAGGACTACATCAGGGAACACCATAGTTAATTTCTAGTAACATATTAGGCAGTTGTTCAATGTGAGTGTGTATTCTTAACACTATCACATAAATGGGGAGCAGAGAAAAACAATCATCTTTTTATTATTGGGCCAGCTCTCCACATATTTGAGTTCTGATGAAACAATCTTGCAAGATATCTGTAGATATCATATACAGTCACCGACTTCCAGCTCCATTTTCAGTTTCTTTCAGTCACCATTTTGCTGCATCCTGAAACTTGCATCTCTTTAACCATCATCCCTTGCCCTTTATTCCTTGTTCCAGCATTTTCACACAGTTCTGCATCCTCTCACACCTTGGTTTTCTGGAAGTTTTAGTTTTACCCCAAATTTTCTGTTAACTGGCAATCTTTCATAAACCCTTTAATCTCAAATTTCTGAAGCATTTGTCCTGCCAAGCTAAGTCCCTCACAACACTGAACCACATGCACACTCCTTCCAGTACCAAGTTAAAAAAATACAGAACAAAAGATGATTGAAATAAATTAATCTTCTATAAAACTGCAAAATATGAGTATCATGCATTATAAAGATAAGTTCATGACATTTATTCAGAGTGCATTTTAGTGTCTGAAGTTAAAAAATTACAAAGACTTGGCATACGCCTTTAATCCCAGCACTGGGGAGGTAGAGGTAGGAGGATTGCTGTGAGTTCAAGGCCACCCTGAGACTATGTAGTGAATTCCAGGTCAGCCTGGGCTAGAGCGAAACCCTACTTCGAAAAACCAAAAAACAAACAAATCAAAAAAAAAAAAAAATTACAAAGACTTTTTTTTCTCTTACACAATGCAATAAGTCATTAAATGTCTTTTTAAAAAATGCAAATGTTCTAATGCAGATACTTATAATAACATACATGCCAAAAATTTACAAATGTGATAAAATGAGGGTCTTGGAGACATGGGAACTACTCTGGATTATTTTTACCATGTGAGATTTTATTTTTTTTATCTTATTTCATTTATTTATTTGAGAGTGACAGAGAGAAGGCAGAGAGAGAGAGAGAGAGAATGGGCGTGCCAAGGCTTCCAGCCACCGCAAACGAACTCCAGACGCATGCTTCCCTTTGTGCATCTGGGTAACGTGGGTCCTGGGGAATTGAATCTCCAACCACGGTCCTTAGGTTTCACAGGCAAGCGCTTAACTGCTAAAACATGATCAGGGAAATGGACATTGATGCCCTTGAAAGCCAAACAAGAAAATACATGTATATGGGTCCCAGTAGCTGAAAATGTAAAAACATGGATTCTCCTTAGAGCCTTAGAACCCGCAGATAGAAACAAGATCTTGCCAGAATTTTCATTGTCTTAGTTATAATCCACTGATCCATCTAATTTTCACTACAGAAGTGTCAAATGTTTGTGTTTTCTAAAAGCTTTGCATTTATGGTAGTAACAGCAATAAGACTCCATTAAGATAAAAATCAGGTTCAATTTAAAAATAAAATGGATGCAGGGATGGCTTTGGGGTTAAGGTGTTTGTCTACAAGGCCAAAGTACCCAGGTTTGATTCCGCATGACCCATTTTAGCCAGATGCACAAGGGGTACGTGTGTCTGGAGTTCATTTGTGGTGACTAGAGGCCCTAGCATGCCCATTCTCTCTTTCTTTCCCCACCTTTCTCTGTCAATTAAATAAATAAATAAATAAAATATTTAAAAATAAAATGTTACCTCATTTATAACAGGTGCTATAGTCTAAATGAATACAACTTCAAAATTTACAGTTGAAAGTTAGTACACAATGTAGTAATATAGATGGGGTTCTTGGAGTTGATTGGTTTGTTGGTGGCTGAATCATCGTAAATGGAATTAATGCCCTTATAAAAGAGATATGGGCTTGAATGTTCCTTTGCCTTTTAGACCATGTAAGGAATGAGGAAACAGGCCTTTGCTGGTCCATTGTGCTGGCTGCTCCTTGTGGGATGTTCTAGCCTCTAGAATGGTTACAAATAAAAATCTGTTGCATTAAGCTTCACAGCATTATTCAATAATAGTAGCCCTAAGATAACTGCAAAACTGTCATTAATTTGTCAAAGTGTGGTTAATATAATGCTATTTTATTTTATCCTTGTTTTTATTTTTCCTGCTCTATATCATTAACTTTAGTGTCAGAAAAAATTGCATAAATAATCATGAAGGTTCACACACACATACAAATACAAAAATTAAAGAAATGGCAAAGAATGTTGCTGAACTGATAACATTGTGGTGTTTTATATTTAGTATTATTTTTATTTAGAATGTACCTGTCGGGCTGGAGAGATGGCTTAGCGGTTAAGCGCTCGCCTGTGAAGCCTAAGGACCCCGGTTCGAGGCTCGGTTCCCCAGGTCCCACGTTAGCCAGATGCACAAGGGGGCGCACGCGTCTGGAGTTCGTTTGCAGAAGCTGGAAGCCCTGGCGCGCCCATTCTCTCTCTCTCTCCCTCTATCTCTCTTTCTCTCTGTCTCTGTTGCTCTCAAACAAATAAATAAGATATTTAAAAAAAAGAAACAAAACAATAGAATGTACCTGTTAATAATTTTTCCTTTGGACGTTTCTATCCACTGTTGAGAACACCAAATAGCCCTCTTACTATTGAAGGGCCCACTCCTTTTGAAGTATCTCAAATTCTCATTAGGTTAACAAATAATGCAATGATTTGTCATCCATTGCCCTTTTGGTAGTAGATATCTCTTTTCAACTCCCTTTTGAACAATGCCAAAATTTTCTGTGGGTGCCCCTATTAAATCTAAAGGGGGAGTTCATCCTTCATTCACACTCTGAACACAAATTCTCAGCTGGGCACAAAATTCCTATAATTAATCTTCATATTTACCCACTATATAGAGTTTTCATAGAACCCTTTATAGTTTTGATATTTAGACCTTAGCTTCTATGTCCTTGCATATCAGGCTAATTTGAGAAATTTTAATTAGCATACTAAACTTTTACTACGCTTTGGTCTTCAAATTGTCTCAACCATCTTGCCTTAAGAGAAAGTACTTTTCTTCTTTTTCCAGAGGGCTTTAGAATGCAGAGATGTCTAATTATTGTCTCCAATGCACCCTTCATCAAAAATGATCTTCACTGTGAGTTTTCATAGCAATAACAGAAATGATATGATGCATAATCTGCATTTTTAAATGATAGATTTTTTATTATTTTTATTTTTCAGCTACTATAATTTATTAGTTAATAACAGCACAAATTTTGTGCCCCAAAAGAAATATAAAACCCAGAAAAATTGTTACACTAAATTTCCTTATATAAACAGATGAACTAAATCTAAGGAAGAGCTAGATTTTCTTGTTATTTCCTTTTCAAATCACTTCTATGAAATTATCAGAGATAGTAACATATTCTCCCAACCTCAAAATAGTTTGCATGAAGTTTCTAAGATAGTGTATTTTTTTTGTCTGACTTCTAAAAATAACGGTTTTCTAATAGAAAGCATTTACATCCCTAGATCTCTAAAGCAAACAATGAAAAGAAAGTACAAAAAAAGATTAATCTCTCATCTTCTGAGTAGCTCATGTAGGTACATAAAGGATTTTCTTCTCAGCACTTTTCCAAATTCAAAAGGTATTTCCTCCCACACAATCTTTACTTCGAACTGTTCATTCTGACTCCATGATGACGTTGAGGGATTCCTTGGACACCATAAATCGCATCAGTTGGCTGTGGAACTTCTCAATCTTCTTCACATCGTGAGCTTGGTCTGTTTTATACACCAAACAGGCCAAGTATCTGTTACTTTGATACAAATTACCATCAACAGGCCTGTATTTCAGAACTACACGCACCTTCATCGGGTCGGCGAGGTAAAGCTTCTCCGCCGCGCGGCCGAGCTCCTCCCAGACCTGGTACTGCGTGGCCCCTGCGAGCGGCTAGCGGCGAGGCACGGGCAGAAGAGACCAGAAGAGAAATGGAGAAGGCAGACCAACCACCCAGAAACGCCAAGTTCTCTGCTACACAAAGATACAGCTAAATGATAGATTTTTAAAGCACCTCCATGATAGCATGTTCTATTTTCTCAGTTGTTTTCCCCCTTATACAATAAAACTTTCTCCTCCAAATTAAATACCCCCTCCACTTCTGGGGATTTTTATATGTTTAAAATTGCCAACTTCTTTTCTTTTTCTTTTTCTTTTTCTTTTTCTTTTTCTTTTTCTTTTTCTTTTTCTTTTTCTTTTTCTTTTTCTTTTTCTTTTTCTTTTTCTTTTTCTTTTTCTTTTTCTTTTTCTTTTTTTTAAAGTAGGGTCTCACTCTGGCCCAGGCTGACCTGGAATTCAATATGTAGTCTCAAGCTGGCCTTGAACTCACAGTAGTACTCTTACCTCTGCTTCCTAAGTTCTTGGTCTAAAGGTGTGCTCCATCACACCCTGCTAAAATATTTTTATTTATTTATTTACAAGAAAATAAGGAGATAGAAGAGAGGGAGACAGAAAGAGTGGGAATTCTAGGGCCTCCAGATGTTTCAAAGGAACTCCAAGTGCAGGTACCACTGGGTGCATCTGGCTTTCTGTGGGCACTGGTGAATCAAACTGGGTCATCAGGATTTGTAGTCAAGCACCTTAACCACTGAACCATCTGCCTAACCCTAAATTGCCAATATCTAATATTACCTCTTATAATGATCCCAATGAAAGTGGGATTTGGAGCTACTTTGTCAATATGCCAATACATACTAATGTACCAATATGTTTAGGGTACCCAGGACTCTTGTCTTATGAATTTAAAGTGTTAAAATCTAGACCAGAAGGAAGGTTAGGGAGAATCTATTAGATTAACTGAAGGAAAGAGGAGGAAGTACAGAGAGCTCCCACATTGAGGGAGGCAGAATGTAAGTGAGCTTGCTTGCAAGTGAGCCTTAGCTCAGCTTAGGTGTGCTGTGACTCAGGAGCTATGGAGCTGGAACTCAAAGTTACACTGCCTTGCATGGAGCCAGTGGCCTTCTCAGGTTCTTGTCTTAAAATTTCAATGAATAATATCCCAGACTACAAGAGTCTGAAATATATATTTTAGAAGAAGTTTATAAGGGTTTTAAAGAAGGGAAATACGTCTGTCTGTACAAGCATGATGGGTTCTCTGAGGAACAGGAGAACTCATTGGGCAACTTTGGTTAGGGTTTTAATGGAACATGGCACAGATTGTGATGTGCCCAGGACCAAATTCCCAAGTTACTATGTGACAAGGACTGGATTTTACTGTGTCTTGGGGAAAGGACCACATTTCTCTAATATGGGCAATACTTGCAAAAATCTTAGGTAGGGATCAGAGTTTCTGTTATCTAGAAAGGGTGCAAATTTACTCTAGAAATATTTCCTTGAGGGTGTAACTTTCAAGGGAAAAAAGAGGTAAGGGAAAATTTCAGTGTTTTCTGTGTAGTCTTAGTGATATACCCTGTTTATTTCAAAGAAAATAAATTAACACTGGGGTTCTGTTGCCCTGACAGTCTAACCAATTTCTGTCTCCTATCACCAAGATTAACAAATTTGAATTAAAAATATATTTGACTGTGCTATGAAACAAGAGGTTTATAGTAATTTAATGAATTTTTTCCAAGTATTTGAATCTTAGTTTTACTTTGTCAAAACCTAGGAAGGAAATATCCCTTTCAAAATATGGTCATATGTATGATACCGTTGCTTTATACCAGTTGATTCTCATGCTAAATAATACTTTTATTACTCTTAACTGTTCTTTGATTCAGCTCTATCTTTACTCATTTCCATTTTCTTTCTTCATTTTTTTCATCTGTATTCTTCACCCACATTTTTCATCTATTTCATAAGAAAGTAAATGTCAACAATCCTGAAAACTTTGACATTTCAACTTATAACTTGGCTAAATTTTTTTTAATTTTTTTGTTACTTTTATTTATTTATTTGAGAGCGACAGACAGACAGAGAAAGAAGCAGATAGAGAGAGAGAGAGAGAGAGAGAGAGAGAGAGAGAGAGAGAGAGAGAGAATGGATGCACCAGGGCCTCCAGCCACTGCAAATGAACTCCAGATGCTTGTGCCCCCTTGTGCATCTGGCTAACGTGGGTCCTTGGGAACTGAGCCTCAAACCAGGGTCCTAAGGATTCACAGGTAAGGGCTTAATAGCTAAGCCATCTCTCCAGCCCTAAATGTTATTTTTGCTTGTGTGTGTGGGTGTGTGTGTACATTTATCTATGGTATTCATGTATGTGCAGTGTACATGTGTGTTCAAGGCATGTTCATTTTCATTCATGTGCACATGGAGGCCAGAGGAGTACTAAGGGGCTGTTCCTCAGTTGCTCTCCACCTTATTTTACTCTGTGTGTGTGTGTGTGTGTGTGTGTGTGTGTGTGTGTGCGCGCGTGTTTGTATGATAGGATCTGTTACTCAACCTAGAGATTTCCCATTCTGTTAGACTACTTACACAGTAAGCCACAGAGATCTACTTGTTTCCACATCTCTTGCACGGGTACATGGCACTACATCTTTCATTATTGCATGGGTTCTGGGAATCCAAACTCAGGTTTCCATACTAGCACAGCAAGCAATCGACCCACTAAGCCATCCCCCCAAGTCTCTGACTAGATGAATTATTTAAATTTTTATCCATTTACTTGCATATTTTTGTGTGGGTCTCTTTCTGCTACAAAAGAATGCCTGTCTAGCATGATGTAGATAGCTTGGAACTTAAATCTGGGCCAATATTTTGCAAGTAACTGCCTTTCACCAATGTGGGATCACTCCAGCCCCTTAGACTATTATGCTTTTTTTAACAAAATTAAATAGTTAATTGCAGGGGTTATACAAAGGCTGATCAGTGTGCTTCAAAAACTTTTAGTCTCTTAACAGTAGTTACAACTAACTTCATATGATTAAAATATGAAAACTAGTTTTCATATCTTTATTATAACCCTCTATGACAGGATTTTTTATATTATTTAACTATATTTACCCTAGTTTATAAAACAAATAAAATGGCTAATATTTGGTGAATTTGCTTCATGCCCATATCCTTATTAATTAATTAATTAATGTATTTATTTATTGTATTAGTTATTGACATATTCAGCATGTAAACAACACTTTTTGGTACCATCCTTACCCTCATCCCTTCCCCCCAAAGGGATCTTCCTCTTTGCAGATGCTGTCATCCCCGTGAGGATTGGGGGTCATGCATATTAGGGACATCTACCAGTTATGAGGAAAACGCAATGCCTCTGTGCAAAATTGTCCCACTTATGGTTCTAACAATCTTTCTGCCCCTCTTCTGTGAAATTCCTTGAGCCATGTTGGGTTTGTCTTAAGTTATTTTATGTCAATTTAAATTATGATACGAAAATCTCATTATTCTCTATATTCTGACTTGATTGATAGCCATATGGAAAGAAAATGTAAGCATCAGATTAAAGACTTTGTGCACTTTGTGTTTATCTTAGCTGAAAAAAATCTCATTTTTTAAAATATACAATGAATCACAGGAAGCTATACCATGACCTCATGTGTTGCTTCCTATAACAATGATTGACAGCTGCATTTTATTCTCAGCCCTGACTATCCTTGAGTCAAAGAGCCTGTCTTTTGCTAGGGAAACAATAAACAGCCACATGTAAAATCTCAACTATGTTATTCCCTCCTCCCTGGGCCAATAGTGCTGTACTTTATGTTTATTCTCATTTCTTAGTGAGACATTCTTTCTTTTATCTGTACTTTAGACATTAGTTTATATTTCTGGTTTGTTTCCTCCTTGGGACTTCAGACATCTAGTGTTCAATTAACTTAATATTCCCTTTTCCAGAAGAGGGGTTCATGAGCTGTTTTTGTCTGTTTAGAATCTGTCTTTCTGTTTTTTTTTTTTTTTTAAATGTTGTTCATTTTTTGTTCATTTATTTGAGAGCAACAGAGAGAGAAAGAGGCAGAGAAAGAGACAGAGAGAGAGAATGGGCGCGCTCCAGGGCTTCCAGTCACTGCAAACGAACTCCAGTTGTTTGTGTCCCCTTGTACATCTGGCTAAGGTAGGTTCAGAGAAGTCGAGCCTTGAACTGGGGTCCATAAGTTTCACAGGCAAGTGCTTAACCACTATATTTCCATATTGCCATATTGCCATATTTCCAGTGCTGTCTTTCTGGTTTTGATTTTCTCTGATGATCCCAGTTTCCTGATGCACATTGTTCATGTGTATGTTAGTTAAGTTGGAGATGTCACTATTGAATGGCTATGCTAGTTAAACATTTCAACTTGTCTTGAGCATAGACCAATATTGTTGCATTCTATGTTTTCCTTTTTCCCCATGAGGATTGTTCTCATGGATGATTCCCCCATCATTAGCTCCCGAGGACAGGGCAACTGCTTTTCTATAATTTTTTTCCCAACTTTTCCTGTATTCTTCATTCCCTACATTAGCAAAGCTTTTACAATATAATTTGTTGCAGAGTCATAAAGAAAAAAATAAATAAAAGAAGGAATTTACAAGAAAAAGCAAACCACAAAGATGAAACTATATATAGAAATAAATATTGGAAACAAAGATAATCTTATCAAGTCAAAATCATAATTTTATAGATGCACATATATAATTACTTTGATTTGAAATACACACATATATCTTTTATTCAGTTTACTTCTTTTAGAAGCATTTAGTTGCTAAATAGTGGCTCACCAAGAAATTATACCTATACTTAACTCCTAGAAATTTCAAATACTGCTTTATTTGAAAAAAAAATCTTTTTTTAAAAATTTTTTTTGTTTATTTTATTTATTTGAGAGTGACACACCGAGAGAGAAAGAGGCAGATAGATAGAGAGAGTGAATGGGTGCACCAGGGCCTCCAGCCACTGAAAATGAACTCCAGATGCGTGCACCCACTTGTACATCTGGTTAACGTGGATCCTGGGGAATCGAGCCTCGAGCAGGGGTCCTTAGGCTTCACAGGCAAGCGCTTAACCTCTAAGCCATTTCTGCAGCCCTGAAAAAAAAAAAATTCTTTACCTAATACACAAAACACAAATTTGACATATTACATATTACTCCATCCAAACACTTATTTATTTATAACAAGTTTTTTTGATATGCTCTGTGTACCACCTCATTTATAGCCAACTGTGGAAAGAATATTCATGTTTGTTGGGCATATAGTTTACTGGATAACTTTGAGGATGTCCACTCTCCAGATTCTAACTTCTGCAATTCTGTTTCATAATCCCATTCCTTTGCATATCTTACTTAGAATATGTGAACTCGAGGCAGATTTCCCTTCCATTACTGTCATATAGAGTGTACAGACTGCATCTTGCTATCAGACTCTAACTGAAGGTTTCATTGTAGGAAGTGACACTCTCAGGGAGGCTGGCATGGCAGAGAACTGAGAACACACTCTGGCCACAGCCAGGTAGGAATTGGATACCTCAGTCCAGAAATCAAAATGGAGCTATTTTCTTATATAATCATGAAAGTATTCTTGAGATAAGATCCTTTTTCAGCTGAGCTTTCATGAAAACCTAACTTTAACCCAGTGTTCACAATCAGGGAGAGGATCTGCCCACCTAATCAGGGACAGCTTTACAGACTCATAATTAGTAATGTGGTAACACTTTGGGGGGCAATGGTTGTATGTTGCATGTGTGTGTGTGTGTGTGTGTGTAGTGTGTGTGTGTTTGTGTGTGTGCACATGTTCACACATCATGTATGGATATGGACTTCCCATGTGCACAAGTGTGGAAGTCAGAAGACAATGTTCAGTGTATGCTCTACTGCTTGGCCACAGCTTTCTTGAGACAGAGTCTTACTGAATCCACAGCTGACTCTTTTATTCAGGTTGGCTGAACAGCAAAGATTCTCAATCTCTCCTCACCATAGGATGAGCATTACAGGCATGTAAGGTTTCTTTGCTGTTTATACGGGTGCTAGGAAATATAGGCCTCTTATAGGTGAGCCATCGCCTCACTTCAATGTCTGAGAACTCATTTTTAGAAATTTTTAGGTCAAAATGGGCTTCCCAAAAAGGGAGTCACCAAAAGAAAAACAGGATACCTACAAGGAGATATAAGAAATGGTTTACCCACATTCCTCAAGAAAGATGCCAGCACTCAGGAGGCAGAGGTAGGGGGATCACTGTGAGTTCAAGGCCAGCCTGAGACTACAGAGTGAATTCCAGGTCAGCCTGAGTTAGAGTGATATCCTACCTTGAAAAACAAAACAAAACAAAAATGAAAAGGAAGGAAGGATGGCTATAAATCCCACTGTCTAACCCCAGACTAACTGCTCCCCTCTTGAGAAACAGTCCTGGCAGCTCGTGTTTTGCCTGAACAAAACTTCCATCTTTGCCTCAGAGTGCTCTCAGTGGTCCTTGGTCACTCCTGAACCTTAAAGAACTACCTACTAATGAATATATATTTAAAGGATAATTGAAAATATGTCATTGCTTCCTACTCATTCTCAGATTTCCTTTGAAATATTTGGAATTCATGATCCAGAATGCTTCTAATTTTTCATATCTTAATTTTCAAGGATTCTTAAGCATAGATGTATATGGGTGTGCATGAGAGAGAGAGAGAGAGAGGGAGAGAGAGAGATTTGTGACGAGGCATATGTGGGGTGGTTTGTGTGATGTGCATGTGTGCACATGTACTTCCCCCATGCACTGTCATGTGCAAACAAGAGAAAATATAGGTATCCTTTATATCTCCCTGTTGCAGTCCAGTTCGCATTGCTGATAGAAATCACCCAAACAAGAGCAGCTTCTGGGAAAAAGAGATTTATTTTGGCTTACAGGCTCAAAGGGAAGCTCCATGATGGCAGGGGAAAATGATGGCATGAGCAGAGGGTGGACATCACCCCTTGGCCAACATAAGGTGGACCACAGCAACAGGAGGGTATGCCAAACACTGGCATGGGGAAACTGGCTATAAAGCCCATAAGCCCGCCACAACAATACACTCCCTCGAGGAGGCATTAATTCCCAAATATCCATCAGCTGGGGAGCTACCATTCATAACACCTAAGTTTATGGGGGACACCTGAATCAAACCACCACATTCTGCCCCTGGCCCCCATAAACTGATAACCATACATGATGTAAAATGCAATACATTCTTCTAACTTTAAAAGTCCCCATAGTTTTTAATCAATTCCAATGATGTTCATACATCCCCATAGTCCAAGATCTTTTAACTGAGCCATAATACCAAAAAATAACCTCAAAAAACCCATAATGGCACAGAATAAATGTTCACACTGCAAAAGATGGCCTTGGGCATAACAAAAAAACATTCAACCAATACAAGATTTAAAACAACCAGGGCAAACATCAAACTCTGTAGCTTCAGGTCCAGCAACTCTAGCCAGTGACAAATCTTCAAGCCCAATAATTCTAACCAGCAACGAGTCTCTGGCATTCCAATTCCGCCCCTCCAGCTAGGCTACTCAAAATCCTGGAAAACTTCACCGGGCAGGCAGCTCCTTGGCAGCCATCTCATGGTCCCAGTATCTCCACTGGGTCTCCACTGCAATCCACGGTTCATTCTCATGGCCCCATGGGGTCTCTATGCAGGCAACCAGCAAACCCACTTCACACTGCCCATGGACATTTCCAAAACACAAGACCGTGGTGCAAACTCAATGACCCTCTTTCCAGCATTTCTTATACTCCACGATACCAGGTAGGGTGCCAATTTGTTAATCCAGGGGGGGGGATAAAGCAAACTTTGAAGAACAGGACACTCCTTGAGCACTCAGGCCCTTTCAAAAGAGTCTACTTTCTTCTTGTTGCCCCAGTTCAGGTCAGCTAGCTCAGTCTGAAAGGTTGTAATCTCTCAGTTGCAGCTGAACAGGCAACAGTTCACCCAAAGACTTTTCTTTCTGTGCCATATCCCTCTGCTCATACCAGTTCATTTCTACACAAAGCAACCCTGCACAACTTCTCAGGACATGGGCATAGGAGCAAGCTTCTCACACAAACTGCTAGCCCAGTCCAGGCACAGCTCTTTCTCACCCTCATAAGGCAAATCTCACAGTCCATAGTTTTTACTGCATTCAGGTCATGCAGCTCAGACCAGAACAGTCCATCAAGCTATACTTACAGCATTATAAGGTATTTCTTAGGCCAAGGTTTCAAATCATCACACACTCCTCTTGAAAATCAGCAACCAAAAGGCCAAAGCCACACAGTCAGGTGTCTAGCAACAATTCCACACCTCGGTACCACTTTACTATTGCAGTCCGGTTCTCATTGCTGATAGAAATCACCCAAACAAGAGCAGCTTCTGGGAAAAAGAGATTTATTTTGGCTTACAGGCTCAAAGGGAAGCTCCACGATGGCAGGGGAAAACAATGGCATGAGCAGAGGGTGGACATCACCCCCTGGCCAACATAAGGTGGACCACAGCAAAAGGAAGGTATGCCAAACACTGGCATGGGGAAACTGGCTATAAAGCCCATAAGCCCGCCCCCAACAATACACTCCCTCCAAGAGGCATTAATTCCCAAATATCCATCAGCTGGGGAGCTAGCATTCATAACACCTAAGTTTATGGGGGACACCTGAATCAAACCACCACACTCCCCCTGTTCTCTCTCCCATTCTACTTTCTCCCCCTTTTTGAGGCATGGTCTCACTCTAACCCAGGTTGACTCATACTGTAGCTCTAAACTGACCTCAAAATCACTTTGTTCCTCCTGCTCAGTGCTGTGATTAAGGAACTGGCCATTCTGCACATATGGTTGTCCTTCTCTGATTACTCGTCTGTGTAAGATGGAGTGTCTTCCTTAGCCCCAAGCTGCTGTGTGTGGTAAGTGAACCTCAGTAATTTTTCAGTCTTGGCCCCATATAGACTGTGTTTTATAGATGGCTATAGTCATACACAGGATTTTATTTGGATTTTAGAAATCTAAATTTGGTTGTCTGTCACCCAAGTGCCCTCATGCTTAAGCAACAAATGCTACTAACTGCTGAATTTTCTCTCCAGCCCCAATTTTGAAGGTTTTAAAATTACCCAAATCAAAGTTTTCTCCTGTCATTAAGCCTTTATGTATCTGTTCCATTCAAAACATTTTGTCCTTGTTAAAATTGCTAATTTCTACTATGTTTCATTAAGCTTTGCCTTCTCTAAGTATATTTCTCTGACTTGACAGCCCTATTGAGAGGCTCTTTTTTTTTAGATTGACAACACAGAAGCATGTTATAATAAACCAAAGGTTTACAGACATATTTTCTACATAAGTGGGTAGAGGTAGACTGTATTCACATTTTATCTGAGCCATTACTTATATGCATGAGAACTATGTATTAATTATTAAACATAATTGACCACTTCCTATGAGGCTTGAACATACAACACTTGTGTGATGCAATAGTTTACATAATGAAATTTTAATGTATGAACTTAAGGAACTTTGATCATAACCATATCTCATTACTTTCTCTTATACTGTATTCTTCTCTACCTGATATCCTTTCTCTTCCTTTGCAATGTTCCTCCTATTTATATGTCATTATTATTTTCAGCTATGCGTATAAGAAATATGCTTTAGGGATGGGGAAATGGCTTAGCGGTTAATGCCTGCAAAGCCTAAGGACTCTGGTTTGATTCCCCAGAACCCATGTTAGCCAGCTGCACCAGGGGCCATGTGTGTCTGGAGTTCGTTTGCAGTGGCTGGAGGAACTGGAGTGCCCATTCTCTCTTTCTCTCTGCCTTTTCCTCTCTATCTCTCTCAAATACATAAATAAATGAAATATATTTTTAAAAAAAGAAATATGCTTTACCTTTACTGAATGTGGCCTATAACATGATGGTCACAAGCTCTATCTACCTTAATATACATAATAATGTGTGTATTCATTATTTTTCTTATCCATTCATCTGCTTGTGAATGCCTAAGCTGATTTGGTGACTTGGTGATATGCACAGTGCTGTAATGTACATGGAGACACAATGATCTCCATTGTATACTTTGGTAGTTTGAATAGATAGCCTCCAAAATATTAAGTGTTTTATTAGTTTGTAGTTTGCGTCTGTAGTCACCTGGCTGGAGGCAATGTCACTGGGTAGATCTTAAGGTGTGGTGGTGGGTTTGAAATTTCAATCTAAAGATATGCAAAGTGTGCCTAGCTGGAGCTCCTGAAGTGTGATGTGCAGTGTGGCTTTTTGACTTGTGCTTCTCTCTTTCTGCTTGGTCCTATGAAAGCAGACCAGCTTCTTCAGCCATTATGGAACTTCCCCAGGATCCGTAAACTTCAGTAAATCCCTTCCTCCAGAACTGTGCCTGTTCTGGAAGTTCATCTCAGCCAACCTGAACCTATCTGCTACAAATACTGATTTTGATTCCTTTGACTGTACATCCAGGATAGGTATCAGTAGATCACTGGTGTTCCTGTTTTTATTTTTTGTGTAAAACATACACAGTAATTATGATTCCTGTAGTAGCTGTACTAATTTTATATTCCCAGCAAAATTATATTACAATTCATTTTTTCCACAATCCTATAAGAATTTGTTTCCTTGACAATAATCATTTCAAGTGGGATAAGATGGTATCATTATGTGGTTTTTAGTTTTACTTCCCTCATGGCTAAAAATGCTGAAATATTTCTCATGCATTTATTACCCATTTGTACTTCTTCAGTGGGAAAGCATCTGTTAATTTCATTTGTCCATTTATTGAATGCTCTTTCAGTGTTTATTTCTTTTCGTTCTTTACACATCTTCAATATTAACCCTCTGTGAGATGAATGGTTTTTAAATAGGGTTTGTATTATGCCAGCTATCTTTTCACTATGCTTTACCCTTGTTATGGGGAAGCTTCGTATTTGGATGCAGTCCCATGTAAAAAGTCTTGATATAATTTCTTAACCTATTAGAATTCTATGAAGCAGGTTACTTTCTGTATGATCCATATGGTTTCTCTAGTACATTCAAATTGTCTGGACTCCCAATTATGATGCATATTGGTTGATTAAATGAAAAAATACAATCCAACCCTTTGCTGTATAATTTCACTGACAATAATATGCACAGACAGAATGTTAATAAAGAGGAATTGTCTCCTGAAGTAAGGAGGGGCAGGAAAGATTATTCAAAAAGCCTGTTCTACTAAGGTCACAAAACATGATTAAGGACATGACATAATAAAGAAAATACTACTAATTTATTTTATAAAATGGATGCAAAATTCTCTATAAAATTATTGGAATTTAATGCATTCAGCTCAATGAGAAGAAAACACACCTTATGAACTAATAATAAAGGTTGCAAATAGGATCACATATAATGATTACATTTCAATGATACATTGAAATGATATATCAAAGAGTTGGATTATATTTTCTCATCTAATCAACCCAGCTGCATCTTTTAATTGGAGAGTTCAGACTACTTGAATATACTAGAGGCAAACAAAGGCATTTAACAAAAGTTAGCCTGTCTTCATGATAGAAACCCTGAGCAAACTTTAAGCACAAGAATCAGTATTCAACATAATAAATGATACATATGAATAATTTGTAACTAAGTGCATATATATATAAATTTATATTTATTTATAGTTATATTTATATTTTATATAATTTATATAATTTATATTGAGATAGGGTCTCACTCTAGCCCAGACTGACCTGGAATTCACTATGTAGTCTCAGGATGGCCTTGAACTCATGGTGATCCTCCTACCTCTGCCTCCGAGTGCTGGGATTAAAGGCATGCACCACCATGCCCGGCTAAGTATATTATGAATGAGAAAAACATGTATTCTAAATTCAAGAAAAGAAACAATGTCCTTCCTCACCATTTGTATAGGGTATTTGAAATAATAGCCAAAGTAATAAGCGAAGAAAAACAAATAAAATTGATGCAGATAAGAAAAGAAGTCAAATCAATCCTATTTGCAGCTGACATAATCCTACACTTAAAAACATCCTAAATTTCAGCTGGACATGGTGATGCATGCCTTTAATCCCAGCACTCGGAAGGCAGAGGTAGGTGGATCACTGTGAGTTCGAGGCCACCCTGAGACTATAATTCCAGGTCAGCCTGGGCTAGAGTGAGACCCTACCTCAAAAAACAAAAACAAATAAACAAACAAAAAAAATCCTAAGTTTCTATTACACAAATTCTTTTATTTTTATTCTGCTAAGGAGCTACATTCCAAATAAACATATGAAGTCTATAATGAACTCATTGAAAATATATCTAGAAAACAAACACAATCCTTCAAAATATTTAATAATAAATAGTAAAAGTAATTAATGAAAAAAGAAAATTATCAAATGCTTGATAAATAACTGAAGAAATTCCTCCCCTGTTCTTAGATCAGCAGCCTTAGTATTTTCAAAATGGCCAAATTACCAATAGCTATCAATAACAATGTTTTCAAAAAAGAAAATTAATCCTAAGAGCCACATAGAAGCACAAAAGACTCAAATAGTAAAAGCACTCCTAAGCAAAAAGAAGAATGTTTGAGGTGTCATCATGCCTTATTTAAAATGCTACTATAAAACGATAGTGATAGAAGTCACACAGTACCTGCACGAAACCAAGAATGTGAACTAATTATGGCAGAGAGAACATTCAAAACTAAGCCGATGCATTTTCTGACATCTCATTATTGACCACAATGTGGGTGAAAAAGACTTTTGATGTAAATAAAGTGATATACAGCAGAAAGTTTCTATTAAAGTTTTAAAGTTTTATCTGAAGAATAAAATACTTTTTTTCTAAATATGCTTGCTTTGTATCAATTCCAATTTCTGAAAAACTATCCATTTTGAATTAAGTTCAAATTATATTACAATATTTTTATATTTATTGCACTATTTAAAATATAAGGAAAATTTGAAAATATTTTATTGACTAGAAACAAGATTTTACCATTAACTTTACATATATATATATATTACTACTAATTTATTGTACAGTCTATATGGTACAGTTTCTACTAAACATAGCATTTTGGATACAAATAATCATTTGTTATAATTACTTTTTTGTTTTCTTTATTTCTTTTTTTTTTTTTTTTTTTTGAGGTAGAGTTTTACTCTAGCCCACGCTGACCAGGAAGTCACTATGTAGTCTTAGGCTGGCCTTGAACTCATGATGATCCTCCTGCCTCTGCCTCCTGAGTGCTGGAATTAAAGGTGTACACTACCATGCCCAGTTTCATCTGTTTTTAATCAAATTACATTTTGTTTCATTTGCTTTTAAAGTGAATTCACATGCATCTAATTAATCATTAAAGGTAAAATCCTTGATTTTATCAACTGCAATAATTTAGCTAATAGAAAATTTCTAACTCACTGGAATGCTACCTCTTACATTTATAGTAAAAATCATGTTCATATACTGGAAGAAAATATTGCTCTCTATTATTCTACAATAGATTTTATTAGCTTGTTCTAGATCTTGGTAGACATATAAACTACAAAGTATGCTTTTTGTTGTACAAGACCTCTTTCAATCAGCATGTTGTTTATGATGTTCTTCTACTATTATGTTTATAAAAATTTATTTCTTTTTACCTCTGAATGATGAACTCATTTATGCATATGCTACAGTCTGTTAATCTTTCTTTGATACACACTTAGACTGAATTGAGTTTTGCATAATATAAGTACATCACATATAAATCTATTTTGTAGACAGATGGCTCCTCTGCAGGTAAATGCACAGAGAGAGTAATGATTATCCATTAAAGGTATATATTGATTTAATTTAGAACTAACAATCCTCTCCCTAATGCTCTACTGTTTAGCAGTCTCACATCAATATATAATGTTAGTTGATTCACAAACTTCTGTCTTTACCAGTTTTTGGTATTACTACATTTACTGAAAACCATAGTCGTCTGGATGTGGATATCATCTTGTAGTTTTTATATACATTTTTTCTAATCATTAGCAAGTACATTTTTCTGTTTTGTTTTTTTTCTTGATCATCCATGTATTTGCTCCATGTGATGGTTAAGTTTTGTGTCAATTTGATCTGTTTAGGAATCCACAAACACTCCTCATAAGTGGGTCTCTGAGGTTGCTTCCAGGAAAGGTTAACTAATGAAGAAGCCCTTCTCCCAGGATGCTCCTCTTCCCCCAGAGTGGGCAGCCCCTCTTGGAGGGGAGGATTTATCTAAGGAAGCTCTGGGAAGGAAAGCAACCCCTCCTCCTACCTGGCTGCAGGTTCTGGTGCTGTTTGCCAGTGTGGACTGAGGACCAGTGTGGACTGAAGAGCAGCAGCTCTCCAGGACACCTCTACGCCTTCTGTGCCCAGTTGGGACAGCTGAGGCCTCCAGCCTCATGGACTGAGCAGCTACTGGTTTCCTTGACTCTCAGGCCTGAAAATTGGTATTGATGGACTGCCATAACCTAATCCAGTAAATTTCCTTTTTATACAATTCATGCTATCAGTTCTATTCCTCTAGTGAACCCTGACTAATACACTCCATGAACTATTTCTACTTTGTGTTTTTTTGAGTGACTCCCTCTTTCTCTCAAGCCCTCATTTTTAACTTAGGTTTCAGTTCTTTAACAAAATACGTACAGCTAGTAGTTCTTTCCATTGTTTCTATTAATGTCATTATTTCCTTAATATAACTTGAAGTTTTATTTATAGTGGGAGTGATATGTGTGATATGTATATGCATGTTTTATATACATGAATATGATGATGTGTGCATGCACACTCAGAGGACAATGCTCATGTTCTCTTTCCGCCGATCTTTATGCTTCCTTGAGATGAAATCTCTCACTGAAACTGGAACTGTCTTTCTGATGTCAGACTGGCTAACAAGTGAAGCCCAGAGATTCTCTCATCTCTGTTTCCCACTGAATTAGGGATAAAAGATATGTGTGGCCATCTCAAATGTTTACATACATAGTGGGACATGAAACTCAGGGCAAGTCAGGCACTTTCATGCCCTCATGCTTATGCACAAAGTGTGCTTATCCACTGAGCCACAGCCAATTCACTAATGATTTTTTAATGTTATTTTTTTTTTTTTTAACTTTGGTCAAACCAAACTAGTCTATATGTTGTAGTTTTAATAAGCTTTCTTCACTAGCCTCATATGTTTCCAATACTTGGTCCTCGGTTGGTAGTAATTTGGGAGGTCCACCCTTGCTAGAGGAGATATGTAGCTGGGGGTGGACCTTGAGTTTTACTATCCACCTTGACAGTGCTTAGCTATATAACTCTTGCTGCTTCCTGCCAGATGCTGTGGCAAGATGTGATACTCAGTTTCTACCATATTTCTCTCCCTCTCATGATGAGGCTTCCTCTTCAGATTGTAAACCAAAATTAATCCTTCATCCTACCAGCTGCTTTTGTTTGAGTGTTTTGTCCCAGCAGCCCAAAGGTAACTACTACACTATATGTTTTTTCAGTCCTAAAAATAATTATTCCTTCCAACTCATGAAAAATATAGTCTTCATATTCTCTTAGGGTCTTTACAGTTTCAATTCAATGTTTAGGTTTGGGGTATTACTTCAAATAATTTTAAAATATTTTAATTTATATACACGGGTGCCTGTGTGGACACCTGCCGGTGCCCTCATGCATGGATGCACTCACACATGTACTTCCACATCACTTTTCACTGCAAATGAACACCAGACACTTACATGAGAGATGTGAACCCAGCAGAGCAGGCTTTGTAAATATGCACTTTTAACAACTGAACCATCTCTCCAGGTCCCTATTCAAATCATATGTTTAGTATATGATAATAATAAAGTTATTTCTAATAATAATAATATGTTTACTTTTAATAATTATTATTACTTAAATACCTTTATTTGTTCATAAAGGTTACTTCCTTATGGGAAATCACATGGGTTCACTAATTTTAATGTGTTCAAATTACTTTTAATGGTGGGACACAGGGTACCACTTTCATGCTGTCTTAGCTGCTGACCATATAATGCTTCCATAGAGAGTCCTTTGCTCTACTTTCTTTTGAATCTCTTACCACATTTCTACTAATTTCATAGCTACAACTCACAACCTGAATAAAAGCTTAACTCAGGGAGAAACCAATACTAACTTTTTATTCAAAATCTGTTATGGAAAACATTTATTAATTTTAAGACATTAATATAAAAATTACAAAACTACAATTTTGTCACCTGCAGTATAAATAAACAGTTTAGAAGAACAGACTTTTAAAGGACTTTAGTATAACAGTATTCTTAGAAATCTATGAATAAACCTATTAGGTATCAATCAATTTTTACTTAAATGAAATATGCAAACCTTCAATTTTACTCACAACTTCTTTAGGAAATTAACTTAAACAGAACTAATCTGATTGTGGCCATAAATATTATTTCCTGCATTCAAAACATATGCTGAGGTGGGAAGATTAATATGAAGTTCTGATAGTAACTCTACCCCTGTTAGAGTTCATATTCCAGTGGATTTTGTTTTCCTCAGAGTTAGTTTTTTAAAATCTGTATTTCTGAAAGGTAATTATTTTCTCAGACAGCTCTTAAATACACAGCTTTTAAAGGTATGGCTGTTTATTATTTCTGGGGATAAAATGTTTCATAATGAAGACATAATTATAAAAATGATATTGTATCAATATGGGTCAAAATGTTAATGAAGCATCCACATCATCCTGTCCTTCAGTTTTGTCTTAGTTTGTCTGCAAAGATCATCTTCATCCTTTTCGATATTAGAAACAATTACCTTTTCTTCAAATCAATTTGTTTCTGCTTTTATTTATTTATTTATTTATTTTGGTTTTTCGAGGTAGGGTCTCACTCTAGCCCAGACTGTCCTGGAATTCACTACGGAGTTTCAGGGTGGCCTCAAACTCACAGCAGTCCTCCTACCTCTGTCTCCCAAGTGCTGGGATTAAAGGTGTGCACCACCATGCCCAGCTCAAATTTGTTTCTAAAGAAGTAAAAATGACTTGTGATCTAATACGTTAAGGTTTTTTTTTTTTTTTTTTTTTTTTTTTTTTTTTTTTTGGTTGGGACCTCAATATGTTTCTCTTAGTGTTCTCTGCTCCTGTTAAACATCTTTCTAAGATAAGGAATTTTGTAGTTTATCTTGTCAATTTTTTCATATTCAATGGAACAGACTATAAGTAGAAATCAGAATTTATTATCTTGGCGAGATCTACGCTATATTTAGTTTAGGAGATGATTGCTAGTCATTATCTGGCTTTACTGGTTTTGACTCCATTTTAGTACATGTTTAATTTATAAATAATTATGTAATTATACAATTATGAAATAACATTAAACATTTGCATATAATAATAATTTTATCAAGATTAAATAAGTCTAATTAACATACACTTCACCACATAACATTATTAATTTTGTAATGAGGATATGTAAACTTTTGTTTTGAAGATTTGAAATATACCATAAGCAATATTCTGATTGGGTCTTTATGTCCTATAAGCCTTATAATTCCATAGCTTTTCCCTTTATTTATGATTGACATGGTATCAGAAGGGTTCACAGGAGAGGAAGCTGGAGAAAACCAAGGAAGCCAGTAAGTGCCTGTACCTTCCTTTTCCTTTGATTGATAAAAGGTGGCTTAACTACTAAAACTCAGTGTCTGCAATAGAACAGATGTTTCTTCTGTGCTGTGAATAAATAAACAAATGAATTCATGAATTAAACAGCTAGCTGCTAGTTTGTGGCTAGCACAAGAATAGGAAAATAGGAGCTCAAGCTTAAATAAGAAGAGATTTCTGACATAATGATGTTGTTTTTCTTTCCACTCCACAATGCACGACCCATTTTCATTAACAAGGAGGGTCTAATGGGAAGGGGTAGATCACAGATGAGCCTAAATAATGGTACCAAACTGCCTGTATTTACTGAAAAGAAAACTAATAAATTAAATTAAAAAAAAAGTCTCTAACCTCTTAAAAAAATTAAATTCAGAAAAAAATAAAATAAGATGAATAAAAGACCTTGTTATGTTATGTATGCATTGCCTATCATATAAAAGTGAACTTTAAAGGGCTGTAGAGATAGCTTAGCAGTTAAGGCACTTGACTGCAAAGCCAAAGGGCCACAGTTGATTCCCCAGGACCCATTTAAGCCAGATGCACAAGGTGGCATATGCATCTGGAATTCGTTTGCAGAGGTTCGAGGCCCTGGTGTGCCCATTCTCTCTCTCACTCTCTCACTCTCTCGTATCTATTTATCTATCTGTCTGTCTGTCTATCTATCTATCTATATTTTAAAGTGAACTTTAAAATATAACATTTTAAAACTGTTTAATGACGATTTTATTTATATATAAAATGCATTTTGATCCAAGTGAGGTGGCACACGTCTTTAAATCCAGAACTCAAGAGGCAGAGGTGGGGGGTTCACCATGAGTTTGAGGCCACCCTGAGAGTTCATAGTGAATTCCAGGTCAGCCTGGGTTAGAGACTCTACCTTGAAAAGAAAAAAAAAGAGTATTTTAATCATGATCTCATTTGACTCCCTTTGTCTTTTCCCAATCCACTCATAGTCCTTCCACGTCACCCTTACTCCTTCCAACTAGTCCCTGTACTAATTTTTATTGATTATTAATTTGATTATATGAATTTATGGGGCATTGGTCATATTCCCATCAGGTTACAGCCTTATATCCTCTGCCCACCACCCCTATTCAAGTGAGGGCTGTCTTCAATGGGGTGTTATTGATGTTCATTGTGAGGTGATGAATGCATAGTCTTTGGGGAAATAATGCTTCAGGATACTCCTTCCTACCCTGTGGCTCTTAAAATCTTTTGCCCCCTCTTTCACAATGTCTCCTGAGCCTTGAACGGTCTTTTATAAGACTATTTTGGTGGAAAATTCTCTGCAATCTCTAAATTATTGCTTTGAAGTGTTTAGAATATCCTCAGTGTCTAAGGATATCTCCCTCAAGATAGTTGTGATGCTAGCAGTGATATATCATGTTTAAAGATTATTTATTTATTATTTATTTCAAAGAATGTGAGAGAGCAAGATGCACATAGAAATAGAGAAAATGGGTATGTTAGGGCCTCCAGCCTCTGTAGAGAAACTCCAGACACATGGGTCACCTTGTGCACTTGGTTTTATGTGGATACTGTGGAATCAAACCTGGGCCCTTGGGCTTTGCAGACAAGTGTGTTAACCACTGAGGAATCTCTCTAGCCCACTCATTCCCATGTTTTAACATCCACTTTCTCTGTAATGTCTAGTGGGCTCCTGGCAGATGTGTGGAGGTAAGTCATCCGTTGGTAGGCAGTCAGCTTTCTTGTCCTATTGATGGATCTTGGTTCTCCTAGGTTTTCATTGCATATAAGTAGATAGATAAAGATGGATAGATGATAGATAGATTTACCAGACAAAAGTAAGAGAAGCATGAATTAGTCGGGATAATCCTGGTTGTTTATGAAATTTTTGATGGGTGTATCCCTGTTCTTCACCAAAGACCATTGGGAGCTTCTCTCTGGAGTCTATGCCTGTCCTATACATGGGAATCTGACTTGGTTCTTAGTACCAGGTATGAGTCTCTTCCACTAAACAGGCCTCTTAACCAATCAGAGAGCCATTGCTTATTCTCAAAGGCTGTGTGTCAGTGTTGTGTAGGTGTGTACATCATGTCCACCTGGTTGATTTTGTCCATGCTTATTCACGTTTTTGGTGGCCATTATCTCCCAGCAACTTGCCTAGCACTTTCCAGCACTATGAGGACTGACCATCAGGGAGTTGTTTTGCTTCTAGGTTCCAGGTGGTCTTGTCAATATTCTTTGTTGATGGCTTGTGGTGTCTCTGGTGTTTGAACAAGTGGTTTTTCAATTATTTGCATTGCTTTGAGGACTTATGTATCTCCCCAAATAACAACTCACTGTGGGCATGGGGTGGGGATAACACAGTTTTTGTACTGGGATTTGCCTGTCAGTGCTCATGGTTTTACAATTAAGCTCTTTATCCACTGTAGAATCCTTTTTCCCAGGTGATCTCCCCGCCACCTCCTAATTAATGGTTATATCTTTTGATTGCTATTCAGGAGGAAAATTTCTATGGTACTGGATCATGCTATAATTGGTTTTCTGTATATGAATATTTTGACTAAATATTTCAGTCAAGCAAACTTTGGCCTAAATTATAATATAACTATTTTAACTCAAATTTTCATTGGATATTAATATTATTTTTTCCAAAGTGTTTTTTCCCCTTGGTCTTTGTGAATGTGATGTATGTGTGATTTGTGTGAGTGATATGTGTATGTATGTATGTATGTGTGTATGTATGTGTGCATGCATGTGCAATGTGTGTGAGATGTGTGTGTGTATGGTGTGAAGTGTTTACATATACATGTTGCTGTTTGTGACTGTAGGCATGTGTGCTATGCTTTATCTTTCAAAGTTAGGGAAGACCTTCAAGAGTCTCTCCTTTCACACTGTTTGAGAAAAACTCTTTTATTTTATTTTCCACTGAACTCACCAGGATAGCTGCCCCTAGGTCTTTTGTAAAAGACTCCTGACTTTACTGCCATTCTTGCCACGGGTGTACTAGGAATATAGTCACCTGCCGCAGCATCTGGACTGGTTTTGATGCATGGTGAAGGTATCCAAATTCACGTACCATCAAGGGAAAGAAATTCCCTGGAAAGATGTGAACTCATGTCTTCACCCCAGTTATGGCTCAGAAAACAGACCAAAGTGTGATTGAACCAAAAACAATCTTAGTGAACCAATGGTTTTATTGGGGTTACTTAAAAAGCAGTTGCTTGCAGGAGCATTGTGACTCAAAGGCAATTACACCACTGAACAGCCCATTCCAGTGGAGGTGAAGAGTCATAGAAGTTGTATCTTCTAAGTACAGGGACATCCTGCAGGCTGCTTAGTGGGGCAGCTTGGAGAATCTCTCTAAAATTAGTTGTTTAACTTTTTATAATCATAAGGAAGAATCTTTTCAGTTTTAGTTCTCCCAGACTTCTTGATCTCTTGAATATCTCCTCTTTCCAAGGAGTATTTCAATTAGGAAGAATTTACTGTACATCAGACACCCACATTTGTACAGCCAATGTTTCACCCACTGATCACATCCCTGCCACTTTTATTTTACAACATAGAGAAATGTTACTTTTAATTTCTTCTATTAGGTCTATGATTATACAGTGTTTCAGGTACATTGATTGGGATAGTAGGTGACGGATTATAATGAAAGAAATACCTTAGAACACATGAAAATCATCAGAATGGCTAATAAAAAAGAAATTCTGCTTTCAAAATTGTTTCCTAGCCAGGTGTGATGGCACATGTCTTTAATCCCAGAGATTGGGAGGCAGAAGTAGGAGGATTACCATGAGTTCAAGACTGCCGTGAGACTACACAGTGAATTCCACATCAACCTGAGCTAGAGTGAGACCCTACCTCAAAAAACAAACAAACAAAAAAAAGTTTCCTGATATCTTTAGCAAATATAATACCATACTTTCCACTAGGGCTTCTTGAGCATGCTGGACAAGAGATCTGTCATGGAGCTATATATTCAGGTTCTCATTTTGAGAGTGGCCATTTGTATGCTGTGTATGTGTGTGCACAAATGTTTGGATGTATTTTTGTGTGTTCACCTGTGTATGCATATATGTGGAGTTCATAGTTTGAGGGCAGATTTCTCACCTGGATATTTCTCTACAACATTTCACTAAGGTAGAAGCTTTCACTTCAACAGAGTGGTGGGATTATAGGCAGGCTCCCAAGCCTTCTCAGCATTTATAGGGGGGTAAAATATAACTCTTATCCTCACTCCTGGAGAGCATTTCACTTGTTGAAACATCTCTCAAAAAACACCAGTACCCAACAAATTTATTTTCCCTTTCACTTGAACATAGCACATCAGTACGCTGTCTCTGCTAGACTTATACTTAAACTCTAGGTGAGGCTTTAGCTTCCTGGATAGCTGTGATTAGAGTGCTGTGCCATCAAGCCTGGCTGCACTTACCAAAAATGTTAAGCTGCACCTGTCTATATCGTTTAAGCATCACGGTTAACCAGGCCACTTTGATGACGTGCTGAGTGCTGCTGCTTGTAAGATGCAGAGTACTGCAAAAGGCTCCATGGACTCTCATTTGCTATGAGGCATTGAGGCATTGCTATGTTTCAGTTGTATTACTTTAAAGAGGGTTAATGTGACTTACAACTTACACATTTTTTGACATTTCATCAGAATTTTTCTAAACTATATAGCACATATGTCACAATCATGAAGGAGGAAATTAACATTTCCAATGGGGAAATGAATCACATCATACAATATCTTCTTTTCAAATACTTGTAATTAGGATAACACTAGGAGGAAGTAGATATGACAGATACTTCAAAAAGCTCTGCCTTAAATTTATGAATCTAATTTGGATATAGATATCTAGTCAATCAATCATACCTGGGGCTTCTCAGATCTTATTATTGAAGGTAAAGAATCTTATGCTCCTTCCATATTTTATCATAACACAGACATTACATATTTCATGATGTTAGTTAATATGTCTTATATGTAAAAATGTTCATTAAAACTATATACAAATTTGCAAAATTAAAAAAGTTACAGACTGCTGCAGTTACATTTTGTAGCTAGCAAATACCTGAGCAGAAGCACCTTATGGGAGTCAAGGGTTTATGTGAGGCTTAGAGAATCCAGGGGAATTTCCATCACAGTGGAAGAAGCTGGCTCACTGCATATATCCTAGCAGACATGGACACCACCACCCAGAAAACTCAACCAGCCAGAGCTTCAACTGCTCTTTACACAGTTATATGTAATCTCCATACTTGTGTTATGGAATAATCTTATAGAAATTTAATCACACAATATGTATTATTTCAAATTAATCTCTCTTAAACCCAATTGCCTTGAGATGCAATGAGATATATTTAATATTGGTTCTTTTATGTGAAGGAGCTTGTTCATTTACCTATGAATAAAGTCATAAAAATGTAGAGATGTTGTCCTGTTTTTATCAAGCTCCTATAAACATATATACTGTGATTTTTATCTAAACATCAGTCACCTTTTCATAAATAAAGTTTTATTGAGAAATAACCAAGAATTGATCTACTAATTTCCTATGGTTTATTTTATGTTATAGATCTGTCTAATCAAATGCAGTACAGAGTGTTATTTTATTCAATATTGTAGGTTTGTAATAAAGGTAACATTCTGTTTTTCAAAACACTTTTTGTCCCTAGTTTGGTGAAACACTTTTCTGTGGTAGTATAAAAAGAGGAAATTGGGGAGACATAGTCAAATTAAGTAATTATTATAGATAAAATATGGCCTACAAACTTAAAATATTTTTATTCATTACTTTAAATGCTGTGTTAAACTCTGATAAAAGAATTTAAATAAGAAAGCACAATTCTATAATTCATAAAGCCTATCCTTCCCTTTTAAAAGATGGTGTTTCTGGGTCATGAGATATGGCTTAGTGGCTAAACATTTGCCTGTGAAGCCTAAGGGCCCTGGTTCGAGGGCCAATTCCCCAGAACCCACATAAGCCAGATGCACAAGGTGGCACATGCATCTGGAGTTCCTTTGCAGTGGCTGGAGGCCCTGGTGCAACCATTCTCTCTCTCTCTCGCTCTCTCACTCTTTCTCTGTCTGTCACTTTCAAATAAATAAATAAAAATAAACAACAACAAAAAAGTAAAGATGGCATTTTTATAGACCAGCAGTGATAAAACACATGTTCTGGGTGAAACATGACAAGTGTAATTTTGTCTACTTGGTGTTTTGAGCTAGGGAGATTTTTTTTTTTTTTAATCTTGTACAAATAAAAGAAAAGAATTAGATACACTGGCAAAAGTAAAGAATTCTGTCAAGCTAAAAAGAAGGAATAAAGACAGTATGGAAGGGGAAAGCAAAAAATAAATAAATAAATAAGTGTAAGAGAAATCTTATATGACTCAGAAATCCTCACTATTTACCATCTACACAGGTCATATCTGCATCCAATGCTTATTATCTGGCAGAAAACATCTGCTAATCATAAGTCAGAATTATGCAGTGATAGGTTAAGAAACACTTTTAAAAAATGGAATGAATCATTAAAGAAGAAAGTGTCTGTATTTTTTTTAAAGATTTTGGATGCAAATGAAATGCAAATGAATTGAATATTTAGAGAAAAACACTGAAAAAATACAAATTTTTCACTTGTTATCATTTATAACAAACTCAAAACCAAACATCAATTTTCCAGTGATCCAGTTATGTTATTCAAATTTCATTGGAAATCAGTAAAATGAACTTGTTAGACTTTTATTCTATGATATTAAAGTATAAATTTTAAATCTTATTAAAATATTTTTTGTTTTTTTAAATTTTTTGTGCTCATATTCTGTGATATTTAAGTTGTTTTTCACTATGTTTCAAACGTGTAACATCAGAATTTTACAAAAATCCTATAATATTGCTATATAAAATATTTTATTGTTCAGTTATTTTAAATGATGATATTTAAGATACCAAACATTATTTATTTGAATGGAACAGGCATATGTTAAGCATTGGAATATTAACTTTCCAGTGATCATGATATTTGAAGAAAAAAAAATGACAGTTACAACTTTTCACATTTTATTTGATCTGTATATGAAACTTTTATCATAAATATGTGTGAGAGAAAGGTGACGACTAATACAATGGTGGCATGTCTGTGATGCACTCAGCGTTCTGGATTTAAGGCCCACTCTGTGGGAGGGAACTCATGTCTGATATTGAGAACCTAGTCAAAAACTTCTGTGGCTGGTAAGGTCATAAGCGCTGGGTCGGCGGAATTTTGAATGTTGTTTGTCTAGTTGGATGTATTACACCAACCAAATTGCCCTCTAAATATACACTGATTTCCATACCAGTGTAAACTGCCACAAACACTGAATATTCCACTTTCACAAGAATTTGTTTTCATTTGATTTTTTGATGATAGTCATATTGTCAGTGTGAGATGGATTCTCAAAATAGTTTTTTTCTTTTAAGTCTTATTAAGAAAATTTATTAAATTTTATTTTTTATCTTAAATAAGTAGAAACTGTTTTATTTTTATTTATTTATTTATTTATTTATTTATTTATTTATTTATTTATTTAAGAGCGACAGACACAGAGAGAAAGACAGATAGAGGGAGAGAGAGAGAATGGGTGTGCCAGGGCTTCCAGCCTCTGTAAACGAACTCCAGATGCGTGCGCCCCCTTGTGTATCTGGCTAACGTGGGACCTGGGGAACCGAGCCTCGAACCGGGGTCCTTAGGCTTCACAGGCAAGAGCTTAACAGCTAAGCCATCTCTCCAGCCCATAAGTAGAAACTTTGTATGGACAGATCATGTGCTGGTACCATCTTTTCCCTCCTCCCTACTCCCATTCTGCTGAGGGCCCTCCTCAGTGGGATTGCTGATATAGTTTTAATTAGCAATTCAGTAGTGACTAAAGAGAATAAAAATTTTTTAAATTATTAATTGGCATTTTGTGTTTCTTCTTTTGCAATCTGTTCAGGTCTGTAGCAGTCAAGTTTGCATTGCTGGGAGCAATCATCTGACCAAGAGCAGCTTTGGGGAAAAAAAAAAAAAAAAAAAAGGTTTATTTTGGTTTACAGACTAGAGGGGAAGCTCCATAATAGCAGGGGAAACAATGGCATGAGCAGAGGGTGGACATCAGCCCCTGGCTAACATAAGGTGGACAATAGCAACAGGAGAGTGTGCCAAACACTGGCATGGGGAAACTGACTATCATACCCATAAGCCCACTCCCAACAATACACAGCCTCCAGGAGGTATTAATCCTCAAATCTCTATCAGTTGGGAACCTAGCATTCAGAACATCTAAGTGTATAGGGGTCAACTGAATCAAACCACAGCATTCCACCCTTGGGCCCCATAAACTGATAATCATACATGATATAAAATATAATTTATTCAGTCCAACTTTAAATATCCCCATAGTTTTTTATCAATCCTAATGATGTTCAAACATTTTTATAATCCAAGGTGTTTTAACTGAGCCATAATGCCACCCCCCCCCCGCAAAAAAAAACAAAACAAAACTCCATAATGGTACAGAATAAACATTCAAACTGCAAATGATGGCATTGGGCATAGCAAAAAAAATATAAAATTTAAACAGGGAAAACATCAAATTCTATCTCAAAGTCCAACAACTCTAGTCAATAACAAGTCTCCATGTCCAATAATTCTAACCAGCGAGGCTCTGGATTTCCAATTCTGCCCCTCTAGCTAGGCTACACAGTCCTGGAAAATTTCTCCTTGGCAGCCATCTTGTGGCCCCAGCATCTCCACTGGTCTCCACTGCAAGCCACAATTCATCCTCATGGCTCCATCCGGTTTCCACACAGGCATCCAGCAAACCTGCTATATACTGCCCATGGCCATTTCCAAAACACAAGATAATGTTGTAATCTCAATGACCCTCTCTTTTCTGCATGTCTTGTCCTCCATAATACCAGTTATAGTACCAATTTCTTAATCCAGGTGGTGGTGGGGGGGGATAAGAAGACTTTGAAGAATAGGACACTCTTTGAGCACCAAGGCCCCTTCAAAAGAGTCTGCATTCTTCCTGTTGCCCCAGTGCTGGTCAGCTGGCCTAATCTCAGTGGTTGTAATCTCATATAATTTCAGCTGAACAGGCAATAGTTTCAGCCTAAAAATATCTTTCTGTGTCATAACCTGTTCACACCAATCCATGAAATGCATTCTGAAATGCATAATGCACAAATTCTTAGGACACGGGCATAACAGCAAGCCTTTCACACAAACTGTTTCTAACTCAGTCCAGGCAAAGCTCTTTCCCACCCTCACAAGTCAAACCTCACAGTCCATAGTTCTTATTGTTATTCAGATCTTTCCTCTCTGACCAGAATAGTCCATCAAGTTGTATTTACAGCACTGCAAGGTTTCTCTTAGGCCAGAATTTAAAATCTTCCATATTCCTCTTGAAAATTAGCTCCAAAAGGCCAAAGCCACACAGTCAGGCTTGTAGCAGCAAATGATCCCACTCCTGATGCCAACATCACTGTTGCAGTCAGGTTTGCATTGCTGGCAGAAATCACCTGACCAAAAGCAGCTTTTGAGAAGAGTGGTTTTATATTGGTTACAGACTCTAGGGGAAGCTCCAGAATGGCAGGGGGGAAATGATGGTATGAGCAGAGGGTGGACATCACCACTGGCCAACATAATATGGACAATAGCAACAGCAGAGTGTGCCAAATATTGGCAAGGGGGAGCTGGCTATAACACCCATAAGCCCACCCCCAACAATACACTGCCTCATAGAGGTATTAATTCCCAAATCTCCATCAGCTGAGAACCTAGCAGTCAGAACACCTAAGTTTATGGGGACACCTGGATCAAACCACCACAAGTTCCACTGCCCATTTAAGAAAATATATATTTATTTATTTGTAAGAGAGAGAGAGAGAGAGAGAAAATGGGTGTGCCAGGGCCATTAGCCACTGCAAATGCCAACAAATCCATGTGGTGTGGCTTAAGTGGCTCCTGGAAATCAAACCTGGGTCCTTTGGTTTTGCAGGCAGACTCCTTAACTGCTAGGCCATCTTGCCAGCCCACATCTCCCATTTATTTGTTTATTTTTATTGAGTTTGTTGGGCTTTCTGAAAGTTTTTGAGTTCTTTATATATTTTAGATATTAGTGTTCTGTAAGATATATACTTGGTAAACATTTTCTCCATTTTGGTAGGTTTTCCTTGACTATATTTACAGTACAATCATAACATTTTAGTTTCACAGGTTCCTATATATTTATAGTTTGCCTTACATAATGGGCTTTGGGGGTCTTATTCAGAAAGCTCCTTACTAGGCATATTTTTGAAGTAGTCTCCATACTTTTCCCTCTAATCATTTCATGGTTTCAAGACTAATACTGAATAGTGCACAGAAAACTTGATATCTGCTTGGAGAACAATTAATTTAGAGTATACTTTGCACAGTGCACAAAATTCAACTCCAAATGCCTCAAAGAGGGAGCATTCCTCTTCTTTCTTCTTTTATGAAAGTTAAAAAAAAAAGTGGTTTCATTTTTTTTTTTTCTATAAAGATCACATAGAATTCTGCAGTGAAACTACATGCATCTGGCTTTTTAAAACTCTTGTTACAATATTAATCTCATTGTTATATATCTTAAACTTATTTATGTCATCTTGGCTAAACTTTTGTCAGTCATGCACATTGAAAAAGTCATCCCTGTCTTTAAAATTTTCCAATTTTTTGGTATATAGATTTTTGAGGCATATCCTTATGATTTTCTTAATTTCATGGATGCAATATGTGATATCTCATTTTGTTAATCTCTACTGACTAAGGTCCATTCTCTTTCTTTTGATTATTTCGGCCAATGGTTTGCCAATCATTTTCATGTTTTCAAAAAGAAATCGGCTCTTTATTTTTCAATCAATTCTTTTAGCTGTAATTCCTTATTCCATTGACTTCTGGACTGATCTATTATTTTACATCTGGTAGTTTTAAAGTTAGTCTTGGGCTGGAGAGATGGCTAAGTGGTTAAGGAGCTTGCCTGCAAAGCCAAAGTACCCAAGTAAGCCAGTTGCACAAGGTAGCACAAGCATCTGGAGTTCGTTTTTGGTGGCTGATGGTCCTGGCATTTCCATCCTCTCTCTCTCTCCCTCTCTCTCTGTCTGTCTCAAATAAATGAAATAAAATAATTTAAAAGTTAGTCTTTTTTTCCAAGTCCGTCAGATATATCATTTAGTTATTTATTTGCTATCTCTCTGTTTTTGTAATGAAAGAATTTAGAATTATAAACTTCTTTGTTGAAACTGCTTTATTTGGTGTCTGATAGTTTTTGGTATGTTGTATTTTCAATTTCTTTCATTCTATGATTTTTTAATTTCCTTTCTTAATTTCTTTAATAAGTTATCCTTATTTAATCACTAGAAATATATACATTTTTTTCTAAATTTATTGAGACTTCCTTTGTATGCAAATATGTTACCTTTTTTTTAGAAAAATTTCCATAGAATGCTAAGAATGTGTACTGTGTAATTTTTGGATGGTATGTTTTGTAAATGTCTGTTAGGTCCATTTGATATATGGTGCCATTTAACTCCATTGTTGCTCTGTATATTTTCTGTCCAGGTGACCTATTGGTGATAGTAGGTTCCTAAAGTGTCCCTCTGGTATTATTGTATTTGACTTTATTTGTTTTATAAACTTATGCACATTTGCATTTGTTTTGTGTAAGTATAGAATTGTACTGTCCTTCATACGGTTAGTGTATTAGCTGCTTTGATCAGTAAAAAGTAACCTTCTGGGCTGCAGAGATGGCTTAGCAGTTAAGACTTGCCTGTAAAGCCTAAGGACCCCGGTTCGAGGCTCAATTCCCCAGGACTCACATTAGCCAGATGCACAAGGGGGCACATGCATCTGGAGTTCATTTGCAGTGGTTAGAAGCTCTGGCGTGCCTATTCTCTCTATCTCTCTCTCTCTGTCCCTCTCTTTCTCTCTCTCTGTCTCCTTCACTCTCAATCTCGATCATATAAAAAAATATTTTTTTTAAAGTAACCTTCATTATATTTTCTGAGTAATATTGTTTGAAGTCTATTTTGTCAGACATTAGAATACACATAGGCTCTTCTTTCCTAATTTCATTTGTTTGGCATAACTTTTTTCATCCTTTCATGTTGAGGTGGTATTTGTCTTTCAGATTAAGATGTGTATCTTGAAGACATCTAAAGGAAGGCTCCAGTTTTCTCAACCAAGCTGTTGGTGTTTAGTATTTGGATCAGGAAGTTGAGAATACTAATATTGATGCTTCTTATTGAGCAGTGTGTGTTAATTCTTGCTTTGTTTTGATTTTGTGAAGTCTATTGGTTTCATGGTCTTCATTTACTTAGTAACTTTTCTGACTTTAATTATTGTTTCCTGCCTTAGTTTCTTTAATATGTTTATTCTCTTCAGTATGAAAAATAACATCCAGTATCATTTTTTAGGGCTGGCTTTCTGCTCATGATTAGCTTGATTTTGCCATAAAACATTTCTTTCTTTAATTAATAGTGATAATTTTGATTAAGTATAGAGGTTTGGGTTGGCAGCTGTGGTCTTTTTGTATGTTGAATACATCATCCCAACACTTGAGGCTTTCTGTGTTTTCATTGTAAAGCTGTTATTCTAATGGGCATGTCATTATGTGAGATGAGAAAGTACTCTCTTATAGCTTATAGTGCTTTCTTTATTCTGTGTATTTAATGTTTTGGCTTTAATTTAACATAAGGTTTTTCTTTTTTCTGGTCCTATCTAGTTATTGTTGTTCATGTTCTTAAACCAGAATGGACATCAATTTCCCCTGATTGGGGAAATTTTCTTCTTTTCTTAAAAATGGTTTCTATGTCATTTGCCTCAAGTTGTTCTCCTTGTATGCCCATAACTCAGACATTTGTTCTTTTCAAGGTTTCACAATTCTCTCCTGTTACATTACTATATGTTGAATTCTCAGTGGTTTTGAAAACTTGTTCCCATACTTTTTCTGTGTGTTAAAGGCCTGATATTCTAATGGCGAAGCTTTTTGTAGAGCTTTTCATTTAGTTTGATATATTTTTCATTTTCTCGCTTCATCTTCTGGTTTATTTATGTCCTCTTTAAAATTATTTGTGATTTCATTCATGTTATCTGTGTCTTCAAGTTCTCTGTACATAGTTGTATAGAATTCTTTTGGGATCTTTGTCTGGCATTTCATCTACATGACTCTCGTGGTGGTCATCTTCTATGGGATTGTTAGTGATTTGGCTTTTCATGGTGCATTGATACCTATCTGAGGACAGTGTGTTGGCAAGATCTTTATGGCAAAACTATGATGAGTACTTGGGGCAGTGTTTGTTGTCTTTTTGTGTTCTCTGGTCTTTGATTTGCTTTGTGCTACATGGAGTTCAGTCTTGAAAGTACTTGGTACTGCTTTGTTGGAGGTTGTGGTGGACTCAACCTAGTTGTTGCTATGCTTGATCTTTTTTTTTTGTTTAATTTTTTATTTATTTATTTAAGAGCGACAGACACAGAGAGAAAGACAGATAGAGGGAGAGAGAGAGAATGGGCACGCCAGGGCTTCCAGCCTCTGCAAACGAACTCCAGATGCGTGCGCCCCCTTGTGCATCTGGCTAACGTGGGACCTGGGGAATTGAGCCTCGAACCGGGGTCCTTAGGCTTCACAGGCAAGCGTTTAACCGCTAAGCCATCTCTCCAGCCCAACTATGCTTGATCTTATACTTGGGTCCCAACCCAAGTAGGAGATAGTGGCGTGGGTTGTATGGAAAGGAAATTTCAGTGCTGAAGCTTAGCACAATGCATAGCTCCAATGACTAGTCACCGGCACCCATGTGATGGAGTTAAGAGGATTCCCATGAAAGTTTGAGTGTGAGAATTTGAATGCTTGATGTAATCTCAATGTTATGATGTGTGTGTCCTACTAGTATGAAAGTAAGAAAATTTGTTCTGGTCTGGATGGCAACAGACAGTGGTTTGCATACCATCAGGATAGAGGCACGATGATTTAGACCAGTCCTAATTCCTTGGAGATCTCAATGGTGAGTAGTATTGGAACAGAGTAGGGTAAGGGCATAAACAGGAGGGAGGTGACACTGACATAAAACCTCTCCCTAAGTATTACAAGTGTTAGTCATATAGTGCCTATGGGTGGAGAGAAGGTGCGAGAATTTGAGCCTATCTGTAGCCTGTGAATTCCCACATGACACAGTGGCAGATGGTGAGCACAGGTGGAGAGCGATAAGAAAGATGACTCAAGCAGATCCAAGCATGGTGTCTGTACCTGAGTCACAATGGCATGGTAGAGACGAACAACAATATCTAGAATTTTTACAAGAAGAATAATAAGTTTTGAGGATTAGCAGCAAATTCTGGAGAAGAATAATGTTATTTGTGTTTATATTTACCACTGTAGGAAAATGCACTTCCTATTAACTCTTGAGTACAGCCTGGAACCTCTGACTCAATGCATTCTTTTTTTTTTTTTTTAATTTTTTTTTTTATTTATTTATTTGAGAGCGACAGACACAGAGAGAAAGACAGATAGAGGGAGAGAGAGAGAATGGGCGCGCCAGGGCTTCTAGCCTCTGCAAACGAACTCCAGACGCGTGCGCCCCCTTGTGCATCTGGCTAACGTGGGTCCTGGGGAACCGAGCCTCGAACCGGGGTCCTTAGGCTTCACAGGCAAGCGCTTAACCGCTAACCATCTCTCCAGCCCTCAATGCATTCTTTTTGTCTGTTGTTTTTCTTTGTTTGATATTTTCTGGAAGACAATTTATAGTAGTGTGTATGATTTCTACACAAGATTTTGGACATAGGCTTTTAACATAGATCTTGAAATGAGTATTCTTTTAAACATTTCATTTAAGTAAAAGCAGTGATAAATTTGAGCATGGTGTTACTTGTCTGCAATTCTAGCACTTTGAAGAATAAAGGGAATAGTTAAATGTGGCTAACCAAGACACATTGTAAGACACTATCATACAAATCAACTTTAACAGAAACAGGGATGGGAAGCATAATATTAAGAAAAAGAAAAGACAGGCTTGGGAGATTGCTCAGTAGTTAAGGTGCTTGCCTGAAATGCCTAACTACCCTGGTTCAATTCTCCAGTTCCCACATAAAACCACATGAGAAAAGTGGCACATGCACCTGGAGTGCTTTTGCAGTAGCTAGAGGCTCTGTCGTGTGTGCTCTTCCCCCAACCAAACTCTCTGTTTCTCTCTCTGTCGCTTTCTGCTTGCAAATAAATTTTAAAAATATTTTAAATAAACACAGGAACTTTTATATGTTCCATAGCTTCAGAGAAGATATTCGAATGTTTCTAAACCTTTGTTTATAAAATTGGAATAAAGATGGAAAAAAAAGTCTTGTTTAAAGAAATAACAATCAGCCAATGAAAAAAATCCAAAACAATATCTATAATATGAAATGAAATTAAATATTTCTTGCTGTTAATTTATCTGAGCAAATTGTCTCAAATAACTCTGTATTTAGGATTATTATGTGCATTTATCATAGAAAACTCTAAATTGAAGACTTAAAATCAGTAAAATTTGTACCACCAAGTATCTGAGTACTTTGAATGATTTTAGTTTGCTATTTATGTGAACCTATAGTATATTCGTCTTTCTTATTGTACTGTACTCTCAACTAGCATTGTCACAGAGTCTCCATTTTATCTCCTTTCACACCTGTGACTTTGCTTCCAAACCACACACCCACATAATCTAGTGTTTGGTTGTATTTTTCTTAATTAAATGGTATGTACAGCTTGCATTTTCAGTTAACACAGCAAAAGTTGCCTGCATTCTCATCAGTCATTTTTATGAGTTGGGCCCCTATCATTTTAATGTTGTAATTAATTAAGTACTTAATAAAACTACTTTATTATAGCAAATCCTGGTTGTGAAAGTCTAGCTACAGATGTGTCAGCATTTTTGTTGTTAACTATTTTTTTTTAATTCTCCCAATAATTGTACTACAAAAACTTGCATTTGATACAAATTTTAAAATGTTTGCACCTGTAATAAGATACTACTGCTAATATATAAAAATAATATATTTTAGTTGTAGCTCTCATACTTTAACTAAATGGAATTTACACATCATCAAATATGCAGTGTCTGTCTGTATATTACTTTCTTTCATCATGCTGACAGATTTTCTTAATTCTTTAAACTAAATTATTACGTCTGTATTGAAAATCTGTTCTTACGGAAGACTGATATTTTAAATATTGCCTAAATGTAGGTTTATAAATTACTTGTATTTTGATATGAAAATATTTTACAACAAAAAATTTACTTCTATAACTATATGATCATCTTAAATGTCTCACATAGAAAATGCCCTGATAGCAATATTTTTTTTTTCAGTTAAAACCTTGAAATAAAAGAAATATCTAAGAACTACTGAGTGCCCTGAATCACTAACTGCATAAAAATCGTCTCTGAAATTTATTATGTACTGATGTAGAATTATGTGAAATATATTTAAATTTCTGATATAAGTTTTTATGCTTATTTAATTTTAGTTTGTCCGCATGTTCTCTCTCATATGTGGATCCTAGCTACAGATGACTTGGCTTCTGTGTGAGAAGGAATTTTGACTTTTTAAATAATACCATTCCTAATGAAATGTTATCTACCTGATTGCACTGAAGGATTTTGAAAAGAAACAGTAAAGAAGCCCAGGGACAGTAAAAAGCCCTTGGTGATCAGGGCCCAGATGACCTTCTCCCTACCTCCACGAGGGTGTGCTGTCTCCCCCTCACAGGAGCTAGACTTCGGGTCACTATGGCCTGAACCTTTCCCCCTGGAGGGTGTGCCAGAATCAGTAGGGTCTTCAGAGCTGATCTTACTCCCAAGCCGGAAGCAGCAATCAACACTGGGTGACTGGGTATCAGGTGGTCATCTCCCTCACCCCATGTAGATACCCACGGACCATGTATTAGCCATTTTACTCCCAGTAAACCCGACCCTCCCGCAGCTTCTGCCACTGCCACCAGCAGTAGAGTACCCTGGAACTGATGTCACCCCAAAGTCCTGGCCAGGACCCAGGAGAATTTCCCCCTACCCTCTCACAAGTCCACCCGCTACCCCCGCCACCACTCCACTCCCTTGCCTGACCTGCCTTTCTGCATCACCCTGAGTAGGGACTCCCTAGCTGATTACACTCTGTAGCTTAGAAACTGAGTATGGCAGACTTCAGTGTCTAGCCCAAACCCACTGGAGGATGCACATTAAAAGAGCCTGATCAGATCCCAGTGTACCCAGCCCATACCTGCAAGTGAACTGACATCCCACACACATCTCTATCAAGACTGACTATACCACTCAACACAGGTTCCAAAAGAGATGATATTGCAGCATCATTAGCAAGAGAAGAGAACTATCTTGAGATGGGCAAACCCCAACACAAAACAAATAGTGCAAGAGGCCAAGGCAATATATCTCTACCACGAAAGCCTAATCCCATTTTAGTTTTTTCACTTAGTGTTCGGTAGAATTTAACAGTGAAATCATCTGGACCTGCACTTTTTTGAGGTGAGTCTTTTAATTACTTTTTTTTATTCTCATTAAATGTCATATCCTTATTCAAGTATTTTATGTCTTTTAGGTTTAGTTTTGTTAGGTCGTATGAGTTAAGGCATCCATCCAGCAGGTTTTCTAGTCTTTTAAAGGTGTCCCACACATCCCTCATGCTCTGTTCACCTGTTTTTTTGAACTTGTCATTGATTTTGGACTCCTGGTCTATTCCTCTGTGTTTTCTTCAAGCTCTGATAGTCTGCCCTCCACATGATATATTCCATTGGTGATGCTTTCTTGGTAGCCTTTTAATCAAACTAATTCATTTTTGTTAGCCATTCTGTTTTTCTTCAGTGTCTCCATCTTTATTGAATTCCGTTTTCATTTATTGGCTTGACTTTCTTATTGTTTCTTGCACTTTATTCCTGCATCATATCATTGAGTTTATTTCTATGAGTTCTATCATTGAGTTCATTTTTTTTTTTGATTCTCAACTATTTGATTCAGTTATCTATTGAGTGCTTTTTTTAATTTTCTTCCATTTTTTTTAGCCTTATACTGAGGGATTTTTTTTTTTATGAATCTCTTCCATTTCATTTAGCTATTTGTTTATAGCCTTAGTAATTTTCTTGACTATGCTTATCACAATTTCATATCAGGATTGTATGTTTGGAACTTCCTCGAATTTTTTTTTTTTATTAGGTATCGACATATGTAGTATATAAACAACACAAGTTGAGGCTTCCACTATGGGGATATCTTGCCTTAGCATCTTGCATTACTTGTTTGTATGAGGGTTTGCCCATCTTGAGATAATCATCTTTTCTTGTGACAAATGCAGCAATAGCAGCTTTTGTGGAGCTTGTGTTGAGTGGCGTGGTTAACCTTGATCAAGGTGCATGTGGGAAGTTAGTCTATGTGCATGTCTGGGATGCACACATTTGAAACTGCATAGTATCCGTGTGTATGCAGCCTCTAGGTAGGATGGGTCAGATATGCACAAAGTGGTGCATGTGTCTGGAATTCATTTTCAACAGCAGGATGCCCTGACATGTCCATACCCACTATTTCTATCTGTTGCTTTCTCTGTCTGACCATAAAATAAATGAATAGGCCTAGAGAGATGGCTTAGTGTTCAAAAAATTTGCCTGTTAGCCTAAGTACCCAGGTATAATTCCCCAGTAACTACATAAGCCAGATGCACATGGTAGTGCATGTGTCTGGAGTGGCTAGAGGACCAGGCATACCCATTGTCTGTTTCTCTCTCAATATATACATAAAGGGAAAATAAAAATATTAAAATAAATAAAAATATATGAAAGAGATTAAGTTATATAAATTCTTTAAACTAAAATTTTCAAAGTCCACAAAGGATAGTAATTAATAGAGGTTTTGAAGAGGGTTAAGGAAATGGGTTCATCTCCATTAATTTTTACAGTTAATACATGCTCAAATAAAATAAAAACTAATATTTTGAACTAGAGAAATAGTTCAGCAATTAAAGCCATTTGCTCAGACAGCCTGCCAGCATAAGTTTGATCCCTCAGTGCCCATGTAAAGCCAGTGGCTTATATGTCTGGAGTCCATTTGTACTGAGATGGCTTGGCATGCCTACATTCACTCTCTTTCACTCTCACTCATGTATATATATGAAAAAAAATTATTTTTTATGCTATCCTCTATTTGAAAAAATAATAAATTTAAATACTGTAAATATCAGCAATTATCAATCATGTACCACTGTTTACAAAAATTATATAATTTTATAGTGGCAATATTAATAATATGTCTTTGATTTGATATGTTAAAACAAAGAGGAAAAATACAGAAAAAAAATCTATGATCAGTAAGACCTGAAATAATAATGTTAAGGTACAAACCTAATAAGCAAACATTAGTAGGTAACTAAGTGAGTCCAGCCAAGGGTAATTTACATGTGAAGGAAAGTGAATTAGAATCAGCAGGTTCTCCATGAGTGACTCCTGATATATACAGACTAGTGACAAGAGATAGTGTGGGATCTATATTTGAGATCATGTTTATAAAAACAAGAGGTTAATCTAGACCAAAGCACAGACAAAGCAGAGTGAGACACTCAGGAAACTATATCTAAGACCCATTTGTATTTTGTACTCAATTTACCATAAGCAGCCTCAACTGCATAAACTGGAGTACTGGCGCACAAACCTGGGAAGTTGGAGGTAGACACAAAGTAAACATCAAAATTTAACTCTGAGAAACAATGCAAGCAATGGAAATAAAAATCAGCTCAGTGAAGAGAAAAATCCTTACAGCAGTATTTCCCTGTTGAGTAGAAGATTTCTCTCTGGACATGCTAGTCTCAAAGAGAACACCCAGGGCTATCTGCATTTGAGAGGATAGCATAAAATATTGCTCATGCTCTGATCATCCTATATTTTACTTCACTGTACAAGCAAATCTGTCCTTCTCAAAGTTGCCATCTTTTAAGAACTGAACTCTGAATTAAATGAGAATAAAATATCAGTGAAATTTGTGGAAAGATTTCATTATGAGTGCTGAAATCTCAACCAAAATAAACTTAGTCCATAAGAGAGCTTAACATTACAGAGAGCATTAAACTGTAATTAATGGATTCAGAAATATATACATATATATATATAAAATATGTGTGTGAACATATTATATATACATATATATAAACAAAGTTTGAATATGAGAAAATGAAAACTGTGTCAAAATAAATACTTAATGTATTAGAAAATTGAATTAGTAAACCATTGGAAGGGAAAAACAAAATGTGAGTCTTGAAAAAAGTAGATGAATGTAAGAGATTTTATATATACCTAACAGTATTTTGAAATAGAGACTACTAAGAAAATGAAGAAATTGTCAAAAGACACAAGAAAATGTTTTTTAAATTATGTAATTATTTGCAAGTAGATGAATACAGAGAAAGAGACAGAGCGAAAGTGAGCATGGCCATACCAGGGCCTCTAGCCACTACAAAGGAAATCTAGATGTATGTACCACCTTGTGAATCTGGCTTTACACGAGTACTGAGGAATTAAACCTTGATCATTATGCTTTACAGGCAAGTACCTTAACCACTAAGTCATTTCTCCAGCCCAAGAAAATACTTTTTGGTGGTTGGCAAAATTTCCAAGGATGAAAGTTTTAGGAATTTGCCTGAGAAAATGAAGAAATGATCTACCTGAAAAGAATGTATATATATATATGACATATTCAATATGAATTGTCAAAACACTAAGAAAGCTGTAGATGTTCCATGTTATTCCAGAGCAAGTGAAAGATTGCATAGCAAGCACTGACAGTAACAAAACATCTCAATTTGTTTGAATATGCAAAGTTGAAGATATACCTTCTTGATTCTTAGTGAAAGCAATTTATTGTGGAAATGTCCACTCTCATCAAATAAGTAAAAAGACGATGAGGTCATTTTGTAATGGAGGACAAATTTTCAACAGACACTTCCCACAGATCCAATTTTTTAATTAAAAAAATATTTTGGAGAGAGCAAGAGGAAGAGAAAAAGAGAGAGAGAGAGAGAGAGAGAAAGAATTGACATGCCAAGGACTCAACCACTGCAACCAAACTCCGGATTCTTGCACCACTTAGCAGGAATGCACAACATTGTGCTTGCCTTACCTTTGTGCATCTGGATTATGTGGGATCTGGAGAGTCAAACATGGGTCCTCAGGCTTCACAGGCAAGCACCTTAATCACCAAGCCATCTCTCCAGCCCATACAAATCCATTTTTATGCATCAACAGGTGGAAAGTTTTACTGAAAACAAGTGCACCAGAAGAAAGGGTATGTGCTTCTGTGTGAATGAGGCCACAGCAGAAAAGAAAATGGAACTATACCTAATAATACCTAAAATTTCTTTGGCAATTATTTGCACAATAGATGACTATAAGTACTTTAAAACACTATCCATGCTATGGAGAGATCCCTCAAGTAAAAAACTGAATTCACAAACCAGATCTATAACTACTGTTATTTGGTTGTATATAAAAGTAAGAAGGTAGTAGAAATGCAGATATGGCTCAGCAATTAAAGCACTTTTGCCTGCAAAACCTAATGACCCAAGTTTGATTCCCAGGACCCACAGAAAGCCAGATGTATAACATGTTACATGTGTCTGCAGTCCATTTGCAGCAGCTAGGTCTTGGTGTGCCCATACTTTCTCTTAGTCTCTCTTCTTGCAAATAAGTATATAAATACAATATTTTAAAAATTAAGAAGTCAACAACTTGACATTGTATTCTTTATTCTGTAGACAACCTGAAATCCAAATATGCAAAATAGGCTAAAAAAATAAACAGCGAAGAGCAGATATTTATATTCATAATTTAGGACACAGAATTCATATATATGATATATAAGTTATATGTTACATGTAAATATCTTTATTTTTCTGGAGAACAATTTAGATCATAATTGAGATTTTGGTACATAAAATTACACTTGTAAGACAGAAATATTCTTAGAAGTATAGCTAAGTTTCCTGATGCTATAGGAACTCATTGAAAATTTCATATATCACCATATACATCCAAAATTATTTACCACTAATTTGGTAAACAGATAGGGCTAAGAAAGAATATGTTATATTATAGGTTTTGGAGCAATTTCTGCTTTCCCATTAGCAGCATTATATGTGTGGATCAAAGTGCAGAAATGAATTGCACCAGGGTCACACATATGGTGTTGAAAACAGAGCCAGTTTATTAAGAAAGACAAAAGCACCTCCCCAGGTCCAGGATCTGGTAAAGAGTGGATGTTCTAATGCCATCCAGCTAGGAACAGGACAAGCCTTAATGTGTCATTTATGTACCCCTGTTCTGAAGTGTGAAGACTGGTGGTTTACTTATGCATGCTTTGTTTTGGTCAATGAAGATTGTGGTTAGGGAGAAGAGATGGATGCTTCCCATCTTCCTCTGCTATTAGTTTTCTTTTTCTTTTTTCTTTTGTTTCTTTTTGGTTTTTTGAGGTTGGGTCTCACTTTAACTGACCTGGAATTAACTATGTAGTCTCAGGGTCGCCTCAAACTCGGTGATCCTCCTACCTCTGCCTCCTGAGTGTTGGGATAAAAGAAATGTGCCACTTTATGTTCACTTCCATACCCCCTGAACTTTTGTCTTGGCCCTGTTCTAACTCAACATTAAGGCCCCTTTCAATTTGACCAGTGATTTGAAATTTGCAAACAAGTATTTCTGTTGTTGTTTGTTTTAGCAATTTCATTTTCTTTTATATTCAGACTCTAACCTTTGAATTTCAAAAGAAAATTAAGAATACAGAAATCTTATAATTTTACTCCAGAGAACAGGGTGAGTGGTGATTTAAGTAAATTGGACAACAGGGTGGGTGGGGTGGGAGGGGAGGGGGAGAGAAGGGGTGGGGGAACACAAAGCTAGACCCAAATGGTAATAGTATCATAAAACTCTACATCCTACAAGACAGACCAAATGGTTGAGTCTTCACCAGGCCATTAGAAGGATACCCTGAGTCACAAGGCACTGGAGAGTGTTCAATGAAGACTGACCTTAATCTTCTACAGCTTCTCTCTCTCTCTCCCTCTTCTCTCTAACTCTTTTAAATTAGTTATATTTTTCTTCCTTCTCTTATTGGTCACTGACCTGTAACTCCCAGTACCAGCAGGTGGCTATCATCCACAAAGAGATTTTGATCAGAGAGACCTACAAGGTTTCCTAAAAGAGTGACAGATTTCTGTCAGAGTACTTGATGACCCACGAAAGGTTAGAGATAAGACCCTACTGCTGAAGACACCATATGCAGTTGACATGTAACATGGAGTGACATGGCTGGAAGCTGGAAGAGAGTCAGTACCCAGACAGTCAGCGTGTCTAGTGCCAGAAGGTGCTATATGGGCGACTGGGGAAAAATGACCAATATCTGTCCAAGCCACTCATGGTCTAACCTACTTAGCAGCAAATAACCTGTTGTGATGCTCATACAAGTATAATAGTGGTGCACAGCCATGATCGAAAACCAACTGGTCTTGATTTGGCTAACTGATCTTTCCAGTGGAATGGGACCAATAGCTGGAGCTGGGAAACAAGTCAGAACCATATCCAAATATGAGCCCATTCTCCATTATCAAGCTAACATCAATCGTGGACTACAAAAGGGCCTACACCTATTAAATTCTCTATTAAAAAAAAAAAAGTTATCCAATTTGTCTGGTGCTAACTTTACTCTCCATTGGAGAATCTGCTTCTCTTTTTCAGATAGACACAGATCCTAAGGAGAGAATCACCCCATCATACCTCAAAAGGGCCCCAGCTGAAACTAAGAATAATTGGCAAAACAAGCAAGGGTGCCATTTTCTTGGTGAACCTGGTACCAGCACAAAGATGATTGAGATCGACACAGAGAAAAATCAATTCCTACCAAGTCAAATATCCAGAGACACAGAGGCTCCCAACACCACATCACTGAAGCAGATCCCAAACCCAACATGGCTCAGGAAAATTTTGCTGAAGAGGGGACGGAAAGAATGCCAGAGCCACACATTGGGTCATGATACTCAAGGACATTTTCTCCTACCCATAACTGTGGGCTAACCCCACAATGTATGACCCATGTACCTCAACTATGAGGGACCAGGGGGAGGGGATAGGACATGGAGGAGGCTAACAATGGTACCAACATGACTGTATTCAGTGAGTACAAAACTAATAAATAAAAAAAAAAAAAAAGGAAACATTTTCCTAACTTCTTTTTAACTCTACTCAAGTCTCCTATATTCTTTACCCCTTCCCTGAAATAATGTTGGGCTAGTCAGACTATGAAAACTCTGATTAATTCAGTTGTAAAGATGATAATTTATGTTACTTTGCACTACTATATGAAATTTAAAAAAAATAGACACATTTATTCTAAGTATTTTGGAACCATGGGCTGCTAGTGAGGTTAATATTTCACTGAGAACATCAACGGCTTGGGGCTGGAGGTACAGCTCTGGGGTGGAGTGCTGACCTAGAATGCATGAATTTCTTAGTTGGGTTTCTAGCACTGTTGCAAACAAAACAAAAGAAAAAGCAAGACAATCATAACATAACAAACACAACTTATTGTCATCTGCAGTTATAGCACAGCTATCTTGTTATACTGTTTTTGATAAATTTTAGTTATCAAAAAATTCACAAGCTGGTTGTGATGGAACACATCTTTAATTCCAGCACTTGGGAGGCAGAGGTAGGAGGATCACCATTAGTTCAAGGCCACCCTGAGACTACATAGTTAATTCCAGATAATTCTAGGCTGCAGTGAGACCCTACCTTGAAAAAAAAAAAAATAACACACTTTAAATATTTAACTTTATTTTTTTCTTACTAAAAATAATCTTATCTTTTACTTCAGCCATTTATGTGGATTTTTTTTTTTATTTCTGCAAAGTTTAATTGCTTTTTAGGGACTTTCATGATTGTATTTATTTTAATCTGAAAATAGTTTAATGTTAGGTTATTTTGTTAATAATAGTCAAATGTTCCAAAGTCAATAATATCACTCCAAAATATAATTTCAGGAATGAGAAACAATGCAGGAAAAGTGTATACTTTTCAATAATTCATAATTTCTTAAGCATCCACATCCATCATATCAGCTTAAGAAAAAAATCTATCCTCACAACTCAGTTGGAAATGTGCTTATTTGTTTAAACAGATGGGCATGCCCTGAGGTTTGTTCTACAGCTTAAATGCACAATTGGCTTTAGGATTTTAGGAAATAGCTGACAAAAAGGAGCTGTATACTCAAGAGCTTGTTTGAGTTATAAAACAATGGAGAATGGGTATAAGAAGTCATTTAGTACTTATGACTCCTAAAAACATTTTAAATATTTTTAATGGATAATATTACTCAATTATAATTAAAATAATTTTCAAATATTATTAATGAAAAAGTCTAAAATTTATTTATACTTTCAACATTATAATGTCAATATATCAAATGAATGACAGTTGACAAATTAAATTTCATGGGCTTAATCTAGGTCATCTCTTTTTCATATAGGGACACTGCTCTGGACATTTCCTACTTGTTTCATTGTACTATGCTCCCCTACCTTATAGTTATTCTTTGAATTTATTGATCATGCCTAACATTTTGTATCTGTGCTTGACTTCTTAGTTCCTACATCAGATATCAGCATTTTTTTCCTCTGTTTCTCTAGAGCCGAGACCAAAGAGTAGTTATTTTAGGATTTTCCAGTTAAAGTGTATTCTTCATTGAATTGTATGCATACTCTTCATTGCAGATTTCTTTTGCTTATTTTTAAAATTTTTTGAGACTCTAAGAGAGCATCCTTACTTCATAGGCTATAAATAGGCAATGATCTTGAGCCAGCTTAGAGGATCAGTGTGTAAACTCAGTTTCTATAGTGTTCTGTGCATTGCATTCTTTTGAAGATACACTCACTGAGAAATGTCAGACAGGATATGTAACCAGTAAAAAGAGGAAGAGAGTACTTTAGGCTAATTAAAATGGCTACTCACTAAATCACAATGTAGTGTATGAGCATAGACTGACATGTTTCTTCTTAGAGAAGGGAAGGGTCAACTGAGTCAGCTTGTTTCTAGTCAGAGGGAGCTCTAATGAACTCGGCATGATACTGCATTTCCTATTGCACACAAGTAGTGCTTGCCTGGGCATTTCTTAAGAAATCACTTGAGAATGTCTTCATGTTTAAAGGATGGAAAATGGTAACAAAAAAAATGAGTGACTGCAGAAGCTGCAGATCATTTAGATGCCAACGTTCCTTGTAAGTTTGCTATACCCAGTGGAGCTGAAGCTGACTTGCCATCCAAGGGGACAATATCCTTGCATTCAGTACAATATGAAAAAGAAATGAAATGGAGTAAAAGGTATTTTAAGAGACCATAAACAAGAGTGATCCCTAAGTAATGATGAAAACAAATATAAACTTTACCTAGTCAATGGGCATTTTAAAAGGTATGCTCCATAAGAAGTTTGTAATTCCTGTTTCCATTTGATTAAATGGCAAACAGTATAGATTTCATTTCTCCTACAATCTCAAACCTATTTTCATGCTAAAATGAAGAGCAAGTTAACTTTGAGTGTGATATAAATATTGTGGCCCCAGAGACTCAGGATTTTTTTATTAAAATTGACAGTGCAGGCTTCAGAGATGGTTTACTGGTTAAGGTGCTTGCCTGCAAAGCCCAAGGACTCAGGATTGATTCCTCAGAACACATATAAGCCAGATGCACATCATGGGGCATGCTTTTGGAGTTGTCTGGAATTTGTTTTCGGTGGCTGGAGGCCCTGGAATGCTTGCTCTCTCTCTCTCTCTCTCTCTCTCTCTCTCTCTCTCTCTCTCTCTCAAGTAAATAAATAAGATAAAAATTAGAGAAAAAAGTAACCTTGCAGCTTCATTCCCTAGCAGGCAGATCCTTGCTAGAGGGAGCTTGTCACTGAAGGTGAAAACTGGAATCCATCCTTGAGGTGTCTTTGGGGTGCATCTGAGTGCAGCCCTACCAGCTGTGTTCAGAGAAGTTGGAGCCCTGGCAGTTCATGCTTGCTGCTGTTGGTGTTTGCTTCCTCTAGTAAGTCTCTCTGTTTGGATCTAGAAGTAGACAGCTTCTTCTGCTATTGATGGAGTTCTTCTGGATGCTATAAGCATTAAATAAACCCCTTCCTCCCATAAGCTGTGTCTGGTTAGCTTGACCCAGCAAGGGGTATTGAGTTATAACATGCATCATCTTCCTGAACTACAAAGAAATATTAAAATGTCTGTTAAAATATCAGTGGGATATATAGTGACAAAGCATTCAGGGAATTTGCCTTAAAATTGCCATCACATTCATGACGGTAGATCAAGCATTTGCAATAATACAAGAAACTTTAAATAACTGACCTGAAGGTTTACAAAGGATCCTAGAAAAGTGTATATGTAAAATATTGTCCAAGAGTTTGTGGTAAGCATTTCTGCTTTGTCCCACACTGTTTCTGTATCTCATGTACTATGGCTTCAGCATTTGCATTGGTAGATTTAGTGTAATTTCAGAGTTGGGAACACTACTCTGGATTGAATGTTCATATTTTTGAGTATGGATTTTACATTTCCAGAATTGGGTGTAACATTTTCAACATATTACTACAGATGTAATATTTGCATGTTTCTCTGAGAAACAGTAATAAGTAACCAGACATGGAAAAGTTTCAAATCTCTCTTAGAGTGAGTTGGAAGGAGGCCTACATTAGTTCTCCATTATTTATGGAAGGATATTTTATTACATTTCTCATTATTAAAATTCATTCAAATATAAATAAAAAGTTGGTCAAATAAAATCATTTTCAACATAACAATGTATAAAACAGTTAAGAGATATTTCTTAACACATGACCATTTAATTTTGACCCTAAAAAATTATACTATAAAGGTATTAGTCACATAATTGACAACTACTTAGTTCTGTTTTGTGTATTTGACTTTAAATATTGTAATATAACTTTTTCATTGAAAAAAATTTATACCTGATAGCTATGTGAACAAGCTTTTTAAAATGTTAATTAATATCATAATTTTAGTTAAGATTATACTTTTGTCTTGAGCCACATTTATAGCCATTCTTGCAGCATGTAGCCCACAGATTAGATATATTTTCATAGTATATATGTATTTTTGAAGACTATAGTTTAAATTCAGACATCTTGTTTTGAAAATGAATGCCCACTTGACTTTATGTGGGTGACAGTGTAATTGAACCCCAGACTTACCGGCTTTGTAAGCTAGAGCCTTTACCTGCTGAGCAAGCTCCTTAGCTCCCATTTTATGAAAAATAAAAATTTAGTGCTTTTGTTTATCTTCTGTTGTCTTCATTCTCTCCTGAGTTATGGCAGTGGTTACTGGAAACCAAAATAAAAGTAAACCTAATCAAGACATGAAAAATGAATGTGGAGTGGTCAAGCACAATTATAATCCCAGTACTCTTGGCTGAAGCAAGGGGATAGCAGGCATAATGTCTAAATCAGCTATAAACTGAATTCAAGGACACCCTAGGCAACTTAGCAATAACGTATCTCAAAATCAAAAACTGACAAAATGGGAAGCTGCAGATATTTAAGTTGTAGAATGCTTATGTGGCATATAGGAGTTCTGGACTAATTACCCTCTCTCTCTCAAGAGGGAAAAAGAGATAATATTAGTTACTATGTAGTTCTTGTCAAAAACATGAAGAGGAAAATTAAATGACAATTTGAAACACTGATTCTCAGTTGTACATTATATAATCAAGTGAAATCTAGATAATGAGTTATCATGATTCATGTATTCCACACTAGGAAGTGAGATTGGTCTGCACCATGGTTTATTACACCATCCTATAGTATTATTATTATTTTCCTCTATTTTTATTTTATTGACAACTTCTATACTTACAGACAATAAACAATATTTCCCTTCCCCTCCCCACTTTCCCCTTCACAACTCCATTCTTCATCAAATCCCCATCCTCTCTCCATTGGTCTCTCTTTTATTTTGATGTCATCATCTTTTTCCTTCTATTATGAGGGTCTTGTGAAGTTTTTGCTAGGAACTGCAGGGTCATGGATATCAAGGCCAATTTCTGTCTGGACAGAGGCATTTTAAGAAGTGATATCCTTCCTTTTTCTCTTTCATTCTTTCCTCCACCTCTTCCGCAATGGACCCTGAGCCTTGGAGGGTGTGAGACAGATATTTCCCTGGTGGACACTCCTCTGTCCCTTCTTCCCAGCACTATGTTCCCTTTTGGGTCATCCCAGTGGTCACTGCCATTTGAAAAGAGAAGCTTCTCTAGCCAGAAGTGAGAGTAGCATTAATATATGAATATGAACATTAAGTATAGTGCTTTCAGGGCAGTTTGGTGAGAATAATATATGCATTTATCCAGACAAGATCAGGTTTTATAACCCTAAGGCTCATGACCACCCCTGCCATAGGATTTTGATTAAGCTTGCAGTACCAGGCATGTATTCCCTCCCACAGAGGGGGCCTTCAGTTCAACTGGATAGCTGTTTGTTTCCCCCAGAGCAGACATGCCCCTATTGCACTCTTTCCGTCATTTGGACTGTCTGGCCAAACTTGAGGCTTCCAGTGTCCACTGTCTTCACCACTGATGACTTCTGCCTCCCATGGGGCTGTATGCAGTGAGCTTTTTCCAGCTTTCAGTTGGCTGGTCTATAGGGAGAAGATTTTCTGCTCAGCACCAGCCTGATTTTTCAGTGACCTTGCCACTCAGGCATGTGAAGTCTTCAGCAAGAGGATCTTACCATCTGTTTCTCAAGGGAACCAACAGCCATGGCAATAGCCTGTAATGTTGTGGAGGAAACAGGGATCTCCCTGGCCAACAACTCATTGGAAGGTATCCATCCCTAGCAATAAAAAATTTCTAGTAACAATCTATGGATTTTGGATGTGCCATTATTCAAAAAATAGGTTTTCCCATGTCTTGTTTAGAATATCTTGAATTTTGATTGACCCCCCCCCACCCTTCTTTTCCTCAGTCTCTTTCCCTGGCCTCACTTAAGCATTTCCCCTCCCTGTAGTCTGTTCTTTACTTAAACATATACAATACTGACCACTTAAGTCCTTCCATTTCCTCCCTCCCTTACAGCCTTTTTCTGGTTCACTGGCCTCTGTTACTGAGTTTTGGTTCCAGCTCACACAGAAGTCTACACATTTGTAGTTAGGATTCCCATATGACAAAGAACATGCTACATTTGGCTTTCTGGACCTGGGTTACCTTACTTAGTATAGTCCTTTCCAGATCCATCAATTACCCTTCAACTTTCATAATTTCATTTTTCTTTACTGCTGAATAGAACTTTTAAGTGAAACCCTCAACACATAGCTTTGTTTAAATTTTTTGATACAAAAATATTCTGATTATAATTATCTTTTAAAAAATACAAATACTTTAAAGAGAGGCCATGTGCATATTTGGCCATTTGCAATTAAACATAGCAAAATGTGCATCCATCTCAACCTATTGAATGCATTATAAGTCATAATTCATCAGCTTCTTCAAGTCAATTTTTGAAAGAACAGGTCATAAAGTCAACCACATGTTAAATATCAATTATTTAATTATTATTATTATTATTATTTTGGTTTTTCTAGGTAGGGTCTCACTCTAGCTTAGGGTATCCTTGAATTCACTATGTAGTCTCGGATTTGCCTTGAATTCTCAGTGATCCTCCTACCTGTGCCTACCAAGTCCTGGGATTAAAGGCATTTGCCACCACACCTAGCATAAGTATCTAATATTTAAAATCACATTTTGGAATAATTATTGTAATAAATTAAAAATAAACTTAATTTATGTGAAGAGTGAAGAGCAAAGAAAACAGAGTGCTTTGTTGCAATTATTGAACAAAGGAAGCAAGAAGTATTTGAACTTACAAATCAATGTTTACTTTATGCTTTCTGAGGGAAAATTAATGAGCAATAAATCCCTATTTAAAAGCAAAATTCATTTCTCATTTTATGATCCTATAAGGATCTTAATAGAGTTTAATAAAATATCATAAAATTTATGAAATTTTTTCAAAATCATAAAATCAGTTATACTTCATGATTAGCTACAATCAGTTGAAGTTGAATATATAGAATTACAAAGTACAGATTCTTTAGAAAAGACAATTAAAGCATGTTACCAATATATTGGAATGTTTGGAACATACTGCTAGTTGAAGTCTACATAATATGCCATTGAACAGTATATCAGATGAGTGAGTGTTGCACTGTGGCAGCAGGAAACATTAATATATGTGTGTGTATAAATGTTCTGTTTGTCTGCCATTATAGAAGGTATTTATATTTCTTTTCAAGTTCTATTAATGAAATTAATGTTACATATTAAAAATATAATATAGTATAGAACCCTGGGAAATGATGTGCATACACAGTCTGGAAAAATTGCTAATTTCTCTGAGCAAATTCTTTATAGAAACAACATTAATATATATTTCAATAATTGAGTTAAATATTTTATTAAAATATCATAAAATAAGTAGAGATTATTCTTTTATCTATTGTCTAGTTGAAAACAAACATAATTTTTTAGTGCTTAAAAGAGTGATTTGTATGGATTTTGAAGTCAAAGAGAAATATACTGCTAATTCTAATGGGGTTGTAATCCTTCTTAAAATATTAAGAAATGATGGACCCCACCCCCTCTGCACTCATACACAGAAATCAAAAGATGATAGCATGTGATTAAATTCCAAACTTTATTTTTTTAATATACAAAAATTTATATATATATATATATATATATATATATATATGATGTTTTATATGTGCTGCAGTCCGGTTCGCATTGCTGGTAGAGATCACCCAACCAAAAGCAGCTTCTGGGAAAAAGAGATTTATTTTGGCTTACAGGCTCGAGGGGAAGCTCCACGATGGCAGGGAAAAATGATGGCATGAGCAGAGGGTGGACATTACCCCCTGGCCAACAGAAGGTGGACCACAGCAACAGGAGGGTGTGCCAAACACTGGCATGAGCAAACTGGCTATAAAGCCCTTAAGCCCGCCCCCAACAATATACTCCCTCCAGGAGGCATTAATTCCCAAATATCCATCAGCTGGGGTGCTAGCATTCACAACACCTAGGTTTATGGGGGACACCTGAATCAAACCACCACAATATGTATATAGTGATTGAGGTAATGATTGTTTCCAGATAAACAATCTTGTTTCTTTATTTATTACTTTATTTTACTTTATTTATTACTTTGGCTAGAAATATTATGTTATTTTACAGGAACATTACAGATCATAGAACAGGAATACATTTGAGTTAATAATTTACTTGAATATTGTAAAATGAAAATCATTCTTTATGTGTATGAAGCTAATTGAAGTTTACTTCAATGAAATTTAGCACAAACCTTTTAAAGCATTTTTTTACATGTTGGAAATAGAATTTGGAAAGTAGAGTTAAAATAATTTGATAAGTGATACAACAACACCTCACTTTCTCCTCATTATGTAACAAAGTTTATTGTTGGTTCTTTAAGTATGAACTATCTGTGCAAGTTCTATTTGTGAGGAGGTTTGAACAAGATGAAAGGAAGGTGACTTCAATTCAGTCACAAATACAAGGACATCTAATTTTCAGAGCTAAATAGAAGTGAATTGTCCTAAGTGTGAAAAGCTATTTCTCAACTAAAATAGGAAAAGATCAGAGCAGACCACCTGTGACCATTATCCATATCTGGCACAAATAGCCCTGGTGAGAGAACTAAATCAGTTCATTTTCTACTTGAGAACACGGTGTGTTTGCCAGAGGAGTGTTGTTTTTCTGCTCCTCGCTGACATGTAGAAATAATAAGCCAGATTCCCTCCAGGGTCAAAGCCACTACCTAAAAGTAAAGTTCGACAGTAGTGGAGAATGTACCTCATTCTTATCTATAACTATAAACTACAATTCAATGCATTGTAACGGAAAGGAAATTTGCAAAATGTTTGGCATTCCTATGAAATACATTTGATTTAAACTGGAAGATTGTATATTTAAATAAATCTATGCATGTATAGACATACATATTTTGCATATTTTTATGCAATTGATGAGGATTATATTTCTAAGTAGGTTAAGATACTATCTATATGTTGACAATTATACTTAATTAAGCAGGTCTAGTAAGAACACAAAACAGAAATTAGGACACTTGTTTTGGCATATGAAATGTTATTACTATCATCCAAAGTATTGGAGTTCATTGAGATCTTTTCCCATGTAGATCTAGCACATTGTAAGTACATCAAATATTGCCACATTTGAAATATGCCTTAACAAGTATGTTTTGACAATAAAGACATTAAAAAGTTGATTTGAATCTTTTATAGGCTTTCATATATAGAAGGTATGTGTGTGATCTTAAGTAAGTAATTTTAACATTTTGAGCTTAAGTTTCTCGTTTCTAAAATGAACATATTTAACATTTTCTACCATGATAATCTCTAAAGTCAAGTTCTATAGTTTGTGATTCAGTAAAATGATCCAGCACAATTGTGTGTCCATTCACATTGATGGTCTTCCCCTTCAAATTAAAGCAATCTTCTATTAAATTAAGATTTATTGGGCTGGAGAGATGGCTTAGCGGTTAAGCGCTTGCCTGTGAAGCCTAAGGACCCCGGTTCGAGGCTCAGTTCCCCAGGTCCCACGTTAGCCAGATGCACAAGGGGGCGCACGTGTCTGGAGTTCGTTTGCAGAGGCTGGAAGCCCTGGCGCGCCCATTCTCTCTCTCTCCCTCTATCTGTCTTTCTCTCTGTGTCTGTTGCTCTCCAATAAATAAATTTAAAAAAAAGTTTTTAAAAATAAAAAAAAGAGAAAAAAAAGATTTATTGACTATTATGTTTCATACCTATGACAGAATAAGGAGACAAAATATGTCAAGGATAATGTTTCAAAGTGAAACATGAAATTAAATTAATAGAAAATATATTTTCAAAAAGTGTCAAATATCACTTTGGCAGTAATTATTCCAACAAAAATGTATATCATGATTCAAGAAGATAATAAGTTCATCACTTTTAGTCTTTGCAATAAAAATTAGCCTCCTCTATATTTACTGTTCTTTTATATTTAACATTGTGATATATTTTGTTTTGATGACACATGTACTAGGGCTTAAAAGTAAGCATATTCAATACTGTCAATACTGTGGTACATTAACATATTGTTTATTATCTTATGTACTGCTTTAGAATTATGTCATGAACAATTACTAAGTGCATTTTGACCTTAATTTAGGTGATTTCAATAAGCCAATATAGCACAAAAGTATGTATTTTTGAATATTCATTTTTACAAGGCAGTCCTCATTTTTGTGATGTTAATAGATGAGTAGACACAAAATAAATTTTACCCATTTAATACACACCTGCATAATGTAACTATTTCCTATGTTCTAGGACATAATTTTTTTTTCTTTTTTTTCTTTTTTTCACTTAGGTTCTCAATCTGGTCCAGGCTGACCTGGAATTCACTATGTAGTCTCATGGTGGACTTGAACTCATGGTAGTCCTCCTACCTCTGTCTCCCTAGTGCTGGAATTAAAGGCATGCACCACCATGCCTGTCTCATTTTTTTCTTATACTTTTATTCAACAAAAGTAATATGATAAGAATATTACATATTACTTGGTTTTATTAATCACTATTTCTTAGCTGTTTTGTAAAGTATTTTTCTCTTTGTCAGTCTGGTTACCTTCTAAAACATACAAGTGTAGACCCAACAGTTTATAGTTGTTGCCTTCATTTTCATTATTTTGGCATACTCTCTTTCCATCTCTTCCTCCCTTCCTCCTTTCCTCCTTATTTCCCTCCATATCATTGTTGATGCCTGGCATTTTAATCTTTTAATCCATTATATTTACTGGAAATATCATTAAATTAGTATTGCTTAAATATAAATAGTTATACAGATACTTCCTTAAAAAGGGTAGTTTATTAAGGAAATGTTTAGGCATGTTTATAAATATGGGCATTAAGAGATAGGAGAGAGCCCTGTGAATGAAGTCATTAGCATATGCCCTAGCATGGACACCAGCTTCTACAGGGAGTGTCACAAGGAATTGTCCTAACAATGAATGATTATTGTGGCTTGCGAAGCTACAGTGCTCAAGGGGTTCAATAATGAAGTTAAATGGTTTAATACACTCATGTTTTATCCAAAGAATATCTGTTTCATCTTTAAGATCATATGGTAGTTTCTGAGGTGACTTATATAAGTTTATAGAAGTATAAGATTAAAAAAACAACACTGGTCAAAAGTCAAAGGGCTCCTCACTGTACCTAATCCATACAAAGTATTGGTATTTATTAAACTATAATCATTTTTCATAATCTCATTGAGAGATTGCCTTTGTTCTAGCCAGCAGAGATGAGGGTCCTTTCCCTTTTCATTTCTTCTTTAATTTCCCTCTCTATTTTAACCTGTTTCAATTCCTCTTTCTTTTATTTATTTATTTATTTATTTTTTGCTTATCTTTTATTTATTTGTTTGAGAGTGACAAAGAGAGAAAGAGGCAGATATATATATATAGAGAGAGAATGGGCGGGCCAGGGCCTCCAGCCACTGCAAATGAACTCCAGATGTATGTGCCCCCTTGTGCATCTGGCTAACATGGGTTCTGGGGAATCAAGCCTTGAACCAGGGTCCTTAGGCTTCACAAGCAAGTGCTTAACTGCTAAGCCATCTCTCCAGCCCCTCAATTCCCTTTTCTGAGACCCTGATATTTTAATCTACACAGGATTTGTACAAAGTTTCTACTTAATAAAAATATATTAAAAATGAGTTAATAGTCAAAGATTAACAGTGTGTCTGCAAATTTATTTAGTGTTCCCAATGCTACATTAGAAACAAAGATGCCTGCGGCTACATTGAGAATACTCTCTCACTATCTGCCAGTATATAATCCTTGCCATACTTGATAGATGTCTACAATAGGAAAATTATATTACATTTACAGAGTCTAAGGAATCACACGAATTATCAAGTTAAATATTTGTATTGTATTCTTGACACTGACATAATTCTTACCAATTTTGGAGAACTGGGGCCTCCCCCTATGATAATTTCCTTAGTATTCACTTTTATAAATATTTAAACCAAAATTTCTTTTAATGGACTATTTTTTATGTAATACCTTATTTCAGCTCTTTCAAATTGACAGTTTCATAAAACATTATTGTTATCGACAATAGGATGCATTGCTGAGAATATACAGTAGACACATTTTAACATAACTCACTCACTAATGTTTAATTAACCCATTAAAATGTTTTAAAAATTAATGAAGTCAGAAAGATACTTCAGTGGTTAAAGGTGTTTGTTTGCACAGCCTGCCAGCCCAGGTTTAATTACAAATTCATATATACAAGTTGGATGGAGAAAAGTGACTCAATTGTGGCGTTAATTTGAAGAAGCAAAAGGCTCTGGCATTAACATTTATATAGCATGATCATATACACATGTGCAAATAAATAAATATGTATTAGAAATGTATTATAAATAAATTAAAATTGTAGAATGGGTGGGCTAGAGAGATGGCTTAGCGGTTAAGCCCTTGCCTGTGAAGCCTAAGGACCCTAGTTTGAGGCTAGACTCCCCAGGACCCACATTAGCCAGATGCATAAAGGGGCGCACACAACTGGAGTTCATTTGCAGTGGCTGGAAGCCCTGGAGTGCCCATTCTCTATCAATCTATCTGCCTCTTTCTCTGTCTGTCTGTCATTCTCAAATAAATAAATAAATAAAAATTGTAGAATGGTAAAAAATATAGGCAACGAGACAACAGTATGTAAATGGCTAATTTCATGTTCTCTCAAAATTATATATCTCAGCTATCTCCCATAAATTTTATTCTCTTAGAAAACAAATCTATGTGAAATATGTTGAAAAGCCGTTTGCAAAGATGTTTTGTTTTATGATAGCAGTGATAACTGTTGAAATAGTTCTGAAATTGCTGTAAAAACAATCCTTTTCTAAGTTAAGGTTTCAAGCTAGTGATTTAACAAGCTGCATTGAGTCTGCTTTATCAACTCTTGAGAGCATTATTATGTAGTAGTTATTCTCTACCATACAGAAGCTTGTGACAAGAATCTTTGTCAATAATCAGAGGATTCTCAAGTCTGTTTGGAAAAACAGACAGGAGCAAAATGACCAATATGATTTTTGTCATGTACTTTGAACCATTTATAGATTACTTATAATATTTCTAGGATGCAAATTCAATGGAAATAATGGGTATGATGTTTTGTTGAAGAAATAATGTATAGAAAAATGATTTTGTATATGTTCAGCACAGACTATTTTTCAAATATTATTCTGCACTTTACTAAAACTATTCATGTAAAAAAATGAGGATAAGGCAGGCAGGTTAGATATATCTTAATGTTTTTAAACTAACAATATGAATAATTAATATTATAATACTGTGTAACTTGCAAAATATGCATGGAAATAAAGTGGTATATTTCCTTGAATTTTCTCCTATTGTCAAGATTATTCAGTTTCATAAGTCATTAGACAAAATTGTGTCTATCAGCATTTATAACATAGAAAAATTCTTATAGAAGATGGCAGAAATAATTTACTAAAATTTGCACATTTTATTCAATTGACTGCCCCATTTGTTCAAGAAACTGGAAAAAAATACCATTTAATTCAAATCTTACCTCTAAAACAAGACAATTTTAGCAGAGAAGAAAGGAAATTAAAGCATTTTGAGAGATTCATTCTGTACCTAAAATTCTACAAAATCTTTGTCATTGTTTCTGTGTAAGTGTAATACTAATAATTCCATGTAAAATTTAAAGCATGGGAATATGGGAATAATTGGATGTCTGCTAGGCTAGATGATTAGTCTGCTGTGATAAAATTACCATGCACCACACTTTACCATGGTGGAGCATTCATTTTGAAACTAAAATAGCTAGAGGAAGTCGAAGTATATTTTCTATTGAGAATTACAAAAGTTCAAATACAGAGATAACCAATCAATGGAATCTTTGCAGCTCCTACATAAGGAAAAATAAGGGACAAAATTATAAGAAAATATATGAATGTGTTCTTCATTTTAAACATTGTTTAAAGTAAATATGATATAGCAAGTAAAAAACAATTCTCTCAAAAATAATTTTGCGTGAGTCTAAGGAGCGCTATCAGTAAATTACTTTTCTCATGAGTATGGTGACAAAAACCTGTATTCACAGTGCTGCGAGGCAAAGACAGGTGACTCTCTGGAGCTTGCTTGCCAGCTAATCTAGTCTAATTGGTGAGTATGTCTCCAAAGAAGTGAATGTCTTGTATGAGGAAAACGCTCATGGTTGTCTTCTGGCCTTTGCATGAACACACAAACACTTATGTATCCCCACACACAAACACTCACACACACAGCACAATATAATTTCCAGATATGTTAGCAGTTGTGTAGTTACATTCAAAGAAAATATTATTTCAAATCATATTTCCTATAAATATTTAGAATTTAGTAATGTAAAGGGAAACTCCTCCCATTTCTTGTAAAGTGATTTTAGAAGTGCCATGTTGCACTGGACAGACCAGACTTTAATTGTTAAACAGCTGTGCCTTCCTGAAAACAGACTTTCAAAAATTAGGTTATTTAATCAATCCAATTTTTCTGATAAAATATGCTATGAAGCTCAGATCTGGATTAGTGTTTGCACATCTTCTAATCTGTGGTAGGATGGCCTCAAGACAGACATCTGTTTGCCTATGTTGGATGAGTTCACAGGCAGCCATCTGTTCATAGAAGAGTGGCCTCTCCAATACTAGTCAAAATCTTTGCTGAGAGATAATCAGGACACAGGCTTTTTACATATTTTTATATTTTCCTACTGTGTTGTGTTACAACAGAAGGAGTTGTATCTGCTCATGTTAGGATAGCTGAAATATTTTAAGCCTTACACCAGAAAATTTAAATTTAATATAAATAAAAGCAAAAATAAATATTCAAATTTGATGTTAATATTTTCAGTATCTCTAAGAATCTATAACATAATAATAAATAGGCAAATAAATAGAATGATAATCTACTTATAAAGTGATGCCTATAGTTTATGTCAGAGAATGATGCCAGTAATACAAGTATAGCCTGGTGACTATATCAAGTATATATACTGGTATCTGGAGTCCTTAAAAAAATTGCTGAGAGTTAGCTTGGACAGTTTCTTAGTGTTTTAGAGTGATGGCTGAGCAAACATGAGAATCTTAGTTGGTTTATCAAGCCAATAGCTGAATAGCTCAGGGGAGCAGAGAGGAGAGTATCTCTGGAGCTCACTCATCAGCCAGTATAACTGAACAAAATGGAAAGTTCTAAAGTTCTAGGGAGAGAGAGAAAAGGAGAGAGACTGATAGAAAAAGAAAGAGACTCTTTCTTAGGGAAATAGGTGAAAGGGCTCAGGTGAAGGTATCCAATGTATTCCTTGGGCACCTGTGCATGTGTCCACAGTGTGCTCATCTGTACATAGATGAGCACACACATATATCGTACACACACAAACCATGCAACCTACATACACCCAAATCCATTTTAATTAAAAAAATTAAATTTCTTAGAATAGATTTTAAATCCTCTAATCATAAATAAATTAGAATGAACAGTTATAGTTGCGGTAACAATTCAGTTAGCACACAATGTCTACCATACATACAAATTTTTATATTTAAACTGAAACAACTTAAATACTGTTTTATTTAAGCAAATAATTAAACAATTTAAATAAAATAAATTATCTCAAAACAAATTTTTGTTATTGTTGCTGCTGAGACAAACAACAGTATTAAAACAGTAATAAAACTACACAAGCACAAATGATCTACATGTACAGAATTTTGTATATTAAATAATCCATAAATTAATAAAACTATATTAATCAATATTTTACTGTTTTATATGTTGGGCAAATTTTGGTCAGAAAATCTTCCATCATTTTAAATTATCTTTTTTTTGCTGACTTATCTATTTATTATATAGCACAAATCAAAATCAGCTCTTCACAATTCACTGAAATGACAGAAGAAAGAGAACCTAATGAGATTTTAATAATCCAAGTTAAAATTTGAAATTCCTTAATAAAATTGTTTAAGCATAGGAAATATAGGAGATATTTCCCCCCAAAAGCCACCTCATCTAAATTTTCTCACTATAAGGATTTTCAGGAGAATGTTTCTAAAAGTTGGGGAGAAATAGGATCACAATTTTTCTTCTTTTAGATGTTAGAGTTAGGTATTAGAAGTGTTACTCTTTGTTTTACTTTTTTAATTTAGTAAAGTTCACTTTTTCAAATGAATCTATTCTCTAAAAAGGCATACAATATATGCTATAGATTTTATATACTTGAAATTGTTTTATTAAATCATTGAAAAAACAACATTTTGAATGTAATTACATTTTATATTTTCCCTCAGTAGAGATAATATCAAGCAGAATTTGTTTTCATTTTGTAGAAAAAAAAATTGTACTCAATGAATACAGTCAAGTTGGGACCATTCTTAGCCTCCTCTCTGACCTCCTCCTCCACCTGTCTCCTCCTTGTTGGGGTATATGGATCATGCATTGTGGGGTTAGCCATCAGTTATGGGTAGGAGGAAATATCTCTGTGTATCATGACCTAACGTGTGGCTCTGACATTTTATCTGCCCCCACTTCCACCAATTTCCCTGAGGCATGTTGAGCTCATTTTAGGTTTGCTTCAGTGATGAGGTTTTGGGAGCTTCTGTGTCTCTGGATATCTGATTTGGTAGGAGTTGATCGTTCTCTGTGTTGATCTCCTTTACCCTTGTGCTGATACCAGGTCCACGAGGCAAACAGCACACTTTGTTGTTTCACCAATTATTCTTAGTTTCAGCTAGGGCCCTTTTGAGGTATGATGGGGTGGTTCTCTCCTTAGGATGTGTGTCTATCTGAAAAAAATGGTAAAGTTAGCACCAGACAAACAGGATAACCCCTATTTTTTTATAGAGAACTTAATAGGTGTAGCCCACGATTGGTGGTAGCTTGATAATGGAGAGTGGTCTCATGTTTGGATATGGTTCAGACTTGTTTCCTAGCTCCAGCTATGGGTGCCAATACACCGAGGGGATAAGATAGCTAAATAAAGAGCAGTTAGTTTCCCAACATGGCTGTGCATCGCTATCACACTTGTATGAGCATCACAACAGGTTATTTGCTGTTAAGTAGATTAGACCATGAATTGCTTGGACAGATTTTGGTCATTTTCTCCCAGTCGCCCATATAGCACCTTCTGGCACTAGACATGCTGACTGTCTGGAGACTGATTCTCTTCCAGCTTCCAGCCATGTCCCTCTATATTATGTATCAACCACATATGGTATCTTCAGCAGTAGGGTCTTACCAGTAACCTTTGGTAGGTCATCAAGTACTCTGACAGAAACACTGTAGATCTCTCTGATCAAAAGCTCATTGTGGATGATGGCCACCTGCTGGTACTGGGAATTACAGATCTGCACCCAAGAAGAGATAGAAAAGAAAGATAAGTAACATAAAAAAGTTAGAGAGGAGAGAGAGAGAGAGAAAGAGAGAGGAAGAAGATTGAGATCAATCTTCATTTTACACTCTTCAGGGCCTTGTGACTCAGGGATTCCCTCTAAGGGCCTGGTGAAGGTTCAACCATTTGGTCTGCCTTTTAGGATGTAGAATTTTTTTTTTTTTAAATTTTATTTATTTATTTGAGAGTGACAGACACAGAGAGAAGGACAGATAGAGGGAGAGAGAGAGAATGGGCGCGCCAGGGCTTCCAACCTCTGCAAACGAACTCCAGACGCATGCGCCCCCTTGTGCATCTGGCTAACGTGGGACCTGGGGAACTGAGCCTCGAACCGGGGTCCTTAGGCTTCACAGGCAAGCGTTTAACCGCTAAGCCACCTCTCCAGCCCAAGGATGTAGAATTTTATGGTACCATTGCCATTTGGGTCCAGATTTTGGTCCCTCACCCCCTCATTACCAACCCCTCTATCTCCACGCACCCTGTTGTCCAGTCCTTGAGAAGCTTGCTGCGTATGTCAGCATCTTGGGTAGATTCAGGTTAGGAGCTGTAGATGATTATGTGGTTATTATCTTTCTGTTATTGGGTGAGTTCACTGAGAATGCTATATTCCAGGTTCCACCGCTTTTCTTCAAATTTCATTGTGTCATTTTTTCTTACTACTGTGTAGAAATACATCGTGTATGTATACCACATCTTAGCTATCCATTCATCTAGTGATAGGCATCTGGGATGATTCCAACCCTTAGCTATTACAAATTGAATAGCTATAAACAGGGTTGAAAAAATATCTCTGGACTGAGGCTTGGAGGTTTTATTGTACATACCCAGTAAGGGAATAACTGCATCTGTTGGTAAATCTATAGTTGGCTTTTTCAGGAATCTCCATATTGCTTTCCAAATTGGTTCTACAATCTTACATTCACACCAACAGTATATGAGGGCTCCTATTTCTCCACATCCTCACCAGCATTTATTTGATTTTTTTTTTTAATGTTTGCTATCCTTACTGTGGTAAAGAAGAATCTCATAGTTGTTTTAATTTGAATTTCCCTGATGATAAGGGATGATGAACATTTCTTAAGTGTGTGTTTGCTATTTGCATTTCTTTTCTGTGAACTACCTGTCCAGTTCTTTGCACCATTTGGTGAGTGGGTTGTTTGAGTTTTATTGTTTAGGTTTTGAGTTCTTTGTAGATTCTAGAGATTAGGCCTCTGTCACTTGGGTATTCAGCAAATCTTTTCTCCCTTTCTTTGCTTATTGTATACTTGTCTGTAAAGAAACTCTTCAGCTTCATGTGATCCCATTGGTTGAGTGACTATTTAATATCGTGTGCTATTGGAGTTTTGTTTAGGAAGACTTCTGTCATTCCTATATCATGGAAAGTTCCTCCTATATTTTCTTCCAGTAGTAGTCAAGTTTCTGGTCTTATATTGAGGTCTTTGGTCAACTTGGACTTGAGTGTTTTGCATGGCGAGATGTGTGAATGAAGTTTCAATTTCCTGCATATTATTTTCCAGTTTGTCCAGCACCGCTTGTTGAAGATACTGTCTTTTTTCCAGCCTATATTGTTATGGCCTTTGTCAAATATTAAGTAGCTGTAGTTGTTTGACCCAAAGTCCAGGCCTCAATTCTATTCCATTGATCTATACTCCTGATTTTATGTCAGTACTATGCTGTTTTTATTACTATGGCTTTGCACTGTAGCTTTAGATCAGGTATGGTAATGCTTCCAGGGGTATTTCTTTTGCTGAGGATATGCTTGGATATCTGAGGCTTTCTGCCTTTCCATATGAATTTTGAGATCATATTTTCTGTCTCTGTGAAGAATAATGTTGGAATTTTAATTGGAGTTGCATTAAATCTGTATATTGCCTTTGGCAGGACTGCCATTTTCACAATGTCAATTCTGCCTATCCAGGAGCAGGGGAGGTCTTTCTATTTTCTCAAGTCTTCCTCAATTTCTTTTTATGTTTTCATCATATAGATCTTTTACTTCCTTGGTTAATGTTATTCCAAGTTATTTAATTTTTTGTTGCTACTGAAAAATGGGACAATGTCCCTTATATTTTTCTCTTTATCTTTGTCATTTACATATAAAAAGGCTACTGATTTTTTGTGCATTGATTTTGTATCCTGCTACTTTGCTAAAGGAGTTTACCACCTGCAAGAGTTTTGGGATGGAGTCTCTCAGGTCTCGTACACAATCATGTCATCAGTGAACTTAACTTCTTCCTTTCTAAATTGCATCCCTTTTATTTCTTTCTACTGTCTTATTGTTTGAGCTAGGACTTCCAGTACTATAATGAAAAGCAGAGGTAGAGTAGACAACCCTGTCTTGTTCCTGATTTCAATGGGAATTCCTCCAGTCTCTCTCCATTAAGTATTATTTGGGCTTTAGGAGCTTTGTATATAGCCTTTATTATGTTAAGATATGAACCAACCATGCCACTTGTCTCCAATGTTCTGATCATGATGTGATATTGTATATTGTCAAAGACCTTTTCTTCATCTATCAAAATGGTCATGTTGTTTGTGTCTTTGACCTTGTTTATATGGTTACTTTGACAGATTTCAGTATGTTGAACCACACCTGTGTTTCTGGTATGACTTCCACTTGATCAAGGTGGATAATGCTTTTGATGTGTTCTTGGATTTAGTTTGCAAGGAGAATTTTGTTCAGGATCTTTGTGTGTAAGTTAATTGGGGAAATAGGCTGGTAGTTTTCTTTTCTTGTGGCATCTCTACATGGTTTCGGAATTAGGGTGGTACTAGCATTATAGGATGTGTTGGGAAGCTTTCCCTGTTCTCCAATTGTGTGGCAGAGTTTGAGAAAGATTGGTTTGAATTCTTCCATGAATCTTCAATAGAGTTCACCTGAGAAGCCATCTTGTCCTGGACTCTTCTTTTTAAGGAGAATTCGAATACTTTTTCAATTTCAATGAATGTGATAGGTTTGTTTAGGATATTAATCTGCTCTGAGTTTAGCTTTGGTAGATGGTATGTGTCCAGGAATTTATCCATTTTCTCCATATTATCCAGTTTTGTGTTGTAGAGATCTTTAAAATAAGATCTGATGATTCTCCCAATTTAACTTATGTCTCTTGTGATCTCTCCTTTTTTATTTCTAATTTTCTTAATTTGAAGTGTGTCTTTTTTTTTTTTTTTGCTTGATTAAATTGGCCAGGAGTTTGTAAGTCTTATTTATTTTTTCAAAGAACCAGCTCTTTGTTTTGTCAATTTTCTTAATTTTTTTCTTAATTTCCAATTCACTAATTTCTGCTCTGATTTAATTATTTTTTTCCATCTGAATCTTTTTTGGTTGGATTCTTTTTTTTTTTTTTTTTTTTTTTTTTTTTAGTTTTGTATTCAGAAAATACAGGCAGTTTGGTACCATTATTAGACTCATCCATGACCTACCCCCTCCCCATTGGTCCCTCCTTGTTGATGTAAATGGGCAGTGCATTGTGGAGTTAGCCGACAGTTCTTGGTACGATAAATGTCTCTGCATATCTTGACCCAACATGTGGCTCTGACATTCTTTCTGCCCCCTCTTCTGCAAAATTTCCCTGAGCCATGTTGGGTTCATTTTTGGTCTGCTTCAGTGATGAGGTGTTGGGGGCCTCTGAAGCTCTGGCTCTCTGATTTGGTAGGAGTTGATTTTTCTCTGTGTTGGTCTCCTTCCCCCTTGTGCTGGTATCTGGTTCATCAGGAAAACAGCACCCTTGCTTGTTTCTCCAATTTTCTTTAGTTTCAGCCATGGCCCTTTTGAGGTATGATGGGATGGCTCTCTCCTTAGGATCTGCATCTATCTGAAAAAGAGAAGCAGATTCTCCAACGGAGAGTAAGTTAGCACCAGAACAAATGGGATAACCCTTACTTTTTTTTTATAGAGAGTTTAATAGGTGTAGGTCCTCTTGTAGCCCATAATTGATGGTAGCTTGATATTGGAGAGTGGGCTTATGTTTGGATATGGTTCTGACTTCTTTCCCTGCTCCAGCTATGGGTCCTGTACCACTGAGGGGATCAGTTGGATTCTTCTTGCTTTCCAGGTGGAAGGTTAGATTATTGATTTGGAATCTCTATGTCTTTGTTATGCAGGCATTTAGTGCTATGAATTCTTCCGTGAGGACTGCCTTCATTGTGTCCCATAAGTTTTGATAGGAAGTGTCCTCGTCATGCATTTCTAGAAGTTTTGTGATTTCAAATTTTATTTTGTCCTCTGCCCACTATTGTTAAAATTGTGCTGTTCAGTTTGCAGGTGCCAGTGGGATTCTTGGTGGGTCTTTTTTTGTTAATTTCTAGCAACTTAGCATTGTGATCTGATATCATGGAGGGAATTATGTCAATCTTCCTAAATATATGGAGGTAGGCTTTGTGACCCACCATAGACCTATTTTAGAGAATGTCCCATGGGCTGCTGATAAGAATGTGTAGTCTGTGGATTTGGGATGGAATGTTCTGTAGATGTCCATTAGGTCTAAGTGATCTATGCTTTTGTTGAGCTCTCTTACTTCCCTGTTGAGTTTCTGTTTGGATGATCTATTACTGATAATAGTGTACTGAAGTCCCCAGCTATGATGGTGTTGGTGGTTATTTCTGTTTTATTGTCAAGTAGATTTTGTTTTATGAACTGTGGTGCCCCTGTGTTTGGTGCATACAGATTTATGATTGTAATATCCTCTTGATGGATCATTCCCTTGAAAAGTAGGAAGTAGCCTTCTTTGTCTTTGATTATTTTTGGTTTGAAGTTTATTTTATCTGATAGTAATTTAGCTACCCCTGCTTGATTCTTATTCCAGCTTGCTTGAAATATTGTTTTCCACCCTTTCACCCTGAGAGGTGTCTGTCTTTAGTGATGAGGTGGGTTTCTTGAAGACAACAGATTGAGAGGTCCAATTTCCTGATCCACCCTGTTAGCTTGTTTCTCTTTATGAGTGAATTAAGGCTTTTAATATTTAGGGTAATGACTGTGAAGTTTGATTTGATCTCTCCCATATTGTATTGGTATATGTGGTTTGGAATTTTCATGGACTTTGAAGTTCTTTGTGCCTTCTCTGAGTTTGGTTATTGTGATCTGCTGCTTGTAGGCATTTGAGGTTGATTATTTGATTCTTTTGTGTGGAGAATTTCCTGAAATACTCTCTGTAGGTTTGGTTTCATGTTTGTATAATTATAAAGCTGAATTTTGTCATGGAATTTTTTTTTTTTTCACCATCTATTATGAGGTTACTTTTGCTGGGTAAAGTAGTTTGAGTTGGAAGCCACAGGTTCTTAAACTTTGCAATGTTCCATTCCGGGCCCTTCTAGCTTTCAGGGATTCCATTTTGAAGGCTGAAGTAATTCTGATGTAGTTACCTCTAAAAGTGATATGCTGTTTTCCCTAGCTGCTTTTAGGATTGTCTCTTTGGTGTCAATGTTTACAGACTTAATGACAATATTTCTTGGAGAGATTCTCCTTTGGTCCAATCTGTTTGGAGTTTGGTTAGCTTCTTGTATCTTGATGGGCCTTTCTTTTGAGAGAGTGGGAAAGTTTTCTTTAATTATTTTATTGAATAAGTTTTCCATGCCTATGGTTTGAATTTCTTCCTCTTATTGTATTCCCATGATCTGAATGTTAGGATGTTTAAGGGCATTCCACAATTGTTGCATTTCTTTGTGTCTTCCTTTAGCATTGCCAGCTGATATTTGAGCTCCTCTTCTTTTTTTCACTCTCCTTCATATATCTTAACTATCTTTGAAATCCTTCCATTTTCTTATCTATTAGGTGTAGTCTAGTGATGGCAGAATCCCCATCAATTGTAGGACTGGGTGATCTTATTGGATTTATATACATTTGATTTTTCATGTTATTTCTTGTTTCATATTATTTTACAGTGTATGTGCAGGGGAGAGTAGGACTGTTGTCTTGATGGGCAGTGGAAGTGGTGCCTCTTCCAGAGAGTGGGCCTGAGCTTGCACACATACAAGCAGATGAGCCCAGTGGTCCTGAGCTCAGCTGTGGGTGGGCAGGCAGAGTGGTCTTGAGCTCACTTATGAGTGGGAGGATCAGCCTGAACTTGCTGTGAGGTGGGCAGATGGGGGAATTGGGCCTGAGCTAGCATGGGCAGATGTGTGGAGCTGGCCTGATCTTGAGTAGCAGAAGGGCTAAGTGTGCCTGAACTTAAGTGTGGTGGGTGGAATGGGCCTGAGCTCCAGCATGAGCAGGTGGAACAGGCCTGAGCTCAAATGGGTGCTGGTGGCCTGAGTGGCTTGAGCTACTGCGTGGTGGGCCAAAGGGCTAGTTGGACCTGAGCTTGCTTGGGCAAATGGGTGGACCAGGCCTAAGGTCACTTGGGCAGGTGGAATGGGCCTGAGTTCGTCTGTGGATGGGCAGCAGGAGCTGCAAGCAGGCAGATGGCAGCGTGGTGGGAAGATGGCCCAGTGGGGCCTGAACTCATATGGGCTGGTGTCAGAGCCAGCCTGAGGTCATACTTGGGCAGGGGGGGGGGGTAGTCAGTCAATTGCCCCTGGGTCGTGAGGCAAGTGGAACTATTCTGGACTGGGTCCAATTTCTTGCAGTAAGTGTGGGAGTATCCTGAGGCTGCTACTATGGCTAGGGTGACTGCTTGGGGGATTTGGGACTGGTGTGCTATCTGAGAGCAAGAGAATCTATGCCCTCCTACTGGTGACCTACTAGAGATGGCTGTCCCCTAAAAGACACAGTGAACACTTAATGCTCTGCCTTTTTTTCCTGGGGATGTGCAGTGCAGTTAGGAGGTTGCCATCTTTGACCAGAAGTCTTTCTTTCTTTCTCTCTTTCTTTCTCTCTCTCTTTCTTTCTTTCTTTCTTTCTTTCTTTCTTTCTTTCTTTCTTTCTTTCTTTCTTTCTTTCTTTCTTTCTTTCTTTTGAGAGAGAGAGAGAGAGAGAGAAAGCGAGATCATGTCTGGGCATGCCAGGGACTTCAGCTGCTATCAACAAACTCCAAAGGTGTTTTCCCCCTTGTGGTGCATTGCAACTTAGCATGCTTTCATCACTGCATCATTCTTAAGCTATGCAGGCAAATGTCTTAACCACTAAGCCAAGCCATCTCTCCAACCTGCTTCCCCCCCTCCCCATTCTTGTATTAGGTGAGGCTGCAGTATCTTACTGATAGGTTATATTGCAAATGTTTTCTGGAGTAGCTTTCAAAGTAATTAAGTGAATATGTAAGCTAATTATAGCTGTATCTAAATAGGCCATGGGGGGGGGGGACAGTAAAATTCAATTATATGCAAAGTCTAGTGGTGAAGATCAGGTTTTTTTTTTTTTTTTAATTTGTATTTACACTTCTGTTCTCCTTGTTCAAGCAAAGAATACTGGTGGTGTGGCTTATTTGCAAGTAAAGGTGACTTTTTTTTCATGGCTCTAGCAGGACATTTTCCCATGTTCTCCACATGAAAGAAACAATGGTCTTGCTCCAGCAATTGTGAGCATTGACTACTTCTGTCCACAAGCCTGTTTCCCAGAATATTTTAACAGGTCTATGATGTGCTACTAAAAAACCCATACATAATAAAAGAATAGGAAATAGATCATATATGTGTGAATAAGCATATGTGTATACATGTGGAAGGAGGTAATATAATCATATAAATACATGTATGTTTTCATGTGTAATATATATATATACATATATATGTTAAATTTATTCAACACCTGGCCCACTAGTTATTGTTTAATCTTCCAAATAAAGAATTTAATTACATATATATAATTAAATTATATATATGTAATTAAATTATATATGTAATTACATTATATATATGTAATTAAATTGTGTATATATATATATGTATATATATGCAATTAACTTCTTTTTTAAAATTTTTATTAGCATTTTCCATGATTATAAAAAAATATCCGATGGTAATTCCCTCCCAACTTCTTTTTTTGGAAGATTAGACAATAACTAGTGGGCCAGGTGTTGAATAAATTTAACATAGATATATTTAAAATAATAATATATATCTTTTTTTACCATATTTCTTAATTGTTGTCTCTTAAGATATCTAGGAAATATTAAGTCCAGTTGTTTTAATTGTACCAAAGAATCAACTCATAATTTATATTACTTTACATCTACAGGAAGTATATAATTTAGGCTATATTTAGTGTTAATTAAATTGAATATTTTATGCCATGTCTTTCCTTATCTATTGTGACTAAATTTTGGTGTTTGAAGAATATAAATGATGTTCCTTGAAATGTTCTGGTTACAATATCAGATGTGTGACTTTGTAATTACACCCCTATATGGGCAGATATAGTGTGAAGTATAAGGCATTTCTATCAATGTTATTTCTTTCTGAACATTGCCTACAAAGATTTGTTAGTTGCTTAACTTGTATTTGTTATATTTTGAGAGTAGGGTCTAATGAAATAATGCAGCTTTCATTTTCATTTACTGTTTCCCCCATATAATTCAAAACCTGATGTTTTGAAATAAATGGATCCTTTGCCAAGAATATATGAAGCCAAAAGTTTTAGATAAGGGCTATTGCAAGTGTACTCATAAACATCCTGTTTCAGATAAATAATCAAAAAAGTTGTCTTGCATTCTTCATCTTATTTATAATGAGCAAGGCAGGTTTACTCTTTGGCAACTAGTAGGATCTAATTTGAAAGGCTTTCTGCAAACAATGAAAATAAAATATGGTTAAATTAATTGGAAAAATAGTTTCTGAGACTGTTATTCAGAAATAAAGCTTTGTCTACAGGCTATTATAATGAGTAGTTTTAGTAGAGTTTATTTTTGTCAATACAATGTTGTAGTGATGCAAGGGATCTCAACATGAATGACAGTCAATTAGCAATAGGGAAGAGATAAACACATACTCCACATATCACATTTTTAACTCATGGCACTGATTTTCAAAAGGACATGAAGGGGCCTCAGCTCATAGGACACATTCCTTGCAGTGCTAAGGATTAAAGCTCATCTATCAGTTACATAGAATCTCTCATTTAAAAGCATATTTTTCAATGAACTACATGAAATCATTTTTGTGATTGGATTTCAAATAAGCTCTTGGACACTAAATCTGTCTCTAATAATTCATAACATGTATAATCATAATTGATTTGCATTTTCCATTAAGACCACTCAATAAATATTAAGTAATTATGCCCTAAGTTCTTTTAATAATGGAGAAGAAAAATATGTGTACTTACCTGTATATGTGAATGAATTTCTCCACTTTCATTTTTGATTTACTATCAGTTTTCTTCAGACATCCTACTGGGTAGCTAAAACAGTTGGAAAAAATCACCTACTGAGAAGATTGTTAGCAATATAAATTCATAGTCGCTGACCTCAGTTGGACCTCAATACTGGCTGGAAATTTTATTATTATATTTGTTTTGACTAGTGTCTAGAGTCAAACTTTTCCATCCTTCTTACTCCTCCACCTAGATGACTATGAGTAGATGACCTTGCCTCTGACTTCACAGAACAAATAGAAACTGCTAGAAGGAGCCTGCCCATATCCTGCCACCAGGCATTTCATCTCATTTGCACATGAACCTATTCATTTATTTTAAAATTTTATAAGTAGTATTCTTCAGTGGAATTATGTTTTTTTCCCATATATACTTTTTAAAGCAATATTCTTTTTTGGAACATCCTTTGCATGCATGTATAGAAGTATCTGCTTAATATTCATTCCATTCTTACCTGTTGTGTTTACACTGTGTGTATCTACAACAGGTATTTAAAAAAATATTTATTTATTTATTTGAGAGGGAATGAGAGAGGAAAGAGAAAGAGGCAGATAGAGAATGGGTGCTCAGAGCCTCTAGCCACTGAAAAGATTCATATACCACCTTGTGAATCTGGCTTACATGGGTTCTGGGGATACAACAGGTATTTTTAAAAAATGATGTCTAGTGATAGATTTAAGAATGGCTTTCAACTTCCATGCAGTACTTAACAACTGTGTGATGAACATCATCCATCATAAGTATTTGAAAAGAATTGGACTGATATATTTAAGAATTAATTATGTTAGGTTAATGATTATATCTACATTATATCTAACATATAATAATTTATATTTAGAATGACTTCATTTCTTTATATTTTCAATTGAGATGTATATTTTCATTGTTAAATTAAAATCTATATATGTAACTGAAGATAATCAACAAAATGAGTCATATATACATATATATACATATATATAATACATATATATACACATATATATAATTTGTTACTAGTGCTGTTCAAATTCGACATGCAATTCTATATTCATATGGTCCCTTTTGTTTTCAGTGACTGACAATACAATATTGAGGTCTATAACTGTGCTTTACTAATTTGGTGGACTTTATGCATGCATCCATACATTTTTCATTCTATAATTGTTCTTGATAATGTGACCATTTGATCAACATGAAAGATCTTCATTTTTATTTTCATTCACCTTCTTAAGAGTCTTCATTATATTTATGAATATCAGTATACTTATGTTTAATCAATGCATGTAATAATATATTTTTTTATTCTGAATTGTTCATAATCATAGTTTTCTGTTGAAAATATGTGTCGCTTACTCAGTGACTATTATTATTTGTATATAGTAAGTATATTAATTTTTAAAAACAAAATAATTCTATATTTGCATACAAAGAAATCATCCAATGTATAAGTGCCAGGGAGGCAGAAGCATGTGTATTCTGTTTCTTAAAATAAATATATTACTGAGATATCTATGGAACTAGATTGATACTAGCAATAATTTCATGGGTATATCTTAACTTTTCTGAAGCTAAGCCTACATTTCCATGCTGTATAATTTTCAAAGACATTCTTAAGTGCTTCTACTTATTTTATTACAATGTTACAAATTGTACCTGGATTTCATCATGCTCCACTTGTAACTCTAGGTATGCTGTATTTTCTTACAAAGTTTTTATAAATTGAAATTAGGCTGGTCTCCATTACTCTCCTCATATTGTGATTTCTTTCTCCTATTTTCCCCTTTTATGACAAATTTAAAATATTAGTTCAGTTCTTGGCTACTAAAACTTCATCACTAAATTTATTTCTTTCTGATTTCATAGCAGACTATTATCCATCCTGTCTCAACCCCTTCTGATACATTTCTTGTCTGTAGCTTTCATTTTAAGCTCTCATTTATTGTCCCTTGATTTCCAGACATTAACCAAACATATGGATGTGCATGTGTATACAAGTTTCATTTTATTACTTTAATTTTTGCCAAGAAGTCAACTCTTTTCATGGTTTTATCTTTAAAACAACTTCTTTCTTTTCTTCATTCTGTGTATTGTTGTAATTCATCATGTGAAACAAGGCTATAAATGATAACAACTAAAAATCAACTTCCATAAAAGTCACATAGTGATACTCAGGAGAATAATGTTTATCCCTTAACATTTTTACTTCTTTTCAAACATATTAACATGATTATAAAGTTGTATTTTAAAATTATGTTTTAAAATAGATGCCCTGTTTTGTAGTTGAAATATAGAAAGAAGAAAATGGCAATTATTGGACAGGTAACCCACATTGTCTGTATTTTTCAACCTATACAGAGGTGAGAAATAAAGATTGATTTAAATAGCAAAGTGTGAACTTGTAAATAACAACCTGTAACTTTCAACTTAATGTCTTTTTCATTTTCTAGTTACAGGTTATTTGTGGTTTCTTCAAACAAAACAATTATGATTTACATTTTGCCTCAGAAACCTGACACATTTTTACATTTATTTAGCTGATTTATAAGGCGCACAACGGATTTCAAAATCACAACTTAAAGTTAATTATATATAAGGTATTAATCATACATAAAATATTAACATGTCTTCCAAATTTACATTAAGATGTGCTATTTTACTGGATGGCTTTAAAGAACATTAGTTGCAAAGTCTGTCAATGGCATTTATCAGACATCATGTTTTGCCAATCTAGTTATTGAAATCAAATGCTCAAGTGGACTATAATACAATGTTAACTGATAAGCAAGGATAAATACATGCCTTTCTGCATTATTTTTATTTTAAAGAAAAATAAATCCCCTTTTTCTATTATTTATATGTAGTTGTTATACAACTGAAAACAAATCATTCCTCACCATATTTTGAAACAAAGATCATATTTGATTTTGGGTGAACAAAAAGAATAATAAGGGAAATACCAGAAAATAAAGATACCTGAGTGTAGGCATGGTGCTGCCTTCCTGGACAGGAGCATTTATGGCTGAGAAATCTACACACAAGCATGTAAGATTATGAAAATACGTTTATTTATTGAGGAAACAACTGCTGCTGTATAATAGGATTTTGGCAGATTTTTTATTATTATTGTTTTATGTGGCATTTTCATTACTTTCTATAGCTAAAAAATAAGTTTGTAACAATTTTCCAATCAAAACAGGAAAATAAATATTAAAAAAAAAGCAAATGTAAACCTTGTGGAAATGGATGGTAGAAATTCAGGAAGAAGACCAGGTTTTGGAAACAAACTGACAGCACTGCCTGTGTGTAATAAAACTCATTTTCCTTCCTCTGTCTGCTTGGTGACCAGCTGCAAGCGTCAGCTTCAGATAAGCTGAAAGCAAGATGGCTGAAAGCTACATTTTCTAATCAACTTCCTGAATGATCTTTGCCTGCTGGTATGGCTTCACATGTGACCTAATTATGAAGCATAACATGCCAATATTTTCATAACAAAAAATGAAAATTGGTCTTTTAATTCTTTGAAAATAGTTCATGATGTTATCATGGCCCCTTTACTTTAATGAATTTTTGGATCTTTTCTTCTCCTTTAACTTTGTCTTCTGACTAAAATGTGGCAGACCCAATTTTTGGTGACATCATTTTCATTCTGTGGCCTATTTTATATATTTTGCAAGTTCTCAAGATTATGTATTCCAGTACCTGGTATTTTTCTCTGCAGCCATAGTTGGGTAAAGACCTCTTTAAGATTCATTTTATCTGGTGCTGAGCTGACTGGTTTACTTCTTTACAAATGGAAAGGAAAGACATGGGAAATCAACAATAACATGTCTAGGGTGTATTTAGCAAGAGTAAGATGGGAAATAGGGTTTTGATTGTAGTTCCTTCCTGCTTTCTATTGCAAAACTTTCGATGTTTACACTTTTATATTAATCTTACTTTCTCCTCAGTTCTGCATCCTATCCTGTTCTTACTTCCTGAGATACCTTCTTTTATTTATTTTCTTGTGGTTGATATTTTTTTCTTGGTAAAGGAAAGTCATGGCATGGAATCTAAATTTCTAAGTTTGAACTTCCATTGATTACATTATGCATAGAATGATGACCAACTTAAGTATGTTGTACCCAGACATTGTTTTAGGATATATAAAGAGCTTGACTTGTTCAGGGAATCGGGTAATGAAAAGACCAGTAAAGAAATGAGAATATAGGTAAATGTTGAAAAGCGTGATACTGCTTGAGACCTGTGTCCTAGGGAAAGGAGGAAATTCCACTGTGCTGGCAGCTCAGGTGAATGTTGGTACCCTTACAATCATTTCAACACAGAAGGGGTCAGTGCAAGAGACAACACTGATGTGTCCTAGCAGTGATATATAATACACAGATAATGCTTCCATATTGCTGGCATTTTACAGAAAGTATTATCCCATTTATCAGTTAAAATTAGGTGTTTACTTCTTTTGAACTGATTCAACATACTAACTTCTTTTCCAGCAAAACAATAAAAGAATGAAGAAGAGTAGAGCAAATATAATAAAATTATTGATAATAATGAAAACTTTGGATAGAGCAAGAAGATTTAGTAGCCAGATTCTGATTTGGGGTGTTTTCTTATATTTTTCAAATATAATGTCATACAAAACAATGAAGTAAAATCGTATAAATATAACAATATATGCAGCTGCATTTTCTGCACTTTGTTATCTTTTTTTTTTTTTTTTTAAATTAAGGTGAAGTCTTACTCTAGCCCAGATTGATCTAGAATTCACTATGTATTCACAGGGTGGCCTTGAATTCACAGTGATCCTTCTATCTCTGCCTCCCAAATGCTGGGATTAAAAGAGTGCATCACCCCATTTCTTTTAAAATTTTAATTACTTATTCACACATGTGTGTATTTATGTGCATCATAATGTGGCAGGTTTTCTTGCTAGTGCAACTGAACCCCACATACATGTGCCACATTTTACATCTAGCTTTATGTGGGAACTGGGGTGTCAAACTGAGACTGGCAGGCTTTACAAGCATGTACCTGTAGTCTGTCAATAACTTCCCAGCTTGAATAAATATCAATGCAATATTATCTATATATTCCTCCTTTGAATTGAAGGTCACATATGGAAAGTCTACTTTGAATATAATGGTAAAAGTGAATTATCTGGACATATGAAAGACTTGTGTACTAGCACAAGGACTAAGCGGAAATGTAGTCCACTAAAGATGAAGACTGAATTCATAAAAATATTGACATGAGTGTTGAGATAACTAGATATATGGTTATATGTACATTTTTATTGTGTTATTGTTTAAAATATGAATTTCTATTTTCATCTTCTTTTTCCTGGCTAACATTACAGCACAGTTTGCTTTGGTTGGACATTGTGTTTCCTTGGCAATTGGATATAAGTGCCATCTCTTCATCTATTGTGTGGATTGATGTAATTATTTATTTATTCATTTTCTTGAGAACAAAATACACTTATTTTTTGATACTGAGTAACAAACCCAAAACCTCACACATGAAGGCTCTACTCTACTCTTGAGCCACATCTATAACATAAATCTCCATGGTGCAGCCTGATTAGATTCACATCAGTTATTAATAAATATTGACTTCAAAGCAAATGTGGAAAGTAAATTTCATTATACAGTTGTGCTGCTTATTTTCCCACAAGTTGCTTATAATTCTTAGATTTGGGCATGTTACCACTTATACAAACCACATAAATTATAAACTGTTTGAATTATTTATAATACTTATGTTTTAAAATATAAAAAATTACAGAGAAGTCTTTTCTCTGTTTGAATAAGCAAAATTGTACAGTTCATTGGATTTTATTATAATATGTAAATGAAATCTGATCCTAGTTAACCATCTTATGTAATTAGTTTAAAATAGTGGTTGCTACACTCTGATAATATTATATATTCTTAAATTTAATATGGTACTATTACTTATGGGGAAACAGGCACTTATAACATGCTTGTGCATTATGACTTGTGAAAAAGAACCAAAAGTTTTGCCTTCTCATCAAAGCTGTCTCTCAGCAAACTGAACTGAGGGAATGAATAGCCTTTGCATGGATTTGGGATCCCTTTCTTCTCCTAAACAAAACCCCTCCACATCTGTTAAGTCAATTTGGCTCCATTTGTTTTAAGTGATTGATTAATTGTAATTCTTGGTTCACATTCTGTTCTTTCTAGAAGCAAAACCATTCTTTGGTAGAGCTAAAACAAAAAGGACTTTTTGTTTTCTGATGTCTTACTTATACAGATAGGCTACAAAACATTGTCAAGATTATCTCAGAAATTAGAGAGTTATTCAGGTTTAAGTATAAATTGCAATATAGTCTTTAGGTAGCAAGTGATATGTTTAAATTTATTTAAAATCCTGACTGAGCATGGAGACAAATTGAAAAAAAAAAAAAAAAAGAAAGAAAAAAAGAAACAGAAGCAAAACCAAAATTTTCTGGAGAATCACCTTCACTGACACCAGAAAATCTCCATGTTTCCTGTCTGGAAGATGATTTATGAACTGCATTCATGTCAATTTCCTTTATAAAAAGAATCTCTCCACAACATAACAATGTTTATTACAGATTATGCATTGTAGTTCATTTACTCTGTGGGTACATGTAAGTCTATTGTCCATTCTGAATTTTTAAATGAATTATCAAAATTATTCTTCTTTTACTTTTCTTATTTTAGTCTACCAAAACTAGGTACTTGCAAAATTAGTTAGTTTAGATTTCTCTCATTTAATATGTAGAATTTATAATATAAATTGAATCATGAGTTTACTTTCTGAGAAGGCACCGATAAAAGTATGAATTTAAACATGTTATATGCTCCACTTCTGTCACAATTAATATAATAAGCATACATATTTTATGTGCATATTATTTGTTGCAATAATGCTCAATATTGAAAAGTCCATAACCCAATATTTATTATCTAACATATATTTGACTGTCTTTAAGAGATGCCTCCAATCAGCTATACCTACCAGTAGCTTCCTTTTCAGAATTCAGTTACTTCACTCATGATTGAAAGTATATGTCTAATGATTTCTTAACATTTGTTTTAATTTTTCTGTTCACTAATACAATACAAACACCTTGATATTTGGGCTGAAGAGATGGCTTAGCGGTTATGTGCTTGCTGTGAAGCCTAAAGACCTCGGTTTGAGGCTTGATTCTACAGGACCTACATTAGCCAGATGCACAAGGGGACACAAGCATCTGGAGTTCTTTTGCAGTGGCTGGAGGCCCTGGTGTGCCCGTTCTCTCTCTCTCTCTCTTTCCCTCAAATAAATAAATAATAATTAAAAAAAAACAAAAACAAAACACCTTGAAATTTTTTCATTCAAAAATTGTTGAAATGTTGTTGAATAGCTCATATATATCCTATATGTTTTCCTGTCTTAGGTTTATACATGTCTAACTCTTTTAAGTAATGTTTCTTTTATGAATTTAGTTAGTGTTAAATTGCTATGCTGTTTTGAATATTTCTTAAGCTGCTGTAACCTTAAGGAAGAGCCTGTTTCACATTTGTAACAATAATAAAATTTGGTCTAACCATTGTGTCTCAGAACACTTTTTTTTTTTTTTTACTCCAAGAGCTTTTCCTATTCATGATGTATTTAATTTCATACATTATTTAATACATTATTTAGTGTTTTCAAATATCTGACACAACTTCAAAGAAGTGTATGATGGTTTGAATGTAATGTGTCACCTATAGCCTCATATGCTTGTGATTAAGCCTTATGGACAATCAATGGTTGTTGACCCTGTTGGTGTTTAAGCAATAATTTAGAAGTTTTGTCACTGGGGGAAGACCTTGAGATTTAAGCCTAATACTTAGAATACTTCTATCCAGGTATGTAACAAGATGCCATTCTCTCCTACATATTTTTGTCATGCTTTCCTGCCATGACAAAACTTGCCCTCAATACTGTAAACTGAAATATGCTGTTTACTTCCATATGCTGTTTTGTTCAGCTGTTTAATCCCAGCAATGAGAAGTTACCCATAGCAAGTAGAAATGTTTATTTATATCACTGTTTTGAAGATTCAGAGTTATGGCATCTCCACTTTATCAGTTCTGGTAAAACCTGTGGATGATGACACAACATCAATACAGCAGAAGTGAAGAGCAACAATCACTTCTACAACCTGAGCAGACAGGCAATGGATGAGGTCCTACATCCGAGCCACCTAGGAACTGTACAAGATTCTGATCCCTCAAGTAATAGACTGAGGACCAAGTTTTAATCACATGGTCTTTCATGGGACATTCAACATCCAAACCACAGCAGGGCACTGAAATTCATGAAAGCACATGTTTGCATTTATGATTATGTTCAGCCTGGTAATTTCATGGATTGATTCTCTAATGCCACACAACTATGGTAATATTCCTTTATAGGCATAACTATAGTCTCAGAAGTAAATTTCTCTATGCCTGCTCACCCCTTGCCTTTGGAAGTTATTCTGTCTCTAGTAACCTGTTATCCTCTTTCACACCACCAATTTACCTGGTCATTGATAGGCAGGTTGGGGTAGAAAAACAGCAGAACCCTCTCCAGTATTCTGACTAAGTCTCAGTCTTAGGTAATCTCTTTAGGGAATACATATCAAGTCTTCTGTTCTACCAAGAAAGGGCTAGATAGATGGTCTGGACAAAGTCACCATTAGCTGATACTGCCCATCCATTGACAGAATCACCATGAAACCATCTCAGTATTCTTCTTTTTCCTTCTAAAAGATAAGTGGGGAGAAAGCTTGAAGACAGTGTACATCCCTCAGAGCTTTCAAGTCTTCATGATAGGTCACACTTGGCCTTCACAACTAATTACAGCTTTTTAAAGATATTTTTATTTTGTTTATTTATGAGAGAGAGAATGGGCATGCCAGGGCTTTCAGCCATTGTAAATGAACTCCAGATGCATGTGCCACCTTGTACATCTGGCTTTATGTGGATACTGGGGAATTGAAACTGTATCCATTGGGTTTGCAGGCAAGTACCTTAAATGCTAAGCCATCTCTCCTGCCCCTAATTACAGCTTCTAAACTCTGACTTCCAACTGACAATATGTTCTCAGGTAAGCCAATGAACATGATCGTTTTCTCTGTGCCTTTGTCTGTGAAGATTTTCAGTGACCTTGCTTGTCTGTATTCTTACTTCTCTGGTGTTGAACAGAAGCAACATCGAAGTAATTGTGATTTGTCCTTCACTTTCCCTGCTGTGCTGATGGGAACAACATTCTTATGGGTTTCAAAATCTCTGACATGAACTTCATGGAGTTCCTCTTAGAGTGTCTTTTTATGATGTTTATGTCAGATTACCTTATATTATCCATGGAGATTTTTAAATCTTATGAACTTTTAGCTATGTATTATTTCTTTAAACAGACTGTTTTCAGGTTAGAACAATTCACTAGCCAGATAGGTAATGAACAAGAGGTCAGAAGGGAAAATTCCTGGGATCCACCTGTCCTCACCTACAAGATTACTTGGATAAATTTGCAATGGACTAAGTACCTTTGGTGGGGCAGGTTTTTCCAAGCTGGTCTCTGCCATATATTGATACATATTCTCTATCTTCCTTATCTATGAGAATTATCATGATGTAAAATTTCTAGGAGCTCTATTCTGAGTACTGTAGCCATTAGAAGAAGACTTAACTATAACTTTGTAGGTCTTTGCATTGAGGACTATAATTAGCTAAGGCCCAGCCAATTAATTTCCACTCATTTATTAGTTGTTCTGCATGTCCCTAAGTTATGTAAGGCTTAATTATGCCTACAGATATGAGCATTATCATTTTCTTATACTTCACCTATGACAAGGTAGACCAAACTGAATAATAGAATGAGCACTAGTAAACAACTTACCTCATGGCAACTGCTCACTTTCTAGTTTTCTTTGCATTAAATTTTACATTCTACATCTTGACTTCCATTCATTTTCATATTCAAGAGTAAATTTTGTTTTCTGTGATAAATCTGATCTTTTAAATTCCCTGATTGAATCATTAGCAGATGATTGAATCAAATATGTCATCCTGGTTGGAAAACAAATATTATACAATTGCCTTTTTGTCCTAGGGAAACTTTTTTATGTTTGACATTTCTATAGTCGATTGTTATGTCTCAAGGAAATAAATCTCATTTGCTACCAAATCCTCATATAAAATGCAATAGAATGTGTTTTTGAATCATACATATGTATTGTAAATTCAATGAAGAAAGTAAGAAACACTCTGATCAGCCTCTAAATGTAGAATATGAAAATTAACCAGGAAAAAAACACTGGCAATGATGTAGAACTCACAGCAAATCAAAGTTAAAAAAAAAAAAAAATCAGTTGTGGCCCAGCATGGTGGCACACACCTTTATTCTTCACACTCTGGAGGCAGAGGCACGAGAATCACCATGGGTTTGAGGCCATCCTCAGACTACATAGTGAATTCTAGATCAGCCTGGACTAGAATGAAACCCTACCTCCAAAGAACAAAAAAAAAAAAAAAAAAAAAAAAAAAAAAGAATTTTGTGATAATGGTGCGTTGACTGCTACAATACATTTTCTTAGATGTGGATGTTTTCTATTGTTTAGACATCATAGTTTCCCAAAAGTAGGAATACATTCATTTTAGTCTTAAGTCTTCTGTATGTCTTTTTGGTAAAGACAGGAGAAAAATCTTTCCTACTTATAAGAGCCTGTGTGTATTATTTGAAAATTTAGGTAGGTAGTAACTCTTTTGCCATTTGTCCAATGGAGCTATTGAAAAAAATAAATCAATCATGTTAATGTCTTTTAATAGCTATGCTCAATAGTCTTCAATTACTTCTTAATTTTAAAATACAAGGAACATTATAATTTTACAAATCTACAAACTTCTGCAAATAGAATATTTCTTTGGATACTGAAATAGACATATGGTTTATCAGTTTTTTCACTAAACTATCTGCTCCATGTTTTGCCTGGCATTATCCCCATTCTAGCTGTATTTGTTTAAAAAATGTCATAGAGAAATGTGGAATAAATCTAATGTTGCTGACAATTTAAGCTTATCATCATCTCTAATGAGAAATCAAACTTATGTAATATCACAAAGTGAGAAATGTAAACTTTAGGGAAAGCAATTGTATTTTTTGTATAATTCTGTGACTATATAGTAAGCTTATGTAATAAATATTTCATTTTCTTACAAAAATCTCCAATTATCATTTACTTATTTATATGTAAAATAGTTTTCACAGATACAACTTTTGCTAGAATAAGCAAATTCAGTGTTTTCTACAATACAGTTTGTATTAAAGCTCCTACTGTTAAAATGATCATATTGAAATTTTGGTCCTAATCATGGGAAGGTGATTGAATTATGTCATCTTTGACTTAATTAGTAGATAAATTCATTAGTGAGCTTGTGGTATTATGACCTTTGTGGAAGGTAAGAAAAAGTAGGAATGTGGGAACTGTCTGGTGGAAGTAAATCACTGGGGTTATATCTTAGTAGGACTTGTTGTCCAGAAGGTGAATAACTCTGCTTCCTTATCAATCCAGCTGTACAAGTTACATTTACACCAAAGTATTAGGTACAATATAGCAAGCTGACCATGGACTGTGACCCTCATATGATGTGCCAAAATATGTACATGCTGTCTTTTCAGTGGACTCTTTGCTCTTTGTCTTGGGAATAAAAATGTGTAATAAAAGATGATACCATTTTTGGTTAGTGTTATTCTGAGGTATATATATGCATGTATATTTGCTATTGAAAATGGGACAGCCACACTGATTTCATTCTCTGTATATTAGTTCTTTGCAAATAGAAAAATCTATTGTTTTTTTTTTTTGCATTGATTTTTCATCCTGCTGCTTTGCTGAAGGAATTTATGACTTTTAGAAGTTTTGAGATGGAGACTTTCAGGTCACTTATGTATAGGATCATGACATGTGCAAATATGGCTAACATGACTTCTTCCTTTCCAATTAGAATCTCTTCTATTTCTTTCTCCTGCCTTATTGCTTGGGCTAGTACTTCTAGTACTATGTTAAACAGCAGTGGTAAGAAAGAAAACATTAAAAAAAAAAACTAAAGAAAGAAATTGAGGACTTAAGAAAATGGAAAGACTTCCCATGCTTCTGCATAGGTAGAATAAATATTGTTAAAACAAAACCCAGCATCATTCTTCACAGAGACTGAAAACAAAAAATGATTTCAAAACTTTGGTATCACCATACCCAATCTGAAGCTATACTGCAAAGCCATAGTTAGAAAAACAGCCTGGTACTGGAATAGAAACAGAAACATTGACCAATGGAACAGAATTGATGACCTAGACCTTAGTTCAAGTAATTGCAGCTACTTGATCTTTGACAAAAGTGCCAATAATGTAAACTGGAGAAAAGACAGCATCTTCAACAAATGGTGATGGAAAAATGGATGACCATATGTAGAAAAATGAAATTAGACCCACTCATTTCACCACACACAAAAATCAAGTCCAAATGGATTAAAGGTCTCAGTATAAGACCTGAAACTATTCAACTACTGGAAGAAAAATAGGAGGCACTTTCCATGATATAGGACTGGAAAAAGACTTTCTTCAGAAAAATTCCAGTAGTCCAGGAAATTAAACAAGCACTAAACCAATGGGATCTCATGAGGCTGAAAAGCTTTTATAAAACAAACATACTATAAGTAGAGCCAATAGGTAACTGACTGAATGGGAGAAAAGTCTAAGTCAGCTATACCACTGACAATAACCTAATGCCTAGAATCTACAAAGAACTCAAAATACTAATTAAAAAAATCAAACAACCCACTCTAAAAGTGGAGCAGAGAACTGAACATGGAGTTCTCTGGGGAAGAATTATAAGTGCCTAACACTCACTTAAGGTAATGTTCAGTATCTCTAACGATTAGGGAAATGCAAATTAAAACAACTATGAAATTCTACCTTACCCCAGTAAGGATAGAAAACAGTAAAAAAATCAAATAAAAACAAATATTGGTGAAGATGTGGAGAAACTGGAACACTCATCCACTGTTGGTGGGAATGTAACCTGGTGCAACCACTATGGAAATCAACATGGAGGTTCCCAGAAATGATGAATATAGAGCTACCAACAGACTCTGTTATTCCCTTTCTGGGCATTTACCCTAAAAGGTCCACATCTCAGTTCAGAGATATTTGCTCAACCATGTTTATATATACACAATTCACAATAGCTAAGAACTGGAATCAAACCAGGTATTCATCATTGGACAAATGGATAACCAAGATGTAGTCTATTTACGCAATGGGATTATACTCAGAGGGGGACTTGATATAAGGAAGCTCTGGGTAAAAATATCCCCTTCTTTTCCTCCTTCCTTCAACTTGGCTGCCAAAGCTGCTCACTACCTTCCAGCCTGGATTGAAGACCAGTGTGGACTAAAGACCAGCAACAACTGAAGACCCATGTGGATCAAAACCCAGCAGCTCCTCAGGAAGCCTCCAGGCTTTCCAGTAGCATCTGCAGTGCTGGGTTGGGACTACTGAGGCATCTGGCCACATGGACTGAGCATCTACCAGTTCAGTGATTCTTGGGCCTGCAACTGCTATTGGACTACTGTAAGCTGATATAATAAATCCCCTTTTCAAAATGATTCATTCTAGCAGTTCTGTTTCTCTAGAGAACCCTGACTAATACATTCTCTAAAGGAAAATTAAACAGAAAAGAATAGAGAAGAAAAGAAACAGAGAACAAGGAAGAGGGTAGGAATGGAGAATCACAGATTTGGACTTCTCCACAATTATATTTCACGTTTTGGTTATGAATGTTACCTTTACTTAGAATGTTTTTAGGCAATAGCCCTAAGAATAAAATATTACAATGGATTTCCCATTGGTGTGCTTTGATTCTCACTGTTTAGAAATCAGTAAAGCAATAAGTACATTCTTCCTGTGATAGCTTTCAAAAGAGAATAAAGACAAAATTCTATAACATTTCTAATTTACTCTGTAATGAAAGGAAAACTGAAATAAACTCAGGGAAGTGAATTATATTTTAAATTCCTATTTAGTAAATGTATAAATTTTAAGAAAATAAAAATTACACACATTTTCATTAAATTAAATTCTTGTACTTTGGCCTGCTAAAATTGACATTGAGTGTTCAATAAATGTGAAGAGGAGAGAGATGGATAGGAATATAAAGTTTAAAGGCAGTCTCACCTACTTCTTAGTTGTAGCACTCCAATTCTCTTGGTGTTCTTCCTGGGATCTCAGATGCCTGACAGATCCTTGGGTATTCCTTTATAAAGTTATAGATGCTGGTTCCATCAGTGTACATTGCTTCACAGATAGGGCCACAGATACTGGTCACACCTCTGGGCAGTCCTTCAAGGGTCAGGTTTGAATGCTATTTTCACTTCTGGGCTTTCTGACGACTTTGTCCATTCCACGTCAGGTCATAGATGCTAGTCACACCTCCGGGAGTGACTTCAGAAGTCCAGTTGAAAATGCTGTTCCTTGTCACTAGAAAGTCCTTCCAAATGTTGGACATGCCACGTAAACCTGAATCTTTCTTCCCAGGCAGATTCTAAGATTCTGGCCAGGTTTCTACATCACTGAATACTATGAGGTGTTGATGCAAACTTCTCTTCCAACAGCTTAGAGGTATTCTGTTGGCCAGGTTTCTGTGTATTGTCATTTTCCACTTGCTCTGAATTTCCCAAGAGAATGGATCAACAAGTTTCTGGGGCTGCTAAGCCACTGACCTGGTAGAATCTTTTAAATATAGCATTTTGGGTAGATTCCCAGTAATGGTATAACTGGGTCTGTTGGTATTTCTATAGTCAGCTTTTTCAGGAGTCTCCATATTGCTTTCCAAAGTTGTTGTACCATCCTGCATTCCCACCAATAGTGAATGAGTGTCCCTGCTTCTCCACATCCTCGCCAGCATTTATTTTCATTTGACTTTTTGATGTTGGCTATCCTTATTTGGGTAAGGTGGAATCTCACAGTTGTTTTAATTTGCATTTCTCTGATGATTAGGGATGATGAACATTTTCTTAGGTGTGTGTTTGCCATTTGTATCTCTTCCTCTGTGAATTGCGTGTTTAACTCTGTGCCCCATTTTGTGAGTGGGGTATTTGTCTTCTTATTGTTTAGACTTTTGAGTTCTTTGTAAATTCTAGATATAAGGCCTCTATCAGTTGGATAACCTGCAAATATTTTCTCCCATTCTCTGAGTATTCAATTGGCTTTGCTTATTATATGCTTGTCTGTAAAGAAACTCTTCAGCTTCATATGATCCCAATGGTTGAGTGACTATTTAAGAACTTGAGCCACTGGCGTTTTATTCAGGAAGTCTTTTTCCTTTCCTATATCATGGAAAGTACTTCAAAACCTTTCAAAGCCACAGAGATTTGCTCAACCATGTTTGTAGCAGCTCAATTCGTAATAGCTAAAAGCTGGAATCAACCCAGATGTCCATCTTTAGAAGAATGGATAACAAAGATGTGGTATATCTACACAATGGAATTCTATACAGCAGTAAGAAAAAACGACATAAAGTAATTTGAGGAAAAATGGTTGAACATGGAACAGATCATTCTCAGCGAACTTACCCAATCACAGAAAAAAAAATTGACACATAGTCTCACTCATCTGCAACACCTAACCTGAATCTGCCCAAGATGCCTTACATACCCAGCAAGCACCTCATGGACTAGACAATAAGATGGATGGGAGGGTGGGGAGGGAATCAAAGGGTGGAAAACAGTAATCCGGACCCAAATGGCAATGGTACCATAAAATTCTACTTCCTAAAAGACAGACCAAATGGCTGAACCTTCACTAGACCCTTACAGGAAACACCTGAACCACAAGACACTGGAGAGGGTAGGATCAAGACTGACCTAAATCTCCTACATCTTCCCTCCCTCCCTCTCCCCCTCTCCCTTCTATCTCTCTCCTCTCTAACTCTTGTATATTAGTTATCTTTTTCCTCAATTTCTTAGTGGACACTAACCTGTAACCCCCACTTCCAGCTTGGGCCTACCATCCACAATGAGCTTTTGATCAGAGAAACCTACAAGGTTTCCCAAAACAATGACAGACTTCTGTCAGAGTACTTGATGACCCACCAAAGGCCAGTGGTAAGACCCTATTGCTGAAGACTCCATACACAGCTGACATGTAAAATGGAATGACATGGCTGGAAGCCAGGAGAGAGTCAGTCCCCAGACAGTCAGCGTGTCTAGTGCCAGAAGTCGCTACATAGGCGACTGGGGGAAATGACCAAGATCTGTCCAAGCAACACATTGTTTAACCTAATTAGCAACAAATAACCGGATGTGATGCCCACACAAGTGCAATAGTGGTACACAGCCATGGTGAGGAATCAATTGCTCTTGATTTGGCTAACTGATCCCCTCAGTGGTACTAGACCCATAGCTGGAGCTGGGAAACAAGTCACAACCATACACAAACACAAGCCCACTCTACAATATCAAGCTACCATCAATCACGGGGTATAAGAGGGCCTAAACCTATCATACTGTCTATCAAAAAAGTAAGTCTTATCTCAATTTTCTGGGTGCTAACTTACTCTCCGTTGGAGAATCTGCTTCTCTTTTCCAGATAGATGCAGATCCTAAGAAGAGAGCTGCCCCAACATACCTCAAAAGGGGCCCAACTGAAACTAAGGACAACTGGCGAAATAAGCAAGGGTGATGTTTTCCTGTGAACCGGATACCAGCACAAAGGGGAAGGAGATCAATGCAGAAAAAAATCAACTGCTACCAAATCAGAGAGCCAGAGCCTCAGAGGCCCCCAACACCTCAGCACTGAAGCAGACCAAAAATGAATCCAACATAGCTCAGGGAAATTTTGCGGAAGGGGGGGGGGATGTCAGAGTCACATGTTGGGTCATGATTTGCAGAGACATTTATCATACCAATAACTGGGGGCTAACTCCACAATGCACGACCCATTTTCATTAACAAGGAGTGTCTAATGGGAGGGAGTAGATCACAGATGAGTCTAAATAATGGTACCAAACTGCCTGTATTTACTGAAAATAAAACTAATAAATTAAATTAAAAAAAAAACAGCCATTAAAATAAAACAGCATTTGTCCAGCTGAAAAAAAAATATATTAAAAATGCATCTTAATAAAAAAAAAAAAACCCTCTAAAATCTAAGCCTGTAGTCGCCACATTACCCCCACCTGCGCTATAGCTGGCATGCAGCATGTCCCCCAGGGGCTCATGTGCTGGACACTAGGTTTCAAGGTGATGGTGTTGAGGAGTGGACCTTAAGGAGACTGGGCTGGAGATATAGCTCAGTAGTATAGCACTTGAGGCATGTGTTTTGAAGGGATTGTGGGATTCCAGCCTCTGTATCCCTGTCTTGCTGTGTAACTCCTCCATTGCTACCGTGGTGCCATCCATGTGACCTTCACCCAAAGCTGAGCTGACACTGCGTGCCATGTCTTGAAACCTGTACACCTATGAGCTTAATATATTTCTTTCTTTGTAAAGTTACATAGCTTCAGGCATTTCACCACAGTAACAAAAGCAGGCTATTATAACTTGTAAGTATTGACTGTTCTCAGACACTAGGGGTTATGAGCCGATGTGGCCCTTCTAAATGTATATGTTGAATTCCTAACCACTAGCAACCCCCCTCAGAATTTGACTGTATTTGGAGAAAGGGTGTTAAAGTGAATATTAAATTAAAATAAGATTGTCAAAATGGAAAAAAAAATAAAAGAAAAAAAATATAGCACTTTGAAGCTTCTCCTGTTATGAGCCAAGTGGAAAGGTTTTTCTTTTTTGCTTTTCTTTTATTTTTGGTGTCTCTCCTTCCTCTGTTGCTGCCATGTGCAAATTTTGTTGCTTGCCTCCCTCCTTTTGTTTTTTTTTTCTCTTTAAAATTTTTGCTACTGGGACTATGATACCAATTTTCTGAGACTCCCTGTTTTAAGTGTAGTTCTGGTTCCATACTCTCATGAGAGAGAATGGGGTGGTGAAGAAGGGGGTTACCTAGACCCACTTAATTCCTCTTTCAGGAATGTCTATGTGTTTTCTGTTTTTCTCTGTTAACTTTCCTTCTTTTTTAAAAAAAATATTTATTTATTTATTTGAGAGTGACAGACACAGAGAGAAAGACAGATAGAGGGAGAGAGAGGGAATGGGCGCGCCAGGGCTTCCAGCCTCTGCAAACGAACTCCAGACGCGTGCGCCCCCTTGTGCATCTGGCTAACGTGGGACCTGGGGAACCGAGCCTCGAACCGGGGTCCTTAGGCTTCACAGGCAAGCGCTTAACCGCTAAGCCATCTCTCCAGCCCACTTTCCTTCTTTGTTATTACATTAGATTAGAGAGTTTTAACCATCACTCTCTTCTGATATCCAGCTATCTCTTGTTTATTCACTGGAGATTCCACAGATATTGCCTGTGTCAATCTCCATCTTGGATTCCACACCCTGTGTTTATGTTCCAAATGTTCCTTTCTACAGTATTCTGTGCCTTATTGAGGTACAATATATGTGTAAATATTACTTTATAATTATTTAGTAATGTATAAAAATCTAAACTGTATAAATATAAATATATATACATGTATATATAATAAAACATCCTTATAATGATTAAACATATCATTATCCCCATTTTCATAAGCTTTTTTATAATCCCTTCTAACTTCTTTTCTCCATTCCATCTTTAGTAACCAATAATTTTCTATTATAATAGATTACTTTATAGTTAATACAGCTTCATATAAATAAAATCATAAGTATATACTATTTATTGCTTGCATTCTTTGCTCAAATCCTAACCCTATTTTGAGATTTACCAATGAACACCAAGGACTCTTGACACTGCAAACAAACGACAAATGTATGGGTCACTTTATACATCAGGCTTTTTAAAAAATGTTTTTATTAATTTATTTATTTGCAAGTACACACATGAAAGATAGAGAATGAGAATGCCAGGAGCATTTGGCTTTTTGCTTATTCATTTACATGTTGACTAATGTTTGAGCTGTCTAGTATGGATTGAGAACACAGAGAGCAGTCATTCACATTCATGTACAAAACTTTGTATGTACCTGTGCTTTCCTCCCTTGAGCAAACACCAAGGATAAGTGGTCATATCATTATAAAGTGTGTTTAACATTTTAAGAAACTATTAATTATCTACTACTCTGTGACTGACTATCCTAAACCATACTACCTTAAATCAATATATTTATTTATTAGTTCAGAATTTATGTGAGTTATGAGTCTGGGACTAGTTTAATCAGGGTCTAAATAAATTCCTTTGGCATTCTTGTTCAAGTTATTGATCCATTTCAGTATGGGTCTATGTTTTAACTCTCCACTATGTTTCATTTGTCAGTTTGTTTATCTCTGCTTAGTTACAGTGGCTATATAAATAATCTTCTTGAGCTGAGCCACCTCTTAGCCCTTGGCTTTTGTTATATGATGCTAGTTTCATCCTCAGTGCTGTACATTCCTTTCACCATTGTTGCCACTGGATGAACATTAGATAGGTGAATCCGTTCTTCAGCATGAATTTATTGAGGTTGGCAACACTTAGCTAAATGGCCCAGTTGGTACATCCCTTTAGTTTGATGACTTCATAGGCACTTTGCATCACCAAGTATATACTTCCTTCTAATTTTCACTATTGTTGTCTCTCCCCATGTCTTGTATTTGGTACCTGGAGAGAAACACCAGACATGTTCACTGCCCTCCATACAGCTACAGTGGTCTAAAGTTGCTGTGTTTCCCCAGAATCCATCTATGACAGCTTTTGGTATGAATGCCAAGTTTCTCTGCCATCTGAGAGGCAAATCTAGCAGAGTTCAGATTGCAACCACTTCCAATCACCCAGTGCTTGGACAATTCACTTAATGTCCATGTGACATAGATAAGAATATCCACTGTGTCGGAAACCTCAATGGTGATGCAATCAGGGCTCTACTTGACAATCTGAGGAATAATGAATTTGAATATGTTAACATTTCTCTGCATGACAACCCTCCCTTTCCTGCTGCTGGACTCCAGCAGTTACTACAGTGATCTTCGAGTTCACTGTCTGGAGTAATCTTTATCTCCCACAATTTCAGGTACCTGAAGAAATAATCTTCCATGTTGCATATTCATTACCTCACCTTTGAGCTTGTCTTCCAAGATATCTACAAGGGCAAGTTTATCAGCCACAGACTTTCCCAAAATACTAAATACACATGCCATGCCAACATGCCCCACAACCACCACAGTGATCTTGTGTGAGACAATTGCCTCCCCTCCTGCAACTCATGCAACAGAGGTTTTTCTTAAATGATTCCATTTTGTCCAGATGAGAATGTGCTCTGGGCATGCATTCAAGGTAACAAAGGCAAAGCCTGAGGAGTGTCCTCCCATTGTTAGGTCTTTATCTGAAATGTCTCAGCTACCTTAATGTGAATATTTATAACTATAAACTTCCTCTTATAACTGCCTTAGCTTTCGCTAGAGCTTCAGATAAGTTATGCTAACATTTCCGTTTTATTCTAAGAGATTACTTTTAAATATTTTATTTGTTTAATTGCATGCAGAGAGAGATAGAGAGAAGAGAAACAGAGAGAGCTAAGGGCCATACCATGGCCTCCAGCTGCTGCAAAATGAACTCCAGATGCATGTGCCACTTTGTTCATCTGGCTTTACATAGGCGCTGGGGAATTGAACCTGGGTCTTTTGGCTTTGAAGGAAAGTGCCTTAATCAATAAACCATCTCTCCAGACCCCTAAGATTTTTCTTTTATGATTTCTTCAATGTTTTATAGTGTTCTACAGTGTTCATATATGAGTATATTGTTCAGTCCCCAAGTATGTTGGTAGTATCTATGGTTTGTGTTCCTATTGATTTTGATTTCATATATATATGATGACAATGATAGATAGATAGATATAGATATAGATATAGATATAGATATAGATATAGATATAGATATGATAATATGCAAAGTTCTTTTATATTAGTAAGTGTTGTTCTGTGGTTGTAATGTCATGTCTTAGATAACATACTGAGAACAATGTATATTCTATTTTTGTTTCAATATAACATTTTTCAAATACCTCTTAAGTCCTACTTATTCATGACATATTTTGACTTAAGTATTTTGTTAAAATTTGATGAAGAAATTTGTGTACTGAAGTCAGCCATAATTATAGTATTATGGTTTTCCTAAAATTTCATGCTCTTTAGTGATTTTTTTTGATGAAATTCAGAACCTTAACTCTCCTCCTGTATATATATATATATATATATAGATTATTATGTCTTCTGGGAAATTGTCACTAATATTAATGTGTAGTGATCTTTTTTTTAATTTTTTATTTATTTATTTGAGAGCGACAGACACAGAGAGAAAGACAGATAGAGGGAGAGAGAGAGAATGGGCGTGCCAGTGCCAGGGCTTCCAGCCTCTGCAAACGAACTCCAGATGCGTGCGCCCCCTTGTGCATCTGGCTAACGTGGGACCTGGGGAACCGAGCCTCGAACCGGGGTCCTTAGGCTTCACGGGCAAGCGCTTAACCGCTAAGCCATCTCTCCAGCCCTGTAGTGATCTTTTTATCTCTTTTGAGTAATTTTGTTTTTAAGTCTACTTTATGGATTGTAGAACTACAACAGCTGGTTTTCAGCTTCTAATTGCTTGTCAGTTTGACTTTCATCTTTCAGCACTGAAACTGTGGAAACTTTTACCAGTGAGGGTATAAAGGAAACAAACTTTTTAAGACTCTGTTTTACATACATAGGGGAGCATGCATTATATTGATACTGTATAGAATGCACCCCTAGGAAAAAGACTTTGATTGTTATGAAAATAATATAGTAATATCAAGTATATATGTTAATTTACATTTCAGCTTAAATGTTATGTTTTTAGCAAAACAAAAGAATATATCCCAAATATTATAATCTTTCCTAAATAGTCTCTTTTTTTTTTTTGAGGTAGGGTCTAATTCTAGCTCAGGCTGACCTGGAATTCACTATGTAGTCTCAGGGTGGCCTCAAACTCATCACAATCCTCCTACATCTGTATTCTGAGTGCTGGGATTAAAAACTGTGCCACCACACACAGATTCCTAAATAATATTTTTTGTAAATGGTAGTTCTTAGGATACTTGATGGAAATTTTTAAGGTGAAGCACTTCTGGTACCTAAGTCTATAGATGTTGCTTATGTACTTAGTGGTGGACAGAGAGCCAATGTGCACTGCCACCTTCCCAGATAAATCCCTGAGCCACAAAACTGAAAAGTGGAGCTAGAAACACGTTTTAAAAGACTTTCTCATCACTCAAACTAGATAAGCCAGAAAAAAGAGAACACTTCTTAGAATATTTGTCTGTGTCTATCTTCATCTATATAACATTCCATATTCATTTTCATGACTACCTCACAGTGCAAAGTTTTCTTAAAACTTCACAAAAAATCTGGTGTTCCAAATGTATCATGTTTATTAAAGCAGATTTTTGAAGGAAACATCTTTTTGTATGGTCCTATCAAAAAGTTTTCAAAAATAACATGACTGTGGCCAAAATATTCACAGAATACCACTATTCTGCTTTTTATCCTGGGAATATAGTTATCTAACTCACATAAGTGTAATTGATTTTTCTTGGCTCCTCAGTGGGTCTCGGTTTATGTTCAAAGAACAGTTGTCAACTAGTCTCCATGCTTAACCAACAGCCCTTTGTATAATATGAATCCACATGGCAGAAACATTATAGAAAGAAATACATTAACATTTTAGAAAGCTAAGATGTTTCATTTTACTGTCAAACTGCTATGAAAATAGTCAGACACTATCTTGTGTTGCTCACTTTTCATTCTCGTTGGATCTTCCATGCACATCAAGATACATAGTCAACACTGGGCAATTTATTTAGGTTTAAACTGACATTGTCCCTCCATTATAAATATTTTTTTTTTTCTCAAAACCATTTCCAGTGCTGATAATCTTGACAATCACTGGAGTTTTCTCTTTTGCTCTTATTGGCATGATAAAATACTGACTACTGACAAAGTAGTCTTTTAAGTGTCTTCCAAATTCAGCTTTACATTAAACGTAATGATCAAATCATCTCTTGCTTGAACAAATATAACTTAAATGATTTATTCATTTATCTACTATATTAACAATGTGTCAAATCATTTATAATTTGATTTTATTTTGCCTTCCACGAATTTGTATTACCCTAAGGACATAGTGAACTTCCTTATGAGCCCTTAAGTAAAGAGGGTGTCTCTGTCTGTCTGTAATCCCATCCATTACTAATCATCATTCTTAGTGTTTCTTACTTCCTTTAGTTTAACTTTATCTAACTTCCAAATCTCTTCATTAAGTATCACTTCTTCTGGAATATCTCTCTGATCCCAAAGATAGGATCTATTCATTCACTGTTACTGTCATAAAAAGTCTATGCTATGACAATACTTGCTTATGAAACTTTGTTGAAATTAGGCATTTTTATTATCTTCGTAATTATATGATGGCATGACTGCCTATATTTAGATGTATTTCCTCACCAAATAAAAATAAATGAAGCTGGCATGGAATGAATGAGCATTTCAATACAGAGAATTCTTGTCATTGCCAAAGTATATTAGTAGGTATGCCATTAGAAAATATTCAAATAAACTCAGTAAAAAATATCAGACTGAAAACCTGGCATTTAGATAGCAGTGAAGAAAGTCATTTGTAAGATAAGTTTTAGAAATTCTAATGTGCTCATTGGTACAAGAGATTTATTCAAAACAAGACATCATATGTTAAAAATGATGGACTAGAGGGATTTCTTAGTGGTTAAGGTGATTGCCTATAAAGCCAAAAGTGACAGATTGGATTCCCAAAGACCCATGTAAGCCACATGTGCAAGGTGGTGTATGCTTCTGGAGTTCATTTGCAGCAGCTGAAGGTCTGGTGTGCCCTCTTTCTCTCTCTCTCTCAATCTCTCAAATAAATAAATAAATAAATAAATAAACAAACAAATAAATATTTTAAAAGAAAACGACAACAACAATTCATACATTTACCCCCAAAAACAGCTGTAGGGAAGGCTGTTATTTTTTTACATGAATCTTATGCCTTATTAGTTTGGGGCAAATAGTTGTGAAAACTCTGGGAGACATCAGTGATAATTATAGAAAATATAAATTAGCAGGCCCCAAGAAGATTATAACGAATGCACTTTGAAAATCATTACCTTGAGGGGTGGAGAGATAGCTTAGCAGTTAAGCGCTTGCCTGTGAAGCCTAAGGACCCCGGTTCGAGGCTCGGTTCCCCAGGTCCCACGTTAGCTAGATGCACAAGGGGGCACATGCGTCTGGAGTTCGTTTGCAGAGGCTGGAAGCCCTGGCGGGCCCATTCTCTCTCTCCCTCTACCTGTCTTTCTCTCTGTGTCTGTCGCTCTCAAATAAATAAATAAAAACTTTTAAAAAAAAGAAAAAAAAATCATTACCTTGAGAGAGACAGAGAGAAACTGAGAAAGAGTGTGTGTACATTCCATAGCAAACATGTGGGTATCCTAATCTTCCTCCTTAGTTGTCACAGCTGCATGGATAGCTGGCCCTTGAGATCCCAGAATTCTCCTGTCTCAGCCTCCCATCATACACTGTAAGGGATAGTTTATAGACAATGGATACTGTATGTAGTACTTACAAGGGTTCTCAGAATCTGAACTCAGGGTTGTCAGGCTTGCACAGCAAGTAAACCATCTCATCAGCACTGAAGAATGTCCTTTTATAATTAACAAAGAAACATAAATAGGTGATATGTATTATTTTATTAAACAACATAGGTACCAAGCTTAGAAATGATAGTAAGGTATCCATATCATCTTTCAGCTTTGTAAGTTATTTTTTTTAAATGACCTTGAAAATCAAGCTTCTTAATATAGGCTCATCTTCCCTGTGATAGCTATTAGAAGCTGGCCCAATGTTCTAGCAAAAATGTAGCTTCCTTCTTATCCTCTGTAGTCAGTGATGAGATCTGGTACTTGAAGAACTGTGCCTTTTTTTTTTTTTTTTTTTTTTACCACCTATTCACCATGCAGGTGTCCCTACCCCAGGCAGAGGTGGGCAGGTGAGGGAGTGAGTTCAGCTCCAAATTGGCCTGGAATGACAATGGTTTATCCCATTTTATCTATGCTGCTCTCACACTTGCCTACAGCATCTGCTTTGTACAGATGCTTCCAAATACTTTGGAGATCCAAGAGTCAATCAGAATGAGAAGCAAAGATATTTCCAAGTTCTTAGCATGAGATCAGCCATCTCTCTCACATCTGCCAAGACACAGGACAAATTATAGTGGAAGTGGTGGATTAAATATGAGTGCTACACTCACTGCTTCCCTGAAAACTATCCTCCAGATGGACAGTAGTCACTAAAGAGACTCAAAACTCATCAAAGCAGAAAATCAGAGGCTGATGAGATTTCAACACCAAAGTAGGCTTAAAACAAACTCTCCAGGGCTCAGGGAACATTGAAGAAGAAAGGACAGAAATAATGTAAGAACCACAGGAATGAAAGTATACTCTTAAGCATTACTCCCCCAACACACTACCCTGCTCAGAGACCAGCTGGTTTATCTATAACCCCACAGTGATGACTGATAATCCCACTGATGTGGGTCTTCAGTGAAATTGGATCATGGGAGAGGGAACATAAGAATATAACCTGATGGAAATTTGACCCATTTTTAATATGTTTATATATAAAGTGTTTAATAAAAATTGAGTATCAAAAAATTATCTGTGAGGTCTTCTTAACAGCCTCCTCCCTAAAATACAATATTTTTTTGATATACAGATCCCTGCTTTATATATTTTTTTCAGTTATGGTATATATAATAAACTCACAAAGGAAGCAATTCCTACATAGTGGTGCAAGGAGCAATATTTGGCAGGCACTATGCTAAGTGGTGTCCCTGATTAATAGTTTTTCTGATGTATTTGAGGGTTTTAATATTTGTAAACATATATATATATATATATATATACACATATGTGTGTGTCTGTGTGTGTGTGTTATGTACACATGCAAATATTTTATACAGTTTTCTCTTGTCAGTATTAAAATAACTATAGAGCCAACCTTGTTATATGCCAGGTGTTGTTCTATGTGTTTATGACACTGAAATTTTGCTATTCTTATTTTCTACTGTATAATTGCAAAGTAACTGAAAATGATTACAATAAACCCTGTATCACATTTCTTGGTTATATTGGGAGAATTTTTCCCTATGGTGTGATTTCTGGAGAGTGTTGATACAGTGGGACTTGAGGTTGTAAATGATAACAAGTCAAGTCCAGCCTGGGATTTATATATTTACTATCTTAAGAGAAGTTTAGTTATAAAACATCAGTTCTAGAAAAGGGGTAATTAAGTTACCATTCCAATTTTGTAGTCCTCAGAGAAGTTTGTTAATTAACTAGTGTGTTATTTTTAGGCTTTAAAACCCAGTGACATATTGTTGAAATTGAAGCAATTATAGCAAGCATAAGTCATTGTTATTTAACTTACATCAGCACTGTGACAGTTACAAAATACCAATAAAACTTTCCTATGACCTACAATCCATCATCATGATTGACCTCTTACATTTAAATGGTGACTTTATACCTATTAATGTTGTAGTAGTTGTGACATTTACATTATCAGTGATAAAATAATAAAACCACCACTAAATTATTTTACAAAACTAATTTATTTGTGCCAGCCATCTTTGTGAAAGCAGTGAGAGGGAAATATATAGATACAATTTATAATGTATAACACTATGAAATAAAAGACATTTTGTGAACATTTTTCTAAAGATATATTTAAAATAAACTCCAACTTTGTTAGCTGTTTTAGTGATTCATTGATGGATAACATTGCTAAAATGTGCAGGCTTAAAACAGAACCACTTTTATCATCATGCAGTTTCTTTGCATTAGGATTCAAAGACTGACCTAGAAGGGCTCTCTGAAGCTAAGTCTTCCCCAGGACCACTCAGGAGACCATCTGTAATAACCAGCTTAGAGAAAGCCTTTACTGGGAAAGAATCACTTTCCAAATTTACTTTCATCCCTGATGGCAAGAGTCACACCCTTAAGGAATGTTGGGCAGAAGTCACTCTCAGATTCTTGTTGTGTGAGATGCTCTTTTAGGGAAGCTCACATTATGCAACTTGCCTCACCAGAAGAAATGAGCAAGAAATCCTAGTGTAGGAGAGTATAACCATGCACTATATCAAAGGTGTCTTTAGAAGCTGCTACTGCAAGAGACATTTCAAAATGTTGCATTCCATTGGTAAGAAAAGAACCACTGTAAACAGATGTGGTATTACACAAAAATTTATGACCCATGTCCCAAGGCATTTCTACCTAGGCTCAATTTCCACTTCAGTCAGTTATTTTCTATATAACCTTGAGATGTAATTATAATCACTTTGTTGTTTTAAATATCCAAACCTGTGACAAACCTACCTATCTCGCACGTATTATAAAAAGAATAAATCATGTATTCTTAATATTGGCACTATGGTTCTTTATTTTTCAGACATTTTTCAGGAATCCATGTGTCTTCTGCATGGCAGCCCTTCCCTGCTATGTATTGGATGTCTGCATCGCAGCTTTATGAAGGCCAGACAACACTTCTAGACACTGTCATATGTTTCCTAGGAGACAAAATCATGTCTAGCTGAGAGTACCTCGCTGAAATGGTTTCTTGCATATGAACTTTCTAGAGTTTGTATAAATAGCTCTATAATATTACATACTTTTATAATGTGAAATGTGTATTTCAACAACTTCCCACTCTCTCAGCACCATAAGAACAGATACACACTTCTCCAGATAATGACAAAGACATGTAAAATGGATGTTAGATCAGATATCTCAGTAACATGCAGAGGAATAGACTGCTGGGAAATTGTCCTGCAATGTTCTGTTATGTAGGCTCCTAGACGGCTGGAAATTTTGTGAACGTAGTTATGTATTATATTATTTATCTATACATTTGGTTCAGTGAAAAGAAAATATAAAGGAAAACAAAGGAATAGAAATTCTTGAGTGTTTTGCAAATATTTTAAATGATTTATTCAATGTTGATTAATAAATAACTCGCTCTTCTCCATAAATAGTGAGGAAAGGAATGATCTGCATTAAGCATGTCCATGTAACTTGAATGCTTAAGTCCTTAAGTTTGGAGAAGAGAAAGAGAAAGAGAAGAGAGAGAGAGAGCAAGAGAGAAAGGAAGAGAGAGAAAGTAGTGAGAAAGGAGAGAGAAAGGAAAGAAAAAGGAAAGAGAGAAGAGAAAGAAAATGAATTAGTGAGAAGCAAAGATTAAAACATGAATAGTAAACTCTGGAAAATCAGTGTAAAAGTAGTGTAACATCAATTGTTTTTGTATGGTGTGTATATGCTTTGTGTGAGCATGTGTCTGTGTATGGGCACACCTTTGGGCAGAGTCATGTGCATGTGTGCAGAAGCCAGCACTTGCTACTGGCTATCTTGGTATGTAACTCTACACCTTATTCTTGGAGTCAGGCTCTCTCACTAAACCCTGTCCTAAGCAATTTGGCTAGATTGTGCACCCCAGAGATTCTGTTTCTTACATAGCACTGGGCTTAATGGAATGTACTTTCCTGCCCACTATTTTATATGAGTAGTAGGGATCTGAACTCTGGTCCTCTGGGTTGCACAGCAAGCTCTTTAAAAGCTAATGATATCTATACCTTTGATATCCATTCTGAAGGAACGTTGCAGTTACAACTATAATTTTTCTTGATATTGCTTTTGAAGAGGAATTTAGCTATAGATGATATTTTAATAAGGCACAGCTTAAAGTTAGTCAATTCAATCAAATGTCATCTTTGTGAAAGCTTTTCTTTTCAAAATTGGATAAATGACTGTGTAAGAATTCATGATAATGCAAACAGTGTAAATGTCACAGTCAAATAATATTTAACCTGTAAAGTATAGTAAGATAATATTAAGATTTACTTACTATGCTCTTCCTCTAATATCTTTAATAAAATTGTTCTGCCTAATTGAGTAGCCTAAGTCTTGCAACTTGATATTTTTTTTTCATATCATAAAAGAAAATATGACAGGAAATAAATAATTGCTTTGTGAGTGGAGGTAATATAGCTGTACAATTCATTGATAAAAATAAGATTTCTAGATTCATGTTCACAAAGAACAAAAACAGACATGACCTCTGAGTACATCTTTCCCTGCATCAACATATCCTTCAGAACATCTCTATATTCACTTGAACCACTGGTTGACAATAATGTTCCTCTCAATTTCTCATAGTTTTAAAAACAATATATTTCATTCCCCATTTCCTTATTGTTTATGCTTAGGCATTATTCTCATATGTTCTTGATTTCATTTTTCCTATTTTTCCAAGAGGGTATTTGACATTCCAGAATTTTATTTTTAAAAGTACATTTTCTTATCTTTTTCTTCTTTTTTTTTTTTTTTTTTTGGAGGAAGGGTCTCACTCTAGTTCAGGCTGACCTGGAATTCACTATGTAGTCTCAGTGTGGCCTTGAACTCACAGCAATCCTCCTACCTCTGCCTCCCAAGTGCTGGGATTAAAGGTGTGAACCACCGCACCTGGCCAAAAGTACATTTTCTATGCATTACCATGTGTTATTTATTTGTGTACTTGGTTCCAGATTATTTTCAAAATATTGTGATTGGTTTAGTTGAAAACACAAAAATGTGTAACTCAATTACTGTTCTTATTAAAATATGATGTTTTGTATCCTATGAACCATAACATGTAAGGTTGTATTATTAATAGTGCATCCAGTCAGAAGGTTATATTAGAAAGCACCTTGACTGAGATGGGCTAAGCTAGTGTTTTAGTCAGCTCTATGTTGCTGAGATGAACATTCAACTATACATAGTTTATGGGAGGGTTTTATTTCAAGCTTACACAATCCAGGGCACACCATTAATAGTGGAAGAATCTTGCTCCCTTTCATAAATCCAAGCAGAGAGAAACCACCACCATCCACCACCAGAAAATATGAACACTCAGATCACAAACTGGCTGGAATGAAGATCTGCCCCAAATACGTCTTAGAGCTGAACTCCTGGATCCACCCTCAATATTACCTCCTCTAAGTGGTGGCTGGAGACCAAAGTTAAAAGCTTAAACTTAATAACACAAGTGAGTCTATGGGTCCATACATTTATTCTATCATATTCAAACTGCCACAGGTGGTTAACATTTAATGAGATGAGATTAAAATAATAGCAGATTAGTTCCGGTTTAGATGACTGCTTAGGTACCATGACAAAGCAGCCTAGGGGTGGAATAAGACAGGAAAAAAAAAAAAAACAACTCAGGAAAATGCACACTTTTACTAAAATGTGAGATGTATAGGAAATTGAAATGGCAGTGGAGAAGTAGAAGAGATCCAGAGCCCACACAGGTCAGCAAAAGCAGCCCCAGCAGGTCCGCCGACTGTGGTGGTAGCAGCGCACCAGAAAGCCACCAGGCTTGGCCCCAGCCACATGAAAAGCCACGTGTGGAGAGCTTCCACTCACACCAGCACTCTCCGCAACTCAAGAAACCTGAAGGGAGAGCGGCAGTGAGCAACAGAGGAGCAGATCACAAGGTAGAAGAACACGTGGAACAGCGAGAGAACTAGAACAGCTGCAGCTCCCTCCTCACCCCCACCACCAGTGCCCAGCTCCAGTGAACAGAGCAGTGGTCTGGGACCTGGCCACGCCAACTTGAGCCAACAGCAGGACCTGAGCAGGAGCAGAGTCTGGCAGCAACATCAGCGGCTCAAGCACCAGCAGCAGTGGCCCACCAGCAGCAGATCCAGCAGCATTAGCTTCAGAGGCAGCAGTCTCAGACCCAGCAACAGCAGTGGAGAATACAGCAGTGGCAGCTGAAGCAGAAGCAGCAGTGGCAGCATCAGCGGTGGACCCAGCAGAGGCAACAGACACAGCAGTGGCAGCTTCAGGAGCAGCAGTGGCAGTTCCAGCAGCAGGAGTGCCTAACTGCAAAGCCACAGTTGTCAGGCTCAGTTTGCCCCACAGGAAAAGCCAGTACCCAGCTCCAGGAATCAGAACAGCAGCCCAACGACCCAGCCAGCAATTTGACTGAGACCAAAATCATCCACAAAGGTAACTGGGATTGCACCAGGGGAAGGTTCTTACTTGGTCACAAGCTGACTTGGATCCCTCAACAGACCAGAAACCTTAACCTTTTTGTTGACAGAGGATCTGGTTGTTATAATGACTACTCTTACATAAATGCTCGGTACTGTTTTTGATTGAATATGTACAGTGTTTAGTTAAATTTTAGAATCCACCTGTATTTTATTCCACTCAGCCTACTTGAATACTCCCATAGCAGGGAAACACAACCCCTAGGAACACCTTTGTAGATACTCTGAGAGTCTTAAGAGCCACACCTAACACCCTAATCTCCTACCCTGAAGATATATAACATCAACTCAATTGATACAGCTAACAATACCCAGCAAGCTAGAAAATCCAAGCATTGACTTAATCCAAGATGCAAAAATATATGCATTATAACACAAGAAAAACTAAAAAGCTAGACAATATAAATCCACTTAAAATTATTAATGGATCAGAAATGACCTCCAGTGAGAATGAATTAGAGGAAATGCCTGAAAAAGATTTCAAAAGAATGATTGTAAACATGTTCAAAGAAGTCAAAGAACAAATCAAAGGAATCAAAGAAGAAATCAGAGGAAATCAAAGGAATCAAACAGGAAATCAAAGAAGATAAAGGACACCAATTTAATGAAATAAATAAGGCAATACAAGACATGAATAAGGAAATAGAAATAATAAAAAAAATCAGAATTACTAACAATGAAGAACACACTTAATGAAATAAAAAAAAAAAAAAACTCTGTAGAAAGTCTCACCATTAGAATGGATGAAGGAGAGGACAGAATATCTAAGCTAGAAGACCAGGTGGCAGATCTAATACAGTCCAACAAAGAGAAAGACAAACTTACAGAAAAGTATGAGAGGGAATTTCAAGATATTCGGAACACTATGAAAAAATCAAATATAAGAATTCAGGGCATAGTAGAAGGAGAAGAATTCCACTCCAAAGGCATAGTAGGTGTCTTCAATAAAATCATAGGAGAAAATTTCCCCCAAATTGGGAAAGAGGTGCCAATGCAGATACATTAAGCCTTTAGAAACCCAGCCAGACAAAACCTGAAAACAACCTCTCATCGTCATATTATAATCAAACCACTAAACAAAAAACCAAGGAAAAAATATTGAAAGCAGTTAGATAGAAAAATCAAGTTACCTACAAAGGCAAGACCATCAGGATTACAGCAGATTATTGAATACAAACTTTACAAGCGAGAAGGGCTTGGAGTGATATATTCCAAGTTCTGATAGATAACAACTGTCAACCAAAGTTACTTTATCCTGTAAACTATCCATTCAAATAAAGGGAGAAATAAGGACATTCCATGACAAAAGCAGGTTAAAGGAGTATTTGAAGACAAAACAAGCTCTATAGAAAATACTTGATAGGATCCTCCATCCTGAAGAAAAGGAAAAACACACATATAAGGAACCTGGAAAAAACAAGCAATACTCAAGAACTAGTTAACACAAGAAAGCAAAGGTAGAACTGGAACCACAACCAAGAAAAAAAAAAAAAAAAAAAAAAAAAAAAGGCAAACATAAATACACACCTTTCAATAATATCTCTTATCATCAACGGCCTCAATGCCACAACCAAAAGACATAGGTCTGCAGACTGGGTAAAAAGCAGGATCCTACAATTTGTTGTCCCCAAGAAGCTCACCTTTATGCAAAGGATAGACATTATCTTAGGGTGAAAGGATGGAAAATGGTATTTCAAGCAAATGGGCCTAGAAAACAAGCAGGGGTTGCTCTCCTAATATCTGACAAGGTAGACTTCAGTCCAACGTTGGTCAAGAAAGATAAGGAAGGTCACTTTATATTGATTAAGTTGACACTCCAACAGGAGGACATTACAATCCTAAACATATATGCACCTAACATGGGGGCTCCCAAATTCATCAAACAAACAGTATTAGAACTAAGGTCACAGATAACACCAAACACAGTGGTGCTAGGTGACTTTGACACCCCACTCTCACCAATTGACAGGTCATCCTGGGAAAAAATAAACAGAGAGGCATCTGGATTAAATGAGGTCATAGAACAAATGGACCTAACAGATATATGCAGGACATATCATCCAAAGGCTGCAGAATATACATTCTTTTCAGCAGCACATGGGACATTCTCTAAAATAGACCATATATTAGGACACAAAGCAAATCTTAACAAATTCAGGAAAATTGACATAATTCCTTGCATTCTATCTGACCACAATGGAATTAAACTATAAATTAATAGCAAGAAAGGCTATAGAGCATACACAAAATTATGGAAACTAAATAATACATTACCAAATGATGAATGGGTTAATGAAGAAATCAAGAAGGAAATCAGAAAATTTATACAGTCAAATGATAATGAGAATACAACATATCAAAATCTCTGGGACACAATGAAGGCAGTTCTATGAGGTAAATTTATAGCCTTAAGTACCTATATTAAGAAATTAGAAAGGTCACAATTAAATGACCTAATGCTTCACCTTAAAGTGTTGCAAAAAGAAGAACAAGGCAAACCAAAAATCAGTAGATGGGAAGAAATAATAAAGATTAGGGCAGACATTAATGAAATAGAAACAAAAAAATCCAAAGAATTAAGAAACAAAGAGTTGTTTCTTTGAAAGGATAAACAAGATTGATAAATCCTTAGCAAATCTGACCAAAAGAAAGAGAGAAGAGACACAAATAAATAAAATCAGAGATTAACAAGGTAACATCACAGCAGATTCCAGAGAAATTCAAAAAATCATAGGGACATACTATAAAAGCATATACTCCACAAAGTATGAAAATCTGAAAGAAATGGATGATTTCCTTGATATATTTGACCTACATAAATTAAATCAAAATGAGATTAATCATTTAAATAGATTTATAACAAACATGGAGATCAGAACAGTTATCAATAATCTCCCAACTAAAAAAAGTCCAGGCCCAGATGGATTCACTGCTGATTTTTACCAGACCTTTAAGGAAGAGCTAACACCATTGCTTCTTAAGCTTTTCCAGGAAATAGAAAAAGAAGGAATTCTACCAAATTCCTTCTATAAAGCCAGCATCACCCTGATATCAAAACCAGGCAAAGATAGAACAAAAAAAGAAAATGCAGACCAATCTCCCTCATGAACATAGATGCAAAAATTCTCATCAAAATATTGGCAAACAGAATACAAGAATATATCAAAAACATCATTCCCCGTGATCCAGTAAGCTTTATCTCAGTGATGCAGGGATGGTTCAATATACACAAATCTATAAATGTAATACATTATATAAATGGGTTAAAGGACAAAAATCACATGATCATCTCATTAGACGCAGAGAAAGCATTTGACAAAATCCAACATGCCTTCATGATAAAAGTCCTACAGAGACTGGGAATAGAAAGAACATATCTCAATATAATAAAAGCTATGTATGACAAGCCTACAGCCAACATATTACTAAATGGGGAAAAACTGGAAGCTTTTTCACTAAAATCAGGAAGAAGACAAGGGTGTTCACTGTCTCACTTTTATTTAATATAATTTTGGAAGTCTTAGTCATAGCAATAAGGCAAGAGACATACATAAAAGGGATACAAATTAGAAAGGAAGAAATCAAGTTATCATTATTTGCAGATGACATGATTCTATACATAACGGACCCTAAAGACTCTACTAGCAAAGTGTTAGAGCTGATCAAAACCTACAGCCATGTAGCAGGATACAAAATAAATACACAGAAATCAGTAGCCTTCATATATGCTAACAACAAACACACAGAGGATGAAATCAGAGAATCACTCCCATTCACAATTGCATCAAAAATAAATAAATAAATATATAAATAAATAAATAAATTACCTTGGAGTAAACGTAACCAAGGAAATAAAGAATCTCAACAATGAGAACTTTAAAACACTCAAGCGAGAAATCACAGAAGACACTAGAAAGTGGAGAAAAATCCCTTGTTCCTGGATTGGAACAATCAATATTGTGAAAATGGCAATCTTATCAAAAGTAATCTACACACTTAATGCAATTCCTATCAAAATTTTGATGGCATTCTTCATGGAAATAGAAAAAACAATCCAAAAATTCATTTTGATTCACAAAAAACATCGAATATCTAAAATAATACTGAGCAACAAAAGTAAGGCAGGTAGTATCACCATACCTGATTTTAACCTATACTACAGAGCCATAGTAACAAAAACAGCATAGTAATGGCACAAAAACAGACATGTAGATCAGTGGAACAGGATAGAGGACACAGATGTTAGTCCAGGTAGCTATAGCCACCTGATATTTGATAAAAATGCCAAAAAATACTCATTGGAGAAAAGACAGCCTCTTCAGCAAATGATGTTGGGAAAACTGGATATATATCTGTCAAAGGATAAAAATAGATTCTTCTCTTTGTCCATGCACAAGAATTAAGTCCAAATGGAATAAAGACCTTATCATCATACTTGAAACTCTGAAACTGCTAGAGGAAAAAGTAGGGGAAACACTTTAACATATTGGTCTTGGCAATGACTTTCTGAATACAACCCCAATTGCTCAGGCAGTAAAACCACAGATTAACCACTGGAACCTCATGAAATAAAAAAGATTTTGCACTGCAAAGGACACAGTAAAAAAAGCGAAGAGGCAACCTACAGAATGGGAAAAAATCTTTGTCAGCTATATATCTGACAGAGGATTAATATCTAGGATATACAAAGAACTCAAAAAATTAAATAATAAGGAATCAAACAAGCCAATCAAATAATGGGCTATGGAGCTAAATAGAGCATTCCGAAAGGAAGAAATACAAATGGCATATAAGCATCTAAAAAATGTTCTACATCACTCATATTAGGGAAATGCATATTAAAACTACATTTAGTTTCCATCTCACTCCTGTCAGATTGGCCACCATCATGAAAACAAATGATCATAAATATTGGCAGGGATGTGGAAAAATGATCCCTTCTATACTGCTGGTGGGAATGCAATGTGGTCTTGCCATTGTGGAAATCAGTGTGGAGTTTCCTAAAACAGCTAAAGATTGATCTACCATACGACCCAGCTATAACACTCCTAAGGACTCATCTCATTTCTTTAGAGGTACGTGTTCAACCATGTTTATTGCTGCTCAATTTATAATAGCTGGGAAATGGAACCAGCCTAGATGTCCCTCAACTGATGAGTCCATAATGAAGATGTGGCACATTTATACAATGGAGTTCTACTCAGTGGTAAAGAAAAATGAAGTTATGAAATTTGCAGAAAAATGGATGGATCTGGAAAGTATTATACTAAGTGAGGTAACCCAGGCCCAGAAAGCCAAGCACCACATGTTCTCTCTCATATGTGGATCCTAGCTACAGATGATTGGGCTTCTGCGTGAGAAGGAAAATACTTACTAGCAGAGGCCAGTAAGTTAAAATGGAGATATAAAGGGAAGAGAAAGGAAGGGAGGAGGGTACTTAATAGGTTGGAATTTTATATATGTAAGTACAATGATTGAGATGGGGAGGTAATATGATGGAGAATGGAATTTCAGCAGGAAATGTGGAGGGGGTGATAGAGGGGAGGGTATTATCATGGGATTTTTTTTTTTTATAATCATGGTATTATCTCTTCTAACTAATGTCATTGTTATGGTTAAGCTATGAAGAGGTCCCATAAAAAATGTACTGAACACCTTTTATCCCAGCACTTGGGAGGCAGAGGTAGGAGGATTTCCATGAGTTCAAGGCCACCCTGAGATGACAGAGTTAATTCCAGGTCAGCCTGGACCAGAGTGAGACCCTACCTCAATAAACCAAAAAAAAAAAGCACTGAAGAATGAGCCCATATCACGATTGACAGGTAGTTTTATGAAATGGGTTCTAACATTATCAGTCAATTAATCTATGGAAGGATTTATGATTTGGTACCTAGTTTGAGTAGGTAGATAACTATGGTCTAGCTCTGTAGTGCATGGTAAAATCTGTGGATCAAGTTTCAGTTTTCTGCATGTGGTTATCCAGTTTGTCTAGCACCATTTGTTGAAGATACTGTCTTTTTTCCAGCCTATATTGTTTGGGCCTTTGTCAAATATCAAGTAGCTATAGTTGCTTGACCCAAAGTCTGGGTCCTCAAGTCTATTCCATTGGTCTATACTCCTGTTTTTATGCCAGTACCATGCTGTTTTATTACTATGGCTCTGTAGTATAGTTTTAGATCAGGTATGGTGATGCCACCAGAGGTATTTCTTTTGCTGAGGATATGTTTGGATATGCGAGGCCTTCTGCCTTTCCATATGAAATTTGAGATCATTTTTTCTATCTCTGTGAAGAACACTGTAGGGATTTTAATTGGAATTGCATTCTGTCCCCTGCCTTTCTCAGTCTCTCCTTCTTATTTCCATGAAGTGAACAGATCTCCTCAATCTATCCCTTACCCCCAGGATGTTCAATCTTGCTTCTTGCCTAAAAGGAACACAATCAGCTACTATGAAATGTGAACTTTGTAACTAAGAACAAATCAAATCTTCTTCAAGTGGATTTTCTCAGCATTTTTTAGTACAAAAGGCTGATCAATATAGTCATAGATAATTGTAAGTGGAGTTGGGCATGGGAATATTCAAAGGTGGCGTCCATGAAGATCTTTAAGATTCCTGATCCAAGTTAACTTGCCACTGACTTACCTTGTATCAATTTTTACTGTGGTACGATTCATATTAGTTAAACATGGTTCCAAACTAGACGTCCAATAGTAGAAAGATGAATGAATAAAATGTGGCATATATATATAGTAAAGAACAATGAAGTCTTTTGGTTTGCAAGATGATGGATACAACTGGTGACACTCCAGTTAGTTAATAGTCTATACAGCGATAACATTTTATCTCATTTTAAGCTCCTAGCTTTTATACATATACATAAAACCATGTATGTGTATATAATGTGAAAGTTTTCTAGAAGGAAATTTGTCTAGAGGAACAAAAAGGTCTAAGAGGAAAAACAGGGTGGCAGCTCAAGGAAGGAATGCATTCACCATGAAAGAAATGCTTGTATAAAATGTCTTCATACAGCACAGTACTATGTACAATAAATATATGTAATGACAAACGAGAGAAAAAAACTATGTTCACTGCCTCTTCTAGAAAATTGTCCTCCCCAATATAAAAGATGGCTTTCACAAAAAGGATGCTTAAAGTCAGTGAATATTCATTAAATAACTGCAAATCAGTTACTCAGCATGTTATTTTACACATATTTGTTATTGTTCTCTTCGTTCTTGAAGTACATAAAACAAGATGAATTTTTTCTTCTTCATTTCTGGAGTTGAGAAGTCTAGCACTAGATGGCCACAAATTCATACACTGCCCATGGATTCTTAAGAAAGCTTTTCTTGGGCCAGAGAGATGGCTTAGTGGTTAAGCACTTGCCTGTGAGGCCTAAGGAACCTGGTTCAAGACTTGATTCCCCAGGTTCCACATTAGCCAGATGCACAAGGGGGTGCATGCTTCTGGAGTTAGTTTGCAGTGGCTGGAAGTCCTGGTGTACCCATTCTCTCTTTCTCTCTGCCTCTTTCTCTTTCTGTCGCTCTCACATAAATAAATAAAAATTTTAAACAATTACAAAAAAAGAGAAAGCTCTTCTTATCTACCTGTGTTTAACTTTCTGATAAGCCTTTTATTCCTTGCTGTGTGTGTGTGAGGGTGTAAAATTCAATTTCCTATTGTTGTCTTCAAATGGCCTTCTGTCCTGTGTTTCTTTGTATTTTTCTGTCTATAGATGAATTTGTTATAATTAAATTACTATACTAGTCACCAAACTTAAGGTGGTCCCTGATGCATCCTGGAATATTTTCAAGGTGCCTTATAGGTAAGGCAACATTCACAGATACTTAGAGTTAGAACTGCACTAACAGTTTTTGGGAAACACAATTAAAACTTCAGCATGGTCTAAATTAAATTCAGAATGAAAATAGCTATTTGTGCATGTGTGCTAATATAAGAATATGTATTATAATATGACAAAGAACTAATAAATTAAATGAAAGAATGAATTAATCAAATATGTTTAATCTTAGAGAAAATAAAATATTATTAACAATATTTCAGTACATATAATTCAGTACCATAAAAAACATGGCTATGAGTAGCTTGAATCATTTTTCTTGAGGTTTTAAACAAAAACAGTAATAGGTTGATATTGTATATATGTAAATACAATGATTGTGATGGGGAGGTAATATGATGGAGAATGGAATTTCAAAGGGTAAAGTGTGGGACGGTGGAGGGGGGAATTACCATGGGATATTTTTTTATAATCATGGAAAATGCTAATAAAAATTAAAAAAAAAACTGAAAGAAACCCAAAACAAACTCTTTTCTTATGATTTTGGAGTGTAGTTTGATATGAAATACACAAAACAATGTTGAGTTTATATGTAAAAACTTGTTTTTCTCAGAGAATTACAAATAAGTTTCTCTTGTATGTGACTGAATGGATAATAATGATAAATATTATAATAATATATGCCTTATAAGATTAAAAAATCATTTGATGTATGTGGACATTCTGATGACTAACAGAATAACTGACCATTCTCTTCCTATTCAATAAAATCCTGCAGTGCCACCACACCCCTATTTTGTACATAAGTAATCTCCCTGTCACAGTTTAGAAAATACTTCAGCTATAGTGCCATTCCCATGGAGGTCACCAATCCTAATGTTAAAGTCATTCCTAACCATGAGTGAGACAAAGTATTTGAGCTTTCTAGTGTGGTAGAAAGCATAAACAAAGGTTAAAAATGCATTTCAGTAATTTCATTCTATATATACTGATAAGTTCTATGCTGTTTTAGATAGATATTGTTCATTCCCAAGAATAAAGTGATGAAGAAAGGCAAGGGCTGAGAAGATGGCTCAAAAGATATGTGAAATGCTGGTGCAGGCTCAAGGGAGAATGCAGTATAGAATCTCTGCACTCATGTAAAGCAGGGAAAGTGTGGCCAGCTGGCTGTAATCACAATGTTTTGAAGGAGAAGGCATGGGATACCTAGAGGCAATCTAGCCAGCTAGATTTGCCAAAAAAGTGAGCTCTGGGTTTCAGTCTCAATAAAAATAGCTGCAGCATGATCAGTGAAAACAGTCGACATCAACCTCTGGTATGCTCATGCTAACGCACACATACACACAAGTACACAAACATATGATCCACCTATATTCAGAAAGTCATGTCACATACAGACACTGCATACATACACAAGTGAAAAACAAAAGATAAAAATCTTTTCTCATGCTAGTAATAAGCCTGCTAACACACACACACACACACACACACACACACACACTCACACACCTGATAATAGAACCAAGAAAACAAAAATGTTAGCCATACTTCTATACTAGCACTTCTGTTACTATTAGTTCTTATTTATCATTTAACCAACAGTTCATATACTTATGCGAACATCATAATTTCATTTATTTTGCATCTACCATTACAGTTGACTTGCACATTCTTTAATCATTTCACCCACTTTCTCCATTTTTATTATAATATCTTTCCAGCTCTCATCCCCCACATTTGTTTCTTGTGATGCCACAGCAACTTATTATGTTATAGGTTGAATATACTGTAGCAGAAATCTGTTACTGACAATTTTGATGTTTTAATTCACTTTAAAAGTATTCTCAGGGGCTGGAGGGATGACTTAGTGGTTAAGGCATTTGCCTGCAAAGCCAAAGGACCCAGGACCCACATTAGCCAGATGCACAAGGGGGGTCACAAGTCTGGAGTTCCTTTGCAGTGGCTTGAGGCCCTGGCGCTCTCTCTCTCTCGATCTCTCTCTCTCTCTCTCTCTTTCTCTGTCACATAAATAAATAAATAAATAAAGAAAGAAAGAAAGAAAGAAAGAAAGAAAGAAAGAAAGAAAGAAAGTATTCTCAGGTTAAAGACAAAGTTCTGGTATCTTTGTTGAGACAGCACAGTAAGAAGCATGGGTATTCCTACATTTTAATAGTCCTTACATTTTTAAATTCAATGGGAGAGTTGTTTTGGGACCATTATCAGATGTATTTATGCCCTGAGATAAATTACAAGTGAGAAAGTAGAAGAGTTTTAAGTCATATTTTTATAGTCTTTTTTATATTAACATAGACTGAATTTTTTGGTATTGATATGGAAAATTTTTATATTGGCATGCAAAGAAATATTTATGAATTATTATGCTCAGTAATAAGCCATACTACTTTTGAAGTTCATTTCCAATACTCTCTTATGTAAGGGAAGTCCTATTTCAGTTAGTAAGTGGTTTTGAATTTATAGTTTAAAGCAATTTGTTTGTAAAGCAAATGAGGTTAAGCTCATTACATGAAAAGCTATTAATATTTTTAAAATAAAAACAAAAATTCAGCAAATTTTCAAATTATTCCATACTACCCTCAAATATTTAAAGACCTTTAAATGGCCTTAAATGTGGTTGCTCATTAGCTCAGCAATCTGGTTAAACAAAATCTTAAAAGTGGACCTTGGAGCATTTTATCGGATGAAGAGAAAATCTGTAAAGCACACTGTACAGACTAAGCAAAAAGCCATTAAGAAATGCACAGGTACTAATGGAGTTCTCTGGGTGACATATGTAGAATGAAGAGTGATAACAGACTAGGAGCTGGTTAGTGTGTGAGAGAAACAAATCAGTTGACTGGAACTGGCACAGAGCCCTGGAACTAGAAGTTCTTCATGTATTATGCTCATTTAACAAATTTGTAACAAAGAATGGACTGATTTAGAACTACTCACAATTGGAAATGGGCAGAAGAAAATACAGGATGGCAGACTTGAAAATTTTTAAGAACTGAAAATTTGATGAAAGTACATCTCTTTAAACATTAATCCAGCAGTATCTTATGGCATGATCATATGTTATGAATTATTTATGTTTAGCAGTTAAGAAACAAGATGACTGAGAGCAAGATGGGAATTTGTTACACTGGAATCATAACATGCCTATCTGTATTTGGGGTAAATATTTACAGAGAATCTGGGAAAATGAGAATGATCCCTTCCTGTCTCTCTGACAAATACATCCTTATAAAATGTTCAACCATGACTGGGGTGATGTCTCTCTGATAAAATGGTCTTCCAGTGTATTCATGTGGGTCTGAGATGACCTCATGCTGCTTGCATTCCAATCTAAAGAACCTGTACAAACAACTGGGCATGGCCATGCATGCCTATATCACTAAGCTTGAAGGTGATCTGAGACCCATGAATAACTGGACCTTGTTAACAAATGGTAAGTTCTAGAGAAAGTAAGAGGCATAAACTCACACTAGAAATACTCCAAGAGTACTGGACTAGTACGCTTAGTGCTCTTCTCATACAACCATTGTCAATTTCACTCAGACGCATGTGAATTCATGGGATCACAAGGACACATACATGTGCATAGACTAATATACACACACTCACATACAATTGCTCATATATTATTGGAGTTATTTTACATACAGTGTTTTCCAATCAAACAAATGAGATTTGAGGCCTAATAACAGTAGATGATAGAGTTAGATCTACCCCAATTTCCAGATAATGGAATATGAAAGTTAGGTATAATATTATGCTCATTTACAGATTTAAGGAATACCTATCAATTTAAATAAAATCCTTTATGATTTGGAATTAGACATATCTCATACTTTATCTAGAACATATTTCAATGTTTCCATAAATAAAACCTCTTTCACAAGGAAAAAAAAAGGAAATGATGAAGTTAATCAGAATTGTTATTTAAGTATTCAAAGTATCCTACTTGTGTTTTGAGAAAATAATAATATAAACAAGGTGCACTATTAAAGAATACAATTATGCATATGATTGTCACAGGATACCTATTTCCAGATCAATCCTATGAGATAACATAAATAATACCTGCTGAGATATAAAACAACTAGTTTAAACTATAAGAATCAATATCTATACCCAAGCAACAGCAATGGAATTCAGAGTTGGAGACTGGCCCTATATGAAAATCAGAGTAACTAAGACACAAACAGAAGTCCCAAGAAGGTCAATGATATCCTGTGTGAATTAAAGGCTGTACCTGTATCTGTAGTTATAGGCCACTGGTGACATGCAAAAGATCATTTCCACTCAGACGCAGAAAAGTAGGGATGAAGTCATCAGATCCAATCCTGCAGCTAGAATCTTAGCATAAACATCCACAAAACCAACCTCCTTCCCTTGACATTGACTTTTTAATATGTTCTACTGCTATGGCAGATGTTAATTAACCATATGAGTACCTCAAGTAAGATGGGTGCACTATGTGAAAGAAAGGGCAGCAGAAGTTCACAAACAACATAATTAATGCTACCCAGATTTCTCCTGACAAGTACCTTGATATAAATGGAGAATAACTAAATTAATAAAGATGAATTTATTATAATGTTGCTGTTAACAAAGAAAAATAAATAATAACTCATTTATATTTCATATATTAAAATCAGATAAATTACTGTTTTGGTTTATTAAGACAGGAAATAAAATTAATTGGTTTGCAGATCATTTCCTGTATTTTGTAACATTCCAGGATATTTTTCTTTCCATGGAAATTAATAATCACTGGAAATAAACTAAGATGTACAAAAGCTCTAAAAGAATATAAATATGGCTTCAAACTATATAGAAACAGACTAATAGAATATATTTAATATGTTATATAACATGATATATTGGTTTGATACATTTAACCTTATGAAGAATGAATAAATCCCTGTTTCTGTTAATGCTACCAACTAACTTCTTTATGACTTTCAAAATTTCAATTTCTTCTGCCATGCTTTATCATAGACAATTATCATGGGATGGCTAAAAAAATACAACGATATTCTGTTTTCTCTATCTTTAGGATTTTATTTGAAGATACTTTCCACATGTAATTAGATTTTTAGCTAAGATAAATTATTGTAAAGACATGAAACTGTCCAATCCACAGCTGAAGAACTTTAATTTGGGGTTGTGTCCTTGTGTGAAAAGATTCCTTCACAGGTGAACCTGTCCCTTCACTGTCCCCATCACACATGCTGCTTCTGCAGCTCCCTGATTCTCCTGATCACTTCTGTTACTCATTGCCCACTTCTTCCAAGGAGTATTGGGTGTTACAGCTTACACATTATATAGGTTTCTCATATCCTTCAGATTTACGCTTGAAACTCCAGACAAGTGTGAAGTTTTATGAATAATGGATTAAAATTACTGTGGGAGCAACTGTAATCTTTAACATAGTAATATTTTAATAAACAGCATCCACTTCTTTTACAGATGCTATTCTGTCTTCATGCAATATTCTACATTTTAATACATTTGATTGGTTCTTTCTTATGCTAAGGTTTAGCATACATACCATTGTTTCAGATTTTTCATGAGTCCCAAAGCTAAAATGCATCCACCTAGAATGAAATGTCTAGAACTAGGAACTGTAGTTTTTTTTCATGGTGCACATCATGGTTAATAATATAGATTTATTCATTGCCATATTTAGATATGCCACTCTGTGTTACATAGGGCCCATGGATTGGACCCATGGTTAGTAATTTTGTGTGGTGATGAATAAAACTTCCCGAGTGGACACCGAATCTTAAGTGACTTGCAGAATATTGAAAAATTATATACTTCCAACTTAGTTATTCAAAGTAACTCTTACCTCAGAAAAAAGTATCATTTCTTTAAAGATCAGTATGTAAGGGGAGAAAAGTCCCTAAGATAATATAAACCAAGGGTAATCTTCAGACAATGATGACTATATCATTACTGAGGACACCCTAAAGAACAAGGAAAGAAAAACAGTTATGCATGACAAATGAATAATTTATTTATGCAGATTTGGGAAATTTCATCATATCATTTTCTGTAAAGGAATAGTAACTTCATTTGAATCTTGAGAATACATTTTATAAAACTTGTTTTAATAGTGTTTATGCATGAGTACAAATAGGATTTAACAACAGAAATGAATTAAAAATGTTCATCTATTATTAATCCTGAATGTATAAACCAATTAGGAAAAAAGCAGGGATAGTTTAATAAGAAACTATCATATGGATAAGGGTATGTCAATAACTCTCAAGTTATTCATATATTCATCCATGCCTCATTAAAAATGTATAGCTACTTAATTCCTCACAAGCTCAAATACAAGTAGCCTGCTCTAGAAACAGTGAAGCCATTTAATATTTAAGTTTATTCATTTTTAATAGAATTTATCATTGATAACATTTGTAACAAAATATTTGTCCCTGAAACTTGGAATTTGGCAAGGTATTTACTAAAGGCTTACTGCTACTTCTCCAGAGAAATGCTTACATGAGGTGCATTTTATAATACTTAAGAGTAATAGAAAACTAAAGCAGAGGTCCCTGAAATTCTGTCATTTCAACTCAACTCTTTTCTACCAAGAATCTTTTACTTGGAAATGGAATAATTTATACCTATCTAATTTGAAATGACTTTATACCTTAAAGATTAAAGTTAATTTGTCATATACTCAAGGAATTGTACATGAATTTAGGTTTGACTAGTGAAGAGAAGATGAAATTTAATGGATGTGTTTCTAGTCATCTAGTTTAACACAAAATGAAATATGACATATAAGAAAGGAAGTAATGACTGGAGAGGTGGCTTAGTGGTTAAGCACTTGCCTAGGAAGCCTAAGGACCCTGGTTTGAGGCTCGATTCCCCAGGACCCAAGTAAGTCAGATGCACCACGTTGCACATGCATCTAGAGTTCATTTGCAGTGGCTGGAGGCCCTGATGCTCCCATTCTCTCTCTCTGCCATTCTCAAATAAATATATAAAAATAAACAAAAAACATTAAAAAAAGAAAAGAACTAACAACAAAATGAGTTAATAACAAGTAAAATAACACAAAAAGAAAGAGCTAACATAATGGGAATGTTATCATTATGCATATTCAATAAGTTCCTTTCTCATTGCTGGGACAAAATACCTTACCAGAATTAGCTTAATCTAAACAAATAAAAAAGAAAGAAAGAAGGGTGGAGGGAGTTAAGCGGAAGGAAGGAAGGAAGGAGGGAAGGAAGGAAGGAAGGAAGGAAGGAAGGAAGGAAGGAAGGAAGGAAGGAAGGAAGGAGGGAAGGAAGGAAGAAAATGTTTATTTATTTTCTGTTTAGTTTTAAGGGATACTCTATCACAGAGGAGGGGAAAGTCTGCCAGGAGCATAAATCAAGGGTCACTTCATCACAGGAAGCAGATCCAAATGATGTTGCTCAGCTACCTTAATATTTTCTGTACAGTCTAGACCCTCCAGACCAGGAAATGGTACCACCCATAGTTTGGATGAGCCAGCACTCCTTAACTAATCTAATTCAAAATATACCTAACAGACATTCCATGACATGTGTTTCCATGGTGATTCTAAATCCTGTCAAGTTGACAATTTTGACATCACAGTTTCACCCCATGTCAACTTGACAATCAAAGATAATACTGTAATGCCATAACCTCCCAAAACATGTCACCATAGGCTCATGGTCCATCTCAAAGTGTATAATACATTCAGTTCAATTTAAAATTACTTATCTTCTTGACCAGTGACAACTCTATTTAAAAGTACAAGATCTAAAGGCAATCTCCTAATTGTGAGCCCTTTAAAACCAAAACACAAGTTACATAGTTCCAAGGTATGAAGTCACAAAGTATATCTTCCATTTCCAAAAGAGAGGGATGAAGGAGAGAAAAGAAAAGCTTGGAACCACATGAGACTTGAAGTCAGTAGGGAAAGCACCCCACTAGCTCATGTCTAGTACCTGCTACTTCCAATAAAATCATGTGGGCTCCAAAAGGCGTGGGTATACTCTGGTCCTCAAGCTGGAATGCCATATCTACCCTAATATTACAGCTTTTCTTCAAGGATGTCCATGTTCCTGGAATCTACAACGTCCTGATTCCTGCACTGGAATTTCAGACTCATCTTTACAACCTTATACAGTGCCTCAGAGGGCCTCTTGGCATTGTTCACAGTGCTAACCCATGGCAGATTTCAGAAACTGTGCTGCAATACTCCTTGACATTCTCAATAAAAGAATATATTTTATTATTTTAAAAGCAGTTCCACATAAACATGCTGAAAACTGGCAGGAGATATTACGTGTACCAAATTTTTCAGTGAAAACTCTATTAATCTTAATTTTTTACTGTAGCTTTTATCAGAGTTAACACAGAGAACATTATATATGCAAGCTATTAATATAATAATGAAATTGTATAAAATCTGTGCTATGCACAAATCAAACAATTATATTTCACATACTTTCTATGCATTTTTGTTGTTTGTAATTTGTAATTTATGTTCATATGCCATGTCTATGAATAGAAAATTGTAATACATATAAACTATATTCCCATAAGATACTATATTATAAAGACTCTGTCATGTTTTTACTGATGTATCTTCATATCCTCTAATATATTATAAATGCATGCTTTAAATGGTTGTATATGTGCTTGCATTCTCAAAAGACAAAACTTCCATCTGTAAGTCTAAATGAACTTGAAATTCATTCCAATCAAACCAAAAAAAAAATATGCAAAACATTCTGTGACTTTTATTTCTACTTCATAAAATGTGGAACATTTTCTTTCAAATTAGAAATTATCATAAAAAAACTATGTCTGAAATGTAAAGGTATCCTTTCTTCTCCCTGCCACATATTTGAGGATAGTAAAAATCCATTTTAAGTATGATTCTGTAATCTACATCCTAGCATTGTCCTTTTTTTTTTGTTGTATTCATTGTGCCTTTGCATTTCTATAGAACATTTGTTCTTCCACAGATAGGAGGAAAATCCTCATTCTTCAAGGCTCTTTTATATATATATATATATATATATATATATATGAAAAGTATATATATATTTTAATGTCATGGCTTGGTTGCATCACCCAATAATTTTGTGCAGGATATTAATTTGCCTTTCCTCCTTCCTTTCAGCTTCTCAAGAAACTTAGATATGTTACTAATATGAGAACTTAATTTTCTGAAAGCAGTACCTGACATCACTGATTATTGATTTATTTCCTTCTAAACATTGCCATTTCTTTTATTTCTTTAATACTTGCAAAATACCTGATTCTTTATTTCACTGAAAATATTCTGTATCTTTCCTCTTTGCTTATTCATTCAACCCAAATGGAGGTATTATTTTTATTCTTAGGCTGTGTATTTAATATTCTAATAAAATTCAGCAAGAATTTTTACCTAAAATTTCATATTAATGGGTAAGTTCTCAAGCCTACTCTACTTGCTTGCCTTTGTGTTATACAAGAGCTGTAGTGTTTTTTTTTTTTTTAATAAATTATTTGACCTTTAACTGTGCACATATCTGTCTACTGGAAGAAAATTTAGCAATTATGCTTATCACTTGAGGCTGAAAATATTTACAACACCATTACAAGCATTCTTTCAGCTAGGCTTTTAGGCAACTTGTACAATAAAAAATTTACAGACCATTTCAACTGGGTTTGAGCATTCTAATTTTTCAATGAAATCATTGGGAAATTTGAAATAAGAAGAATAATTGTAGAAATGTGACTATTTTACTTATTTAAAATCTTCCATTTTAACTATCTGTAATATCATTAAATTTGATCCTTTGTAATCTTTTTAATTTTTTTTATTAATTAGTTTTGTACTCAGCGAATACAGTCAATTTGGTACCATTATTAGGTTCATACATTGCCTACCTCCATTCCCTTTGCCCCTCCTTGTTAAGGTATATGGATCATGCATTCTGGAGTTAGCCCCCAGTTATGGGTAGGACAAATGTCTGCATATCATGACCGAACATGTGGCTCTGACATTCTTTCTGCCACCTCTCCACAAAACTTCCCTGAGCAATGTTGGGTTCATTTTTGGTCTGCTTCAGTGATGAGGTATTGTGGGCCTCTGGGTCTCTGGATCGTTGATTTGGTAGGAGTTGATTTTTCTCTGTCTTGATCTCCTTCACCCTTGTGCTGGTACTCAGTTCACCAAGAAAAAAGCACCCCTGCTTGTTTTGCCCACTGTTCTTAGTTTCAGCTGGGGACCTTTTGAGGTATGATGGGGTGGCTCTCTCCATAGGATCTACATCTATCTGAAAAAGAGAAGCAGATTCTCCAACACAGAGAAAGTTAGCACCAGGACAAATGAGATAACCTTTATCTTTTTTTATAGAGAATTTAATAGGTGTAGGCCCTCTTGTCACCCACAATTGATGGTAGCTTGATAATGGAGAGTGAGCTTATGTTTGGATATAGTTCTGACTTGTTTACCAGCTCCAGCACTGGGTCCCATACCAATGAGGGGATCAGTTAGCAGCATCAAGAGCAGTGGGTTTTCCACCCTGACTGTGTGCCACTATTGCACTTGTGTGAGCATCAGAACAGGTTATTTGCTGCTAAGTAGGTTAGACCATGAGTTGCTTGGACAGATATTTGTCATTTTCCCCCAGTCACCCATGTAGTACCTTCTGGCACTAGATACGCTGACTGCCTGGGGACTGACTCTCTTCCATCTTCCAGCCATGCCATTCCATTTTACGTGTCAACCACATAAGGTGCCTTCAGCAGTAGGGTCTTGCTACTAACCTTTGGTGGGTAGTTAAGCACTCTGACAGAAATCTGTCTTTCTTTTAGGAAACCTTGTAGGTCTCTCTGATCAAAAGCTCATTATGGATGATAGCCACATGCTGGTACTGAGAGTTACTGGTCAGTGCCCACTAAGAAAAGGAAGAAAAGATGACTAATTTAAAAGAGTTAGAAAGAAGAGAGAGAGAGAGAGAGAGAGAGAGAGAGAGAGAAGCTGTAGAAGATTAAGGTCAGTTTTCATCATACCCTCTCCAGTGTCTTGTGGATCATGTGTTCCCTCTGAAGGCCTGGTGAAGATTCAGCTATTTGGTCTGCCTTTTAAGATGTAGATTTTTATGGTACCATTGCCATTTGGGTCTAGATTTGTGTTTTCCACCACCCCCTCCCTTGCCCTCCCCTCCCTCCTCACCCATCCTATTGTATAGTCCATGAGAAGCTTGCTGTGTACATAAGGCATCTTGAGTAGATTCAGGCTAAGTGCTGTAGATGAGTGAGACTGTGTGGTGATTTTTTTTTTTTTTTTCTTATGATTCGGTAAATTCACTGAGAATGAACTATTCCAGGTTCAACCATTTTTCCTCAAATTTCACTGTGTCATTTTTTTTTTCTTAGTGCTGTATAAAATTCCGTTGTGTAGATATACTATATCTTAGTTATCCATTCTTCTAGTGATGGACATCTGGGTTGATTCCAGCTCTTAGCTATTACAAATTGAGCTGCTACTAACATGGTTGAGCAAATTTCTCTGGCCTGTGGTTTAAAGGTTTGTTTTAGGGTAGATGTCCCATAAGGGAATAAGTGGTCTGATGGTATCTCTATAGTCAGCTTTTTCAGGAGTCTCCGTATTGCTTTCCAAAGTGATTGTACTATCTTACATTCCCACCAACAGTAGATGAGTGTTCCTACTTCTCCAAATCCTTGCCAGCATTTATTTTCATTGATTTTTTTGGTATTTGCTACCCTTATTGGGGTAAGGTGGAATCTCATAGGTGTTTTAATTTGCATTTCTCTGGTGATTAGGGATGATGAACATTGTCTTAAGTGTGTGTTTGCCATATTTATTTCTTCCTCTGTGAACTGCCTGTTCAGCTCTTTGCCCCATTTTGTGAGTGGGGTGTTTGACTTTTTACTGTTTAAATTTTTGAGTTCTTTGTAGATTCTAGAGATTGGTTCTCTGTCAGTTGGATAAGCAGCAAACATTTTCTCCCATTCTGTGTGGAATCTATTGGCTTTGTTTATTGTATGTTTGTAAAGAAACACTTCAGCTTCATGTAATCCAATTGGTTGAGTGACTGTTTAAGATTGTGAGCTACTGGGGATTTGTTCAGGAAGTCTTTTCCCATTCCTATGTCATAGAAAGTACTTCCTAAATTTTCTTCCAGTTGTAGTTGAGTTTCTGGTCTTATATCGCGGTCTTTGATCCATTTGGGCTTCAGTGTAGTGCATGTTGAAATGTGTGGATCAAGTATCAGTTTCCTGCACGTGGTTATCCACTTTGTCCAGAACCATTTGTTGAAGATGCTGTCTTTTTTTCATCCTATATTGTTAGGGCCTTTGTTAAATATCAAGTAGCTATACTTGCTTGACCCAAAGTCCGGGTCCTCAAGTCTAATCTATTAGTCTATACTCCTGTTTTTATGACAGTAATTGCTGTTTTTATTACTATGGCTTTGTAATATAGCTTTAGATCAGGTATGGTGATGCCTCCAGAGGAACTTCTTTTGCTGAGGATATGTTTGGATATGCTAGGCCTTCTGCCTTTCCATATGAAATTTGAGATCATTTTTTCTATCTCTGTGAAGATCACCATTGGGATTAATTGGAATGGCATTAAATCTGTGCATTGCCTTTGGTAGGATTTCCATCCTCACAATGTTAATTCTGCCTGCAGGAGCATGGGAGGTGTTTCAATTTTCTCAAGTCCTCCTCAATTTCTTTTTTAGTGTTTTTATGTTTTCATTGTATAGACTCTTTCACTTCCTTGGTTAATGTTATTCCAAAGTTTTTTTTTGTTCTTGTTGCTATTGAAAATGGTGTCATGTCACTTAGGTCTTTCTCTGCATCTTTGTCATTTGCATATAGAAAGGCTACTGATTTTTGTGCATTGATTTTGTATCCTGCTACTTTGCTATAGGAGTTAATCACCTTCAGTTTTGGGATGGAGTCTCTTACATATACAGTCATGTCATCAGTGAATAGAGCTAACTTACCTTCTTCCTTCCAAATTATATCTCTTTTATTTCCTTCTCCTGTCTTATTGCTTGAGCTATGACCTCCAGTACTATATTGAAGAACAGAGGTGAGAGTGGACAACCCTATATTATTCCTCATCTTAATAGGAATTCCTCTAGTATCTCTCCATTAAATATTATTTGGGCCTTCAGAACTTTGTATATTGCCTGTATTATGTGAAGATATGAACCAACCATGCCAATTCTCTCCAATGTTTTGATTATGAAGTAGTGTTGTATCTTGTCAAAGGCCTTTTCTGCATCTATTGAAATGATCATGTGGTTTTTGTGTTTAACCTTGTTTATTAGGTGTATTACATTAACAGATTTCCATATGTTGAACCACCCCTGTGTTCCTGGGATGAATCCCACTTGGACAAGGTGGATAATGCTTTAGATATGCTGTTGGATTCGGTTGGCGAGGATTTTGTTCAGGATCTTTGCATTTAATGTCATCAGGGAAATAGGCCTATAGTTTACTTTTCTTGTGGCATCTCTGCCTGGTTTTGGAATTAGGGTGATACTAGCTTAATAAAAGGAGTTAGGTAGCTTTCTCTGTTTTCCAATTGTGGGGCACAGTTTGAGGACAATTGGTTTGAGTTCTGCCATGAAGGTTTGATAAAATTCAGTTGAGAAGCCATCTGGTCTTGTACTCTTCTTTTGGAGGAGGGTTTTATTTGTTTTTCAATCTCAATGAGTGTGATGGGTCCTTTTAGGAGATTGATCTGCTCCAAGTTTAGCTTTGATAGTTGAAGAATCAAGGAATTTACCCATCTCCTCCACATTATCCAGTTTTGTGGAGTAGAGGTTTTTGAAATAAGTCCTGATGGTTCTCCCAATTTCATTTATGTCTGTAGTGATCTCTCCTTTTTCACTTTGAATTTTTTTTTTGTTTTTTTTCCAGTTGATCAAATTGGCAAGGGGTTTATCAATCTTGTTTATTTTTTTCAAAGAACCAGCTCTTTGTTTTGCCAGTTGTCTTAATTGTTTTCTTAGTTTCCAGTTCATTAATTTCTCCTCTGATTTTAATTATTTCTTTCCTTCTGGAGTTCTTTGGGTTGGATTTTTCTTCCTTTTCCGGTGCCTTTAGGTGGATGATTAGTTTATTGATTTGGGATCTCTCTGTCTTTTTTATTAAGGCATTGAGTGGTATGAATTTGCCCCTGAGGACCATCTTCATTGTGTCCCATAAGTTTTGGTATAATGTGTTCTTATTGTCATTCAATTCTAGAAATTTTGCAATTTCATTTTTTATTTTATCCATTATCCATTTATTGTTTAAAAGTGTGCTGTTCAGTTTCCAGGTGCCTTTGGGATTCTTGGTGGGTCTTTTGTTATTAATTTCTAGTAATATAGCATTGTGTTCTAATATCATGCAGGGAATTATACCAGTCTTCCTAAATATGTGGAGGCAGGCTTTCTGACCCAGTATATGGTATATTTTAGATATTGTTCTATGGGCTGCTGAGAAAAATGTGCAGTCCATGGAATTGGGATGGAAATTTCTATAGATGTCCATTAGGTCTAAGTGATCGATGGTTTTTTTGAGCTCTCTTATTTCCCTGTTGAATTTCTATTTGGATGATCTGTCTATTACTGATAATGGTGTATTGAAGTCCCCAACAATGATGGTGTGAGTGCTTATTGCTGTTTTATAGTCAAGTAGGTTTTGTTTTATGAATTGTGGTGCCCCTGTGTTTGGGTAATACAGATTTATGATTGTAAAATTCTCTCGATGGATCACTCTCTTGATAATTAGGAAGTGGCCTTCTTTTTTTTTTTTGATTATTTTTGGTTTGAAGTCTACTTTATCTGATATTAATATAGCTACCCCTGCTTGATTATTATTCCAGTTTTCTTGGAATATTGTTTTCCATCCTTTCACCCTGAGGAGGTGTCTGTCTTTAGTGGTGAGGTGGGTTTCTTGAAGACAACAGATTGAGAGGTCTAATTTTTTGATCCATCCTGTTAGATTGTGTCTCTTGATGGGCGAATTAATGTTTAGGGTAATGACTGTGAGATTTGATTTGATCTCTGCCATATTTTGATGGTATATGTGGTTTGGTGTTTTCATGGGCTTTGAAGTTTTTGTGCCTACTCTGAGTTTGGTTATTGTAATCTGCTTCTTATAGGCATTTAAGTTTGCTTATTTGTTTCTTCTCTGTGGAGAATTTCCTGAAATATTCTCTGTAGGTTTGGTTTTGTGTTCATGTAATTATAAAGTTCAGTTTTGTCATGAAAAGTTTTTCTTTCACCATCTATTCTAATCTATACTTTTGCTCTGCAGAGTAGTTTTGGTTGGCAGCCATAGGTTGTTAGACTTTGCAGTTTTTTTTTTTTTTTTTTTTTTTTTTTTTTTTATTCCAGGCCATTCTAGCTTTCAGGGATTCCACTGAGAAGTCTGGAGTAATTCTGACGGAGTTACCTTTAAAAGTGGTGTGCTGTTTTTCCCTAGCTGCTTTTAGGATTTTCTCTTTGGTGTCAATGTTTAGAATCTTAATGACAATATGTCTTGGAGAGTTTCTCCCTTGGACCAGTCTTTTTGGAGTTCTGTTGGCTTCTTGTATCTAGAAGGGCCTTTCTTTTAAGAGGCTGGGGAAGTTTTCTTCAATTATTTTGTTAAATAAGTTCGCCATGTCCCTTTTCTGAATTTCTTACCCTTGTGGTATTCCAATAATCCTGATATTAAGATGTTTAAGTGTATCCCACAATTCCGTCATGTTCTGCTCATAGAAACTTTTGAACTTACTGAAATTTCGAACTCTCAAACTGTTTCTTCCATCTTGTCTTCCAGATCAGAGTTTCTATCCTCACATGGCTGACTCTATTCTTGAGAGCTTCTAGAGAGTTTCAGACTTGTTCAATTAGGTTTGTATTTTCTACTACTTTTTTATGTATAATTTCCATCCCTCTGTCAAGCCCCTTTTCATATTATTTTCTGATTTTTTTGTTGCTTCTTGGAATTCATCCTTGCATTTCTTTATGTCTTCATTTCCATTGCCAGCTGATTTTTGAGGTCCTCTTTTTTTTTTTCCCCCACTCTTCCTTATATCCCTTAACTGTCTTTGAACTCCTTACATTTTCTTATCTATTAGGTCTAGACTAGTTATGGCAGCATCCACATGATTATCAGTCCTTTGTTGCTTTTCTGCAACTTCTATCAGTAGCTTGGTCAGGGTTATATTGCTTATAAGTTCATTTTGGTGTTCTGATCCTAATAACTCTTTTATGTTTTGATTAGAGATGTTCATTGTAGGACTAGGTGGTCTAATTGTATTTTCTTGCATTTGATTTTTCATATTATTTCTTTTGTGCTGTGGTCTGCCCATCACAGTGTATGGGCATGTAGGTGGGTGGTTCACCCTGGGCTCAAGCAAAATTGGAATCTGCAGCAACCTGAGGAAGTTTCCAAGCAGCCTGTCCTTTGGCTGTCACTTGCGAAAGCTGCCTGAGCTCCTGCCTGGCTGGGATACCAAAGTTGCCTGAGCTCTCTCACGACAATGTTCCAAAGCTGCCTGCACTTGTTCTAGGAAGGACACTGCCACACCAAGCACTGAAGCAGCCCAACCTCTGGTGACCCAGAAGCAGTCTTTGCTCCCCCACAACAGAACAATGGCAGTTGGCTGGCGCAGCAGACAGGGAGGGGATGGCACCTAAGTTAGTGCAAGTGACAGACACAGTCTGAGTCCACATGGGAAGTTGCAATGGGGCCTGGGCTCGCACATGAATGTGCAGCAACCAGAACAGTAAGTGAGCAAGTGGGTGGATCAGGCTAAACTTCCACAAATGGGGATCTGAGCGGTAATGCCATTTGGCAGGCAAATTGATCAAAGGAGCCTGAGATCCAATGGACCAGCAGGCGTAGCCTGGCCAAGGTCACTCATGGGGAGGGGTAGCACAGTGATAGCCCCTGTGCAGTGAGGCAAGTGGAACTATGTTGGCCTGGGATCCTTTTCCTACAGTAAGTGTGGGAGTTTCCTGAAGCTGGGACTGTGGGTATGGAGGCTATTTGGGGGGAGGGGTGGTCTACATGCCTGTGGTGGAATCAGTGATTCCCTTCTTTTTCCCCTCTGTGCCCTCTCACTGGCAATCTATTGAAGATTGCTTTCCCCTAAAAGACCCAGTGAACCCTTAATGTCTTGCCTTCCTTTCCAGTATGTGCGGAGCAGTTAGGTGGTCACCATCTTGGCTGGAAGGGATCCATTGTAATGTTTCCTTAATTGTACTATGTTTATAATCACAATTTATCTAACATAGGCTGCCAAAAAAGGTGACAAATTATGCAAGAGTATAAAAGTACAAAGACAAATTTTGTCCAAAACTGTTAAGTCACTCAATTTAAATTGAGAGAAAAAAGTTTAAGATTTGTTGGTTTCAAAAGCAAGTAAAATTTGATTTTATTTAGTACCCATTACATTGCTTTATTGTTTTATTTCTGTTATCATTAAGGGGCATTTTAATTTATGAAAACAATTTAAGCACAATCTAAAATTGAAATATTATTACATTGAACTACATTCGATGTCTAAACATGACCTCCTCTCTTATACTTGACATGCTGTTCCCGAGTCTAGGACAATGTCTTAAGTGTCCATTTTGGACACATACTATTAATGAATTTTAACTATGGAAAATAAATCATGTCTTATGTTTCTTCCTTTAATTATTTTGAGGTTTTAGCTTGGTTTTAAAGGGCCTTATACTATATCCTCATTACACATCTGGCCTAAAGCTTACTATGTATCCTTGGATTCAAGGCAATCTTTTAGCCTCCAGTGTTCTGGGATTACAAGTAAACTCTAACATCCCTGGCTAAAAGAATAAAATAAAATAAAAATTAAAAATAAATAAATCACCTCTTTACTCACACTCAACCTCTCATGATCATTGAAAAATAATATGAAGTTTGAATACTACTATTGTTCACATTATTAATAGCATAATTTTCAGGTAGTTTTTATAATTGGATTTTTGTTCCTTTTAACATATTAATGAATTTCATTTGAATGTTCTCTCATATCAGTTAGTTATGGGCCTTCTGTTTATTCTGAGTTAGTTTTAAAAACTCCAAATGTGATGATGCTAAGTTTAACTTCATTCCAAATCAACATCAGCCCAAATGATTAGTTCTGAACTTCTTAGTTTGACTTGACTGAAAGGTCAACCTCCAATGAGTATCTTTAGCAAGAGAAGATCTAAATGCCCAGTGAGGTCTTCTCTGACTGGCATGTTAGCAAGGGAAGAAGTCAGAGTAAGGAATCAATTTGTTCATACTCAACATTCAGTATGAAATTTTTAAATAATTTATTTTTTATTTATTTATTTGAGAAATAGGGAGAGGGAGAGAGATAATGAGAGTGAGAGAGAGAGAAAGAGAGATAGAGATAGGAGAATGGGCAAGCCAGGTCCTCCACTGCAAAGGAACTCTAGACACATGTCCCCCATTGTACATCTGGCTAATGTGGGCCCTGAGGAATGGAACCTGGGTTCTTTGGCTTTGCAGGCAAACACCTTAACTGCTAAGCCACACTCCCCCCGCAGCCTTTTTTTCCACATGTTTTCATTTTCTCTTTGCTTATTTAGCTATGTGTGTGCATGTTAGCTTGCATGTTCATTCATTTCTGGGCATAACAGTGTCTTTTGCCACTACAAAAGAGTGTGGTTAGATGGGAAAACAAACCCAGGCCAGCAGGATTTTCAAGTTAGCACATTTAACCACAGAATCATCACCCTAGACACAATCACTCTTTTTTAACTGAGGTCTCATATCCCAATCTCATCCTCTCCAGACATTCCTGGCAATTCTACTCCTAAAATCTATGCCTGCCACAATGGTAGTCATCAATAAATAACCACCTTTATTTTACATCTTAGGGAAGACATGTTGACTAGAATCTGACATTCAGCAGTTCCTCCTCCCCCAACCAAACTTTGACCTATACCTCTTCATTGCAACTGTATGCTAGGCTCCTGCTTTTGGTGGATAAGTATCTATAAAGCCATTTGATTTTAATAGTAAGATAATAATAGGTCCAAGTGTCAATTATATGTACATTTGTCAATAAAGTCTTATAAACATAGTGATTTTCACTTTTGTTTCTGTGTATAGTTGAAGTGCAAGACATATGCCTTCCATCTTTTGAAATCTTACTTAACTTTTCTCTTATATTTTAACTTTATTTTTGCCAGATTAAAATTTTACTCTTATTTAGAAGTACCAATACCACATGAAGTGGATCGTGGGAAAATATCAAGGATTGCTATTGTTCAGTATGCCATTTTTACCATAAGACTCCTAAAATTTATTTTTTGTCTTTGTTTAATTTTTGTTGGTATTTTGTTGTTGTTATTTGTTTTGTTTTTTTGAGGTAGGGTATCATTCTGGCCCAGGCTGACGTGGAATTAACTATGTAGCCTCAGGATGACCTCAAACTCAAGTCCATCCTCCTACCTCTTCCTCCTGAGTGCTGGAATTAAAGGTGTGAGCCACCATGCCAGGCTTGTTGTTGGTCTTTTAGTTTATTATGATGCTGGGGCTTAAATCCAGACTCTTGTAAATTCAAGGAAAGTACTTGGTTATTAAACTACATTTCTGACCTCTTTCCTCCTTTGTGTGAGATTCAACATATATATTCATTCTATGTTCATATATTTATGCATATATATCTCATACTTATGCATACATGGATTCTCCTCATAAGGTAGAGTATATCCATATTCGATATCTATTCATTGCTATCTATGTGATATTAACACTGAAAAGAAACCTGTGACTATAATTTCCTGTACCATGAAATAAGAATGTATTTGTAATTCTTTTATTAACATTTTAACTTTCAACTTTTGTCTTCACATTCCTATTTCACTTTGAAATCAGTTATTTTTTCCTCGGCAGAAGTTACCCATAATATCTCAATTAGAATTACTTCTCCAGGGTTGCTAAAATGAATTGTAAACATGATGATATAAAGAACAGCTTTGTACTCTCACAGGTGGGAAGTAGAAGTCCAAAATCTAGGTGTTGGCAAGAATTTGTTCCTTTACAAATCTACAAGAAAAAGTCTCCCATGGCTTCTTCCTAGAAGGTGCTGCTATCTTGGTACAGGTTCTTAATTAGCAATTACTTAGCTGAAATCTCTGTTTTTTTTTTTTTTTTTTCTCATTGCCTTCCTTCCTAGCATGTATCTCTCTGCCTCCTCTTGGCCTCATGAGTGTCACCAGTTTTGTATATAAGGGAGACACTATGATCTCATCTTTGTGTGACTTATATCTCCAAATATACTAATTATTTACAGGATCATACTATGATTTTCAATTGGGCATGAATCTATGAGTGATGGTATTCAACCTATGAGTGATGGTATTCAACCTATCATACTCTCTGATGTGTTTATCACTTATCAAGGCTAGGACTGCCTGTACAGGAAACACTTTAATCTATGTGAGCTTAGATTTTTTTGTATTTTCTTTTATGTATATAGTCTGCCAGTTTCAGTCCAACCATAAATTAAACTCAACTTCCGGTTAAGATGGCCATGTAGGTACCACGTCAAAGCAGCCTAGGGGGGAAAAAAAAACAAAAAAAACTCAGCAAAATACACATTTTTACTAAAAAGTGAGGTGTATAGGAAATTGAAATGGCAGCAGAGAAGTAGAAGACATCCAGAGCATCCGGAGCCTGCACAGGTCGGCAAAAGTGGGCCCAGCAGCTCCTCCAACTGCAGCGGCAGCGGCGCACCAGAAAGCCACCAGGCTTGGCTGGAGCGGCAGGAAAAACCAGGTGAGGGGAGTTTCCACTCACACTGGAACTCTACGCAATTCAAGAAATGTGAAAGGAGAGCGGCAGTGAGCAACGGAGGAGCAGACCAAGAGGTAGAAGAACACGTAGAAAAGTGAGAGAACTAGAGCAGCTGCAGCTCCTTCCTCTCCCCCACTGCCTGAGCCCAGCTCCAGCAAACAGATCAGAGGTCCTGGGACCGGCCACGCCAACTTGAGCCGACAGCGGGACCCAAGCAGGAGCAGAGTCCAGCATCAACATCAGCGGCTCCGGCACCTGAAACAGTGGCCCCAGTAGCAGCAGATCCAGTAGCGGCAGCAGTGGCAGACACAACAGCAACAGCTTCAGTGGCAGAAGCGGTGGTGAACCCAGCAGCAGCAGCTTCAGCAGTAGCGCTGACAGATCCAGCAGCGGCAGCTTTAGCAGCAACAGTTCCAACAGCGGGTGTGCTGATCTGCATGGCCACATGGCTTGTTTTGCCACACAGGAAAAGCCAGTGCCTAGCTCCACAAATCAGAACAGCAGCCCAACAACCCAGGTAGCAACTTGACTGAGACCAAAATCATCTAAGGTAACTGGGATTGTACCAGGGAAGGGTCTCACTTGGTCACAAGCTGACTTGGATCCCTCAACAGACCAGAAAATTTAACCTCTTTGTTGATAGAGGATCTGGTTGTTATAATAAATACTCTTGCATAATACTTGGGGCTGTTTTTCATTGAATGTGTACAGTGTTTAGTTAACTTTTAGAATCTACCTGTATTTCATTCCAATCAGCCTACTTGAATATTCCCGTAGCAGAGAAACTCAGCCCCTAGGAACACCTTTGTAGATACTCAGAGAGTCTTAAGAGCCACACCTAACACCTTAAGCTCTTACCCTGAAGATAAATAACATCAAATCAATAGATACAGCTAACAATACCCAGCAAGCTAGAAAATCCAAGCATTAACTTAATCCAAGATGCAAAAATTTATACATTATAACACAAGAAACACTAAAAAGCAAGATGATATAAATCCACCTAAAAGTATTAATGCACCAGAAATGACCTCCAGTGAGAATGAGTTAGAGGAAATGCCTGAAAAAGATTTCAAAAGAATGATTATAATATGTTCAAAGAGGTCAAAGAACAAATCAGGGGAATCAAAGAAGAAATCAAAGAGGAAATCAAAGGAATCAAAGAGGAAATAAGAGAAGACACAGGACACCAATTTAATGAAATAAAGAAGGCAACACAAAACAGTTTAATGAAATAAAGAAGGCAATGCAAGACAGAAATAAGGAAATAGAAATAATAAAGAAAAACCAGTAAGAATTACTAGCAACGAAGAACACAGTTAATGAAATAAAAAACTCTGTAGAAAATCTCACCAGTAGAATGGATGAAGGAGAGGACAGAATATCTAAGCTAGAAGACCAGGTAGCCAATCTAAAACAATCCAACAAAGAGAAAGACAAACTTATAGAAAAGTATGAGTGGGAATTTCAAGATATTCAGAACACTATGGAAAAGATCAAATATAAGAATTCAGGGCATAGTAGAAGAAGAATTCCACTCCAAAGGCATACTAGGAGTGTTCAACAAAATCATAGAAGAAAATTTCTCCCAAATTGGGAAAGAGGTACCAATGTAGATACATTAAGCCTTTAGAAACCCAGCCAGACAAAACCTGGAAAGAACCTCTCATCACCATATTATAATCAAATTGCAAACACACAAACCAAAGAAAAAATATAGAAAGCCATTAGAAAGAAAAATCAAGTTACCTACAAAGGTAAAGCCATCAGGATTACAGCAGATTATTCAACACAAACGTTAAAATCCAGAAGTGCTTGGAGTGATATATCCCAAGTTCTGAAAGATAACAACTGTCAACCAAGGTTACTTTATCCTGCAAAGGTATCCATTCAAATAGACAGAGAAATAAGGATATTCCATGAAAAAAGCGGGTTAAAGGAGTATTTGAAGACAAAACCACCTCTACCAAAATTACGTGACAGAATCCTCCATGCTGAAGAAAAGGAAAAGACACACATAAGGTACCTAGAAAAAACAAGCAGTATTCAAATACTAGTTAACACAAGAGAGCACAGGTAGAAAAGGAACCACAAAAAAAAAAAAAAAAAGAAACAATGGCAAACATAAATACCCACCTTTCAATAATATCTCTTAATATCAATGGCCTCAATAACACAACCAAAAGACATAGGTTTGCAGAATGGGTTAAAAAGCAGGATCCTACAATTTTTTGTCTCCAAGAAACTCACCTTTCTACAAAGGATAGACATTATCTTAAGGTGAAGTTAGGAAAATGGTGTTTCAAGCAAATGGGTCTAGAAAACAAGCAGGGGTTGCTATCCTAATATCTGACAAGGTAGACGTTAGTCCAACGTTAGTCAAGAAAGATAAGGAAGGTCACATTATATTGATTAAGGGCACACTCCAACAGGAGGACATTATAATCCTAAACATATATGTACCTAACATGGGGGCTCCCAAATTAATCAACAAACACTATTAGAACTAAGGCCACAGAACACCAAACACAGGGGTGGTGGGTGACTTTAACACTCCACTCTCATCAACTGACAGGTTATCCTGGGAAAAAATAAACAGAGAGACATCTGGACTAAATGAGGTCATAGAAGGAATGGACTTAATAGATATACACAGGACATTTCATCCAATGGCTGCAGAACATACATTCATTTCAGCAGCACATGGAACATTCTCTAAAATAGACCATATATTAGGACACAAAACAAATCTTAAAATATTCAGGAACAGTGAAATAATTCCTTGCATTCTGTCTGACCACAATGGAATTAAACTACAAATCAGTAGTAACAAAGGCTATAGAGCATGCACAAAATCATGGAAACTAAACAATACACTACTAAATGATGAATAGGTCAATGAAGAAATCAAGAAGGAAATCAAAAAATTTATAGAGTCAAATGATAATGAGAATACAACATATCAAAATCTCTGGGACACAATGAAGGCAGTTCTAAGAGGTAAATTTATAGCCTTAAGTGCCTATATAAAGAAATTAGAAAGGTCACAAGTAAACGACATAATGCTTCACCTTAAAGCCTTGGATAAAAAAGAACAAGGCAAACCAAAACTCAGCAGACGGGAAGAAGTAATAAAGATTAGGGCAGAAATTAATGAAATAGAAACAAAAACATCAATACAAAGAATTAATGAAAGAAAGAGTTGGTTCTTTGAAAGGATAAACAAGATTGATAAAACCTTAGCAAATCTGACAAAAAGAGAGAAGAGACACAAATTAATAAAATCAGAGATGAACAAGGTAGCATCACAACAGATTCCAGGGAAATTCAAAAAATCATAGGGACATACTATAAAAGCATATACTCCACAAAGTATGAAAATCTGAAAGAAATGGATGATTTCCTTGATATATATGAACTACATAAAATAAATCAAAATGAGATTAATCACTTAAATAGACTTATAACAAACATGGAGATCCGAATATTTGTCAATAATCTCCCAACTAAAAAAAGCCCAGGCCCAGATGGATTCACTGCTGAATTTTACTGGACCTTTAAGGAAGAGCTAACACCATCATGTGGTTCTTAAGCTTTTCCAGGAAATAGGAAAAAAAGGAATTCTACCAAACTCCTTCTATGAGGCCAGCATCACCCTGATACCAAAACCAGGCAAAGATAGAACAAAAAAAGAAAATTACAGACCAATCTCCCTCATGAACATAGATGCAAAAATTCTCAACAAAATATTGGCAAACAGAATACAAGAATATATCAAATAGTTCATTCACCCTCACCAAGTAGGCTTTATCCCAGAGATACAGGGATGGTTCAAATATGCAAATCTATTAATGTAATGCATTATATAAATGGGTGGAAGGACAAAATTCACATGATTATCTCATTAGACTCAGAGAAAGCATTTGACAAAATCCAACATCCCTTCATGATAAAAGTCCTACAGAGACTGGGAATAGAAGGAACATATTTCAATATAATAAAAGATGTTTATGATAAGCCTACAGCAATCATATTACTAAATCGGGGAAAACTGGAAGCTTTTCCACTAAAATCAGGAACAAGACAAGGGTGTTCACTGTCCCTCTTTTATTTAATATAATTTTGGAGGTCTTAGTCATAGCAATAAGGCAAGAGACACACATAAAAGGGATACAAATTGGAAAGGAAGAGATCAAGTTATCACTATTTTCAGATGACATGATTCTATACATAAAGGACCCTACAGACTCTACTAGCAAAGTGTTAGAGCTGGTCAAAACCTACAGCCATGTAGCAGGATACAAAATACATACACAAAAATCAGTAGCCTTCATATATGCTAACAACAAACACACAGAGGATGAAATCAGAGAATCACTCCCATTCACAATTGCATCAAAAAGTAAATAAATATTTTAAAAAATAAAAATAAAAAAAATAAATAAATTACCTTGGAGTAAACCTAACCAAGGAGGGAAAGAATCTCAACAATGAGATCTTTAAAACACTCAAGCGAGAAATCACAGAAGACCCTAGAAAGTGGAGAAACATCCCTTGTTCCTGGATTGGAAAAATCAATATTGTGAAAATGGCAATCTTATCAAAAGCAATCTACACATTTAATGCATTCCCTATCAAAATTCTGAAGGCATTCTTCATGGAAATAGGAAAAAAAAAACAATCCAAAAATTCATTTGGAATCACAAAATCCTCGATTATCTAAAATAATACTGAGCAACAAAAGTAAGGCTGGTGGTGTCACCATACCTGATTTTAACCTAGACTACAGAGCCAGGTAACAAAAATAGCATGGTTCTGGCACAGAAACAGACATGTAGGTCAGTGGAACAGGATAGAGGACACAGATGTTAGTCCACGTAGCTATAGCCATCTGATATTTGATAAAAATGCCAAAAATACTCATTGGAGAAAAGACAGCCTCTTCAGCAAATCGTTTTGGGAAAACTGGATATATATCTGCAGAAGGATGAAAATAGATTCTTCTCTCTCTCCATGCACAAGAATTAAGTCCACAAGAATTAAGCAAAGAGGCAACCTACAGAATGGGAAAAAATCTTCACCAGCTATATATCTGATTAATATCTATGATATACAAAGAACTCAAAAAGTTAAATAATAAGGAATCAAACTAGCCAATGAAAAAATGGGCTATGGAGCTAAATAGAGCATTCTCAAAGGAAGAAAACGAATGGCATAGAAGCATCTAAAAAAAATGTTCTATATCACTAGTCATCAGGGAATTGCAGATTAAAACTGCATTCAGATTCCATCTCACTCCTGTCAGATTGGCCACCATCATGAAAACAAATGATCATAAATGTGGCAGGGATGTGGAAAAAGAGGAACTCTTCTACACTGCTGGTGGGAATGCAATCTGGTCCAGCCATTGTGGAAACCAGTGTGGAGGTTCCTAAAACAGCTAAAGATTGATCTACCATATGACCCAGCTATAGCACTACTAGGAATATATCCTAAGGACTTATCTCATTTCCTTATAAGTAAGTGCTCATTCATGTTTATTGCTGCTCAATTTATAATAGCTATGAAATGGAACCAGTCTAGATGTCCCTCAACTGATGAGTAGATAATGAAGATGTGGCACATTTATACAATGGAGTTCTACTCAGTGGTAAAGAAAAATGAAGTTATGAAATTTGCAGAAAAATGGATGGATCTGGAAAGGATTATACTAAGTAAGGTAACCCAGGCCCGGAAAGCCAAGCGCCACATGTTTGCTCGTATATATGGATCCTAGCTATAGATGATTGGATTTCTGCGTGAGAAGGAAAATACTTACTAGAAGTGGCCAGTAAGTTAAAAAAGGAGATATATAGGGGAGAGAAAGGAATGGAGGAGTGTACTTAATAGGTTGATATTGTACATATGTAAGTACAATGATTGAGATGAGGAGTTAATATGATGGAGAATGGAATTTCAAATGGGATAGTGTGGGGAGTGGGTGGGAGAGAATTACCATGGGATTTTTTTTTTTTATAATCAGGAAAATGTTAGTAAATTTAAAAATAAATTAATTAATTAAACCCAATTATGTTTTCATTTTTAGATCCTAAATTATCCAAGGAAAATGTTACTTTTCAAAATCCTGGTATAGTCTGCTTACTTGTCTTTGTTTTAGTTTGGTTTTATTTTTTTAAGTAAAATAAATTGTATACTAAAATTTATAGCTAGTAACACCAGCTTTTTTTTTTTAAGTTTTATTTTTAATTGCCTGTGTCTTTTGTCAATCTAAAGTTTTAAAACATATTTCCCATTATTTAGAGGTATATATACAAGACATGTATATAGCACAGTGGATGTGAATCACAATATATTTTTAATGTTTCCATTTTTTCTATTAACTGGTTTTGTACTCAGTGAATACACTCAAGTTGGTACCATTGTTAGGCTCATCCATGTCCTACCTCCTTCCCCTAGCCCCTCCTTGTTGAGGTATATGGCTCCTGCATTCTGGAGTTAGCCCACAGTTATGGGAGAAATGTCTCTGCATATCATGACCCAACGTGTGGCTCTGACATTCTTTTCACCCCCTCTTCCAGAAAATTTCCCTGAGTCATGTTGGGTTCATTTTTGGTCTGCTTCAGTGATGAGGTGTTGGGGGCCTTGGGTCTCTGGATCTCTGATTTGGTAGGATTTTATTGTTCTCTGTGTTGATCTCCTTCACCCTTGTGCTCCTACCTGGTTCACCAAGAAAACAGCACCCTTGCTTGTTTTGCCAATTGTTCTTTGTTTCAGCTGGTGCCCTCTTGAGGTATGATGGGTTGTTTCTGTCTTTGTATCTGCATATCTCTGAAAAAAAAGAAGCAGATTCTCCAATGGAGAGTAAGTTAGCACCAGACAAATGGGATAACACTTACTTTTTTATAGAGAATTTAATATGTGCAGGCCCTCATGTAGCCCACAATTGGTGGTAGCTTGATAATGGAGAGCAGGCTCATGTTTGGATATGGTTCTGACTTGCTTTCCAGCTCCAGCTATGGATCCCGTACCACTGAGGGGATCAGTTATCCGAATCAAGAGTATTTGGTTTCCCACCTTGGCTGTGTGCCACTATTGCACTTGTGTGAGCATCAGAACAGGTTATTTGCTGCTAAGTAAGTTAGATCATGAGTTGCTTGGACAGATAGTGGTCATTTTCCCCCATTTGCCCATGTAGCACCTTCTGGCACTAGATGTGCTGATGGTCTGGGGACTGACTCTCTTCCAGCTTCCAGCCATGCCATTTCATTTTATGTGCCAATCACATATAGTGTCTTCAGCAGTAGGGTCTTACCACTAAACTTTGGTGGTTCATCAAGCACTCTGACAGAAATCTGTCTTTCTTTTAGGAAACCTTGTAGGTCTCTGATCCAAAGTTCATTTTGGATGATAGCCACATGCTGGTACTGGGAGTTACAGGTTAACTAGAAAATGCTAAGAGTTATGAAAAGTAAAATAAAATACATAATCTCTCAAATATTTCATACATGAAGATGCAAAATATAGCTTTATGATAGAACACAGAGATCCTGGTATATGTTCATCTTACCATCTATACATAAACATGTCTTAATTTTGTACACTAAAATATTTTTTTTCCATTTTAAAAATAAACTAGACAACTAAGTAGCAACTGAAAAAATATTTCTTTCTATTTTATGTCATCATCTTACTATTTATAAATAAATTCCGAATTTCTATAATTAACTTCCTCGACTTGGGTTAAAGATACATGGTGATTATCTACATGTAAGAAAATGGTATATTAAATAAACTTGAGGAAAATTATTTTTAAATGTAGTGGGAGATATGAGAAACATAGGAGTTATGTTAACTCTGTTAGCCTAAATAACCAATGTCACTGGACTGTGGTGGTAGTAGTGTTTACGTCTCAAAGGACCACCTTTGTTCCTATTCAGATTAAATTAAGTTTGATGGAAATCATGCAGAGTCCACTGTGAATCAGATAAAGGACAAATAATGTCAATTTTTAAAATAAATATTATAGGTAAGTACTATAATATAGTAATTTAACCACGTAGCAAGAAGGGATTGGGATCTAGCATCAGATTGTGATGATTTTAAAAAATTATATCTACAAAATGCTCCCTCCCTCCTAATTTATTGCCCCCACTATCTTTCCATTGTTTGCACAAATGACAATAAAGGTTTCCAGTGAAGCATGCTGCTCCAGTGAAGATCCCTTCAAATAATACATTTCTTTGTTATCATTGAACCCATACTAAGCATTTTATAATATATTACAGAACTGTTTACATGTGACTATGTGATGATCAAACCAGTTTAATAAAAACTTCTGTCACATCATACATTAATTGTGTATATGGGTTGGCAATGTTCAGTCTTAAAATTATTTGAAAAATGTCATAAATTTTATAAAATATTTTCAAAGAAGAGATGGTAATTGGAAAATACACATATGGATGGAAATAGTTTAAAAAAGTAGAATGCCATAAAGCAGTTGGATTTGACTATAAAAACTTCTGTTAAAGATGGCAACCATTTAACCTTGCCACACCTTGCTGGGAAGTAAAGGTAAGATGTTTACAGTTTACTGGGTCTTGTAGGGGTGAGAAGACTCCAATAAACCTCCGGTGGAAGGGCATGGAGGAGCAAAGTATGGAATCCACGGATTCCCATGCTCTTGAGTAGCCCACAAGGTCTCAATTCCCTCAGCAGCCTTCCTAGCCATAGTCCCATTTTCAAGTTACTCCTACAGTAACTGTAGGCAAGGGGACCCAGGCCAGCAGGCTAGCATAGCTCCACATTCACTTCCAAGCCTGCAAATGCCTTCCCCATGGTGGCTGCTCCTCAATCCTGTGTGAGCACTCAGGCCAGAAGGCTAGCCTTCCCCCAGGGTACCTCCAAGTGCCAACTCCATCCCACTATGGATCCCCACCTCCATATGTGGGCCCAGGTCAGCAGGCCAGTGTTACCTGCCCCCACTCACCACAGACCTCCACACTACACTGCCCCTCTGTGTGTGGACCCTGGCCAGAAGACTAGGGTTCCCCTTCCCTCAGTTCTTCCCCCACAGGGGACCCACAAGCTCACCCCTGCATGTCACTTAACCTGCAGCAGTCCCATATCCCCTCCCTGCCCTGTCTCAGGACCCAGCAGTCTTACCCACCTCCTGCAACAAGGTCCCAAGGGACCCACTGTCCCATCCCTTTACCCTTCAGAATCATGGAACCACCACTCATTCCCATCCCCCCATAGCCCAGGCACAGCACCAGTCTGCTTTGTCCCTCACCCCCACCCTCATCCCCTCTGACCACCTAACCACACTGTTCCATACCCTAACCATGGAACAAGACCTTTCATCAGGTCCCCAGGCCCCAACCAGAGCCTCACAGACTCCTTTCCTCTGATCAGGCTGTCACTATCAGAAGCCTAACTGAAGCAAACATCATAGGGAATAATCACGAAAGCACTTCAAGTATAGACTACAGCTTCCTCCTAAATTAAATAAGACTACTGCACTGTGATGGACAGACCATAGCACAAAAGTAATAACATAAAAAATCAAATGCAAGTAAATCCAACAAGATTTCCCAGTCCCACAATGGATTTCTCTAATGAAAGCATAGAAGAGACAATAGGATTAGAAGCCCAGAATGAAGATAATAGCTATTTGAGCCTGACCAAGCAAATAGCAGTACTTGCAGAAAAGCAACAAAGGGCCGATAATTGTATGAATGCTGTCCTCACTAGATTAGACCTAATAGAGTTCCAAAGACAGTTAAATTATCTGAAGGATAATTAAAAAAAAAAAAAAAAAAAGACCTCAACAATCAGCTGGCTAAGCTCAAGGAAGTTATAAAGAAATGCAAAGATGAATTCCAAGAAGCATTAAGAAAATCAGAAAATGATGTGAAAAAGGAACTCAACAAAGGGATCAAAACTATACATAAAAAGCACTAGAAAATACAAACCAAATTGAACAAGCCCAAAACTCTACAGAAGCTCTTAAGAATAGAGTCAGCCATGTGGAGGATAGAAATTTATAACTGGAAGACAAAACAGAAGAAACAATTCATAAGTCCAAAAGTTTTAATATGTTCAAAAATGTTTGTGAACAGCACATGATGGAACTATGGGATACCATTAAACATCCCAACATTTTGATCATGGGAATACCAGAAGTTGAAGAAATTCATACCAAAACCATGGAAAAATTATTCAACAAAATTATCAAAGAAAACTTTCCCTCTCTCTCCAAACAAAGTCCCATCAAGTGACAAGAAGCTAACAGAACTCCAAACATACTGGACCAAAGGAGAAAGTTTCCAAGACATATTATCATTAAGACTCTAAACATTGATACCAAAGAGAAAGTCCTAAAAGCATCCAGGGAGAAACAACCCATTACATTTAAAGGTAACCCCATCAGAAATACTTCACGCTTGGGCTGGAGAGATGGCATACTGGTAAAGTGCTTGCCTGTAAAGGGTAAGGACTTCAGTTCAAAGCTCCAGGACCCACATTAGCCAGATGCACAAGGGAGTGCACACATCTGGAGTTTGTTTGCAGTGGCTGGAAGCCCTGGCACACCCATTCTCTATCTGTCTGCCTCTTTCTCTCTCTGTCTGTTACTCTTAAATAAATAAATAAATAAATAAATAAATAAATAAATAAATTGTTGAATGGTAAAAAATATAGGCAACCAGTCAGCAGTATGTTAATGGCTAATTTTATGTTCTCTCAAAATTTACCCATCAAGCAAATAACAGGATGGATCAGCAAATTAGATACCTCAGTCTTCTGTCTTCAAGAAATCCACCTCATCACTAAAGAAAGAGACCTCCTCAGGGTGAAAGGGTGGAAAATGGTATTCCAAGCAAAGGAAATAAGAAACAAGCAGGCATAGCTATACTAACATTGGATAAAATAAACTTCAAACAAAAAGTAATCAAAAAAAAAAAAAACAAAGAAGATATCAAAATAAAAGACAGAGTGATTGAGGGGGGAGGGGATATGATTGAGAATGCAATTCCAAAGACAGGGAGGCAAGGAATTACCATGGGATATTGTTTATAAACATGGAAGTTGTCAATAAAACAAGACAAAGAAGGCCACTTCTTACTTATCAATGGAACAATCCAACAAGAGGCTATCATGATCATCAATCTTTATGCATCAAACACAGGACAACCATAAGTCATAAAACAAAACTTACTTGACAAAAAAAAGAAATAACCACCAATATCATCATGGGTGGGGACTTTAATTCTCTACTATCAGCAATAGATAGAACATTCAAACAGAAAATTAACAGGGAACTGAGAGAGCTCAACAAAACTATAGATCAATTAGGCCTAACTGACATCTCCAGAGCATTCTACCCAAAGTTCACAGATTACACATTCTTCTCAGTAGCCCATGGAACCTTCTCTAAAATAGATCAGAAAGTCTGTCTCCATATATTTAGGAAGATCAACATAATTTCCTGCATGATATCAGATCACAATGCTATATTGCTAGAATTTAATAAGAAGGGATGTGACAGGAATTCCATCAGCTCCTGGAAACTGAGCAACACAATTTTAAACAATAAATGACTAGTGGATGAAATAAAAAATGAAATTGTGAGTTTTTTTAGAAATAAATGACAATGACAGCACATTGTACCAAAACTCAAGTCAAAATGGATCAAAGACCTCAATACAAGACCAGAAACTCAGCTACTACTGGAATTAAAAATAAGGCATTTAGCTCATCTAGTGCCAGAAGGTGCTACATGAGCACGTGGGGGGAAATGACCAACATCTGTCCAAGCAACTCATGGTCTAAGATATTCATCAGCAAACAACCTGATATGATGCTCACACAAGAGCAATAGTTGGTAACCAACTGCTCTTCATTTGGCTAATGTACCCATTCAGTGGAATGGAACCCATAGCTGGAGCTGAGAAACAAATCAGAACTATATCCAAAAAATGAACCCATTCTCCATTATCAAGCTCCCACCAATTATGGGCTACAAGAGGGTCTATATCTATTAAATTCTCTCTAAAAAAATAATGGTTATCCCATGTATCTGGTACTGACTTCACTCTCCATTGGAAAATTTGCTTCTTTTTTTTCAACTGGATACAGATCCTGAGGGTAGAATCAGCCCATTGTACCTTGTCAGCACTCCAACTGAAACCAGGAGTAATTGGAGAAATGATCTAACATGCTATTTTCTTGGTGAATACGGTACCAGCACAAGACTGAAGGATATAGACACAGAGGACACTCAACTCCTACCAAACAAAATATCTGGAGACAAAGAGGCTCCCAGACCTCATTACTGAAGTAGAACTAAAACACACCCATCATGACTCAGGGAAACTTGTAGAAAATGGGGTGGAAAGATTGTTAGAGCCACATGTTGGCACATTATGCATATCCATAACTGATGGCTAACACCACAATGCATGAACCCCATTCCCCAATGAGAAGGGTCCCAGGTGGCATGCATCCCCCCCTCCCTAATAAATTTAAAAATAATTAATAAATTAATTAAATTAAATTAAAATTTAAAAATTATATTTTATTTATTTATGAGAGAGAGAGAGAGTGAGAGAGAGAGAATTGGTGCACCAGGGCCTCTAGCCATTGCAAATGAACTCCAGATGCATATGCTATCTCTGTCTTATGTGGGTATTAGGGAATCAAATCTGGGTCCTTAGTCTTCTATGGCAAGTACCTAAACTGCTAAGGCATGTCTTCAGCCTATATAATATAAAATTTTATCTTTGATAAAATACTAAGTTTAAACTTAATAAATTGACTTCATCATTTTAATTTATGTCAGGAATATAAGTACCAATAGAACTTAATGAAGGCTGCTGTGCAGACTGTTCTACCACTTGGGCCATATGATCCAGCAGATCTGATGATACCTGAGGTATTAATGACAGATAGGAAAGCTGTTGAGAGCCTTTGGCAGGCTTCCATAGGTGAATCATAGTGGAAACACTTGAGATTTGGAAGCAAGTTCCTGTCATTATCTTCAAACAAGTTCTCTGCCTTTGAGAGACACTTATTGGCCTGCTATTGTGCCTTATGTGAGACAGAACACTAGATAATGGGCCATCACATTACCATATGATCTAAGCTGCTCATTATAACCTGGGTGTTATCTGATCCACCAATCCATAAAGTGAGAAGTTCACAGTAGCAGGTCACCCTCAAATGGAAGTGGTACCTATGTGGTCAGTTTTGATCAGGCAACAAGTAACTTACATGAGGAAGTTTCCCAAATGCTTATGGTTGCTACAATGCTTTCTGTCCCCAAGCATGTACCTATGGCATCATGGGGTGTGCTCTATGATCAATTGACTTAAGAGGAGAGGACTTGGGCCTGGTTTACAGATAGTTCAGCATGCTATGTAGGAATCGTCCAGAAATGGATAGCCACAGATTTACAGTCCTTTCCTGGGACAACTCTAAAGGACTGTGGTGAAGGGAATTGTTCACAATGGGCAGAACTTCAGGCACTACACATGGCTGTGCATTTTGTTTGAAAGGAACAAAAAAAGTCAGATATGTGGTTATGTACTGATTCATGGGATGTGGCCAATTGCTTGGCTGAATGGTTGTGGACCAGTAATGAGCAACAATGGAAAACTTATGAGAAGGACATTTTGGGGAAGATATATGTAGACACACCTCTCCAAATGGGCAAGAGGTGTAAAGTTACTTGTGTCCCATGTTCGAAGGTGTCCTAAACAAAGGATTACTTTAATAACTCAGTATATAAACTATCCCTGGACATCTCTATCATTTCCCAGTGATCCCATAAACAAAGTGGTCATGGTGTCAGGAATGTGGGTCATGCATAAGCTCAATGACATAGACTTCCACTTACTAAGGCTAACCTACCTACAGCTGCTGTTGAGTGCCAAATTTGGCAGCAGCAGAGATCAGCACTGACACTATTCTCTGGGAAAACTGGCCAGTAACATAGTGGCAGCTTGACTCCATTGGACCACTTCAATCACAGAAAGGGAAGTATTTTGTTCTTACAGTAATACATGCTAATTGTGGGTATGAATTTTCTTTTCTTACACATAATATTTTTTTTCCAAAACTGGCTTATAGAATACCTTGTCTACTATCATGAAATTCCCTAGTCTTGCCATATGCCCCACCACCCAGAAGCAGCTGGCTTGCTGGAATGATGGAAATACCTTAAAAAAAAAATCAGGTATATGACCAACTAGGTGGCAATACCTGGTTGGTGGGTCACGGTTCTCCAGAAGGTTGCATATGCTCTGAATAAGCATTCAATATGTGGCACTGTTTCTGCTATAGTCAGGACTTATAGGTCCAGGAATCAAGTTGGGGGAATAGGAAGAATACCACTTACATTACCCCAAGTGACCAATTAGCTAAATTTTTCCTTCCTGTACCTAAATACTTATGATCTTCTGGCCTACAGCTCTTGGATACAGAATGGGGTGTGCTTTTCCAGGAGTCACAAAAAAAAAAAAAAAAAGTTCCATTAACCTAGAAGCTGTAGCATCCCCCTGGTCACTTTGGGCTCCTGATGCCCTTAAATTAACAGGTTAATAAAGGAGTTACAGTGTTAGCAGGGGTGACTGATCCAGACTACCAGGAGAGAAATTGGACTGTTCCTCCACAGTGGAAGCAATGGACTATGTCTGGAGTGCATGAGATCCATTAATTTGTCTGTTGGTGTTACCATGTCCTTTGATCAAGGTCAGTGAAAAACTACAACACAACAACCCAATCAAGGCAGTGTGATAAATGGACCAGGTATTTAAGAAATGGTTCTTCAAGGAAAAGAACCAAGACCTGCTGAGGTTCTTGCTGAGAAAGGGTGGAGGAAACACAGAACTATAGTAGAAATAGGAAGTTACAAAATACCAGTTGAGGCCAAGTGACCAGTTATAAAACCAAGGATTGCCATGAGTGTTTCTGTTCTACTTTGTTAAATGTCTGTACACATGTAAACAGATATTAAGATGACTTTTCTCTCTGTTCCTATTTCTCTATTATGTATGCAATTAATATTGGTTGAGATAATATCAGTAATTAGATACTCTTGAATTGATACTTAAATCTTTGAATGTTAGAGACTAAGAATTTTTCAAGTGTCCTTGCCATGTATTTTGGGGGAAAGATTTTTTTTTTTTTTTTTTTGGTTGGACATGGAATAGGTATGTCATGTTAGGCAGAATTATGACCTTGTTATTCTGTACATTTGTAAATTAAGTATGATTTGAGGAGAGAGATCTTAATGTAAAGTAGACAAGGGGTGGACTTGTGATGGTTAATTTCTTTATTTGATTAAAATTCCACAAATATTCCTCCTGTCCTGGTCTCTGAGATTATTTCCAAAAAGGATAAACTGAAGGAGGAAGTTTTTCTTTCAGAGTGGATTCTTCCTCCAGAGTTGGGGCAGAATCATGGAAGCTTTGAGATGACACATTATTTTTCCTGTACTACTCACTGGTGAGTGCCTTCACTCACACTATCCTGTTCAAATATCCTTCTTTGGCATTGGAACCAAGATTCTTCACCTCCCAACACTGACTGAAGAACAATAGCTCTCCAGGAATACTCCAGGCTTTCAGCACTGAATGGGTAATGTGGAGGCATCCAGCCATGTGGACTGGGAAGCTACTGGGTTCCTTGACTCTCAACCCTGCATTTGTTTATGCTGTTAAAAACAAATCCATTGAATTTCCTTTGTCATACCAAGTCATTGTACTGGTTCTTGTCCTCTAGAGAACCCTGAACAATACACCTATTAATTAGCTTTATCTGATTTTAAATACATTAGTTATGTTGACTACTGAAAATTCATAACATAGTTCAATTGCTGCGTTGATACTTTTCCATTATTCTTCACATGTTGAGTTGAAGAGATGGTTTAAACTATGATTATCTTCCGGGAATAAAGTATTAAGATAAACAGAATTTTCTTGTTAACCTTATAAATACAATCTAGTTTGTTGTTGTTGTTGTTTGGTTTTTTGAGGTAGGGTCTCACTGTAGCCTAGGCTGACCTAGAATTCACTATGTAGTCACAGGGTGGCCTTGAACTCATGGTGGTCCTCCTACCTCTGTCTCCCGAGTGCTGGGATTAAAAGAATGTGCCATCATACCCAGCTAGGAATATATTTTTAATTTATGAAATTATTATTAAATTAGGAAAGAATTAATTCATACCAAGTCTATGCTTGAATACACAAAATAATATGAGCAAAACTAACTCTGGGAAATGTATACTTGGCTGAAAACTGAGAAGATGAACTATATGAACAGATGAGTATCGCCACAATTGTTATATTGAGATATGTTTTCTTGAATCATGTGCTAAGCTTAGGTATATTCACTTATAAATGTATTTAAGTAATCCTGAATTCATGATTATAACTATGCATTGGAAACATATTAAATATACAATAGATTAAAACAATGTTATAGTCAATGTTTTATCTTAACATTTTTGTAATGCTGAGTACTACTGGTTGATATTGAAAATGACATTTGAAAGAAATATAAAGGTATAATAAAATGAAGGAGAAAGGCCACTGAATAACTTAACAGCTACTTTTCGTTGGATATCAAAATGTTACATGGCCAATACCATTATTTAGGAAACAAAAATAAATTTTAAAATGTCTCCCTTTATTTATTTTTTTGTAATTTTTTTGTTGTTTATTCTCATTTATTTGAGAGCAACAGATAGAGAAACAGGCAGAAAGAAAGAGAGAATGGGCATGCCAGGGCTTCCAGCCATGGCAAATGAACTCCAGATGCTTGTGCCCTCTTGTGCATCTGGCTAATGTGGGTCCTGGGGAATCGAGCCTCGAACCAGGGTCCTTAGGTTTCACAGGCAAGTGCTTAATGGCTAAGCCATCTCTCCAGCCCCTAAGTCTCCCTTTATACATTCCAAAATGTTTTCTTCAAGACCTTATCTTTGAAAATTAGGGTAAATTACTTAGTGAAATAATATTTTAACCATATGAAAAACTAGGAGAATATTAGTCAATGTACTAGCATGTTCATTGCATTGCTTTTGAAGTCATGATCACTTGATTCCACTTCTAGAATTAAAGCTGTTTTCTGAAGGCACTCAGATATTATTTGGCTTGTTATTTCACTGAAAACACTATATAACAGCATTAGATAATGCTATAGTTATAGGACTTATAATTTTATTTACCTGAATTTATAACTATTTGGAAGAAAATTAAAGCCAACATCACTAAGGAAAAAAAATTCAAACAAATAGAACCTATTTCTAAAACAAAATTTACACACATTGATGGGATGTAACTTTATATCACTTTCTACAACAAAAATTTCATTAGGATTTAACAGAATATTCTTGGTAATCTTGTAAGACACAAATCCTTAGACGATTCCAATTTTTCAAATGGCACTTTTTGTTGAAGGACTCAGTTACGCTCTTTTATTTTGTCTGTACACGTACAAAAATGTTACTTGAATGTCCTTGCAAATGCGGACTGGAAACCTAAAAAGTCATAGGTAAGTGTAGTAGTTTGAATAGATGGTCCCCAATATATTCAGTGTTTTATTAATTTGTAGTTTGCATTGGCAGCCACCTGGCTGGAGGCAGTGTCACTGGGTGGATCTTAAGGTGTGGTGGTGGGCGTGAGATTTCAATCTAAACATATGCCACATGTACCTAGCTGGAGTTCCTGAAGTATGCTATGCTGTGATGTGTGGTTTTCAGGCTTGTGCTTCTCTCTCTGCTTGGTCCCATGAAAGCAGGAAAGCTTCTTCTGCCAATATGGAACATCTCCTGGATCTGTAAACTTCAATAAATATACCTTCCTTCATAACTGTGCTTGGTCTGGAATTTCATCTCAGCAAACCGGAAGCTGTCTGCTACAGTAAGTATATGTTTTTAATACTATTCTAAATAACTTTCAAATACATATATAAATTTCAATATCATTGAATTATTTCCAGATTACATTCCTTATAAGGAGTTGAAGTTCATCTGTTGAGTTTCCTCCACAGCTCTTTGATGAACACAGAGCTCTTATTTGGAAGATTTTCCTATAGACAGGTAAGTGAAGAATGACTGGGGAAAAACACAAGATTCCTCTCACTGTCTTGGCTCACAACAGGAACTGATTCTTTTATTGCAGCAACAAAAACTGACAATAAGATATGGAAATATACTCTGTCCCTATGTAAAATTAGGAGGGGTTACCGATTTCTCCAGCAGGGAAGGCAAACAAAAATGTAGACAACAACAATATCCATCCATAGATGAGCTTCTGATTTCTCCGCCTGACTGAACTATAAGAACTGTGAAAACAACAGAGATTTCATAAAAATCATACTTCTTGCTTTGCTCTTTCACACACATATAAACTAATGTAAAAAGGAGAGTGTTTGGAATCCAGGTAAAACATCTATCTTTGTTTAATACTGGTATTTTCATTTTTTTTTTCTATTGAACATTAAGCAGAAAAAGAGATTTTCAAAAAGAGAAAGATGCTCTGGGAAACATTGGTAGTGTTTCAAAACTAGTTGTGCATGGAGGTTCTCACCTTATGAGTACAATAATATTTTCATAATATGAGTACAACCCTAGAAATGTGAAAGGGTACTGCTTCTGAAAGGTCCACATCCTGTTGCCTGAGTTAAAGGAGGAATTACAATACCAAAATTTGGAGTTCTTAGTGGTTACAGAATGGAAAATATCTGTAATTAGAATCCACACTGAGACTAGAAAAAGTATTAAAATGTCATTGGCATCAAATACTCAATATGATATTCATTATAATTATTATGAATACATATAATCCAATTTAAAAAGATTTTTATGAAAATGAATTCAAAGAATGTGTTTGATTGTAGTGCATATGTTAACATAATTGTAGAAATGTTACTTTAGGGGTCTTTTCCAGTACAATGTATTTTAGGATCTGAATTCACTATTCTTTTGTATATTATAGCTAATTTCACTCTCTGTTGATGAATGAACTCCAAACACTGGTTTAAAGGACCTAAATCTTGAATAGAAGCATGGCAACAAAGAGAAGAATATGATACCAGAGTTATTACTGATTTGTTTTTCTTAAACTATTTTTTTTCAGTTTTTTGCCTTCTTTATAAATTGTCTTTTAAATAACATGGCTATGATGTCCCAAATAGACAATTGCTGCCACATTTGCCAGAGGCGAAATACTGCTGACTGCCAACCGGGTTTTAATGTTTTGTGTTAGCATTGTGCAAATCACTGAGTGGTTTTCTAACAAATCACACCAGTGGGCTGCAGTTGTTTTCTGGAATAACAATCTGCTGGAGTGAAGACCTCTGGAAAATGTTAAAGTTAAATAAATGTAAATATGCTCTGATTAGAAAACTAGATGTTTACACAGACATGGATATTTAACTATATAAAACCCTTTTGACTTGAGAGAATTCTGTACCCTCCCTACTCTTTCAATATCCAAGTATTTTTGCACAAATCGAACCAGTAATAAGTAAAAGGGATATCCAACCAATAAATAGACTTCATTGTATTTCCTGGTGTTTAAGTGACAAATACACACTAGTTTCAAAGGAAATGAAACAAAGCAAAACAAAACAAAAACAAACACCACCACTGCTGCCAACAAAACAAAATAAACAAACAAACAAACAAAAAAAAAAACATGTGCTAAAGACAAAGAAAAGTGGGTAAATGCTTGCCTTGAAACCATGAAGAAGACCTGAGTTCAATCCCTAGAAACCACACAAAATGCCATACATGGGGAGGCCCACCTCTAATCCCAATATGGGGAGATATAGATACTTAGATGCCTGAAGTGTCATATTGCTGAACAGAGACACAAGCCTATTTGGTAATCCAGGCCAATTACAGACTCTTTCTCAAAGGAGGTTGATGGTATTCCTCAGAAAGACAACAAATTTTGTCTTGTTCTGCCACATAGCCACACACACACACACACACACACACACACACGAGCATTCACAGACATATGAACACATATGCACAGATATTGAAAACCAAAAAAGCATGCCATTTACTAATCTCACTAACTACTTAAGTTTATGACATTGATTGAGGTGAGGAGCAAAGTATTCTCTTTTGTAGGTAGGTAGTTAGAACATAGGCCCAAAAGAACTCAGGTGCTGACCTGCCTTATAGATTTAAGTGGGGATTATAAAACATAGAGTCCCAGAAAACTGGCATTTAGAATCTGGTATATTCTGCTACAGATGATGCTGCAACAATCTAACTCCATTGACCTGTGTCCTCGTCAGTTATCCTCCAAATCTTGAAAATCCACCTCTATCCTACCCTTCAGCCTCAAGAAGCTAGATTCAGCCACTATCTGTCTCCTAAATGATTTTTGGGTCTTAACTCTTAATGGGGGAATTATGAAGGTACACACAAACATAAGATTTAGAGACCATTGAAGAAAGAACTCCATCTCATCTGTTTTTGGTAACATTAGAAAGGGAAGAGACAGTTATTCCATAACAAATGAACTAAGTCGTCTGGTCCGGGGAGCCTATCACTTGTTCACCTGGTCAAAAGATGACCCTTCACCCACAGACACATTGAAGAAGCTGGAGGAATAGCTATTTCCTTAAAGAGATAATATAGTACTTACCCACCAAGCCCCTCCCTCAGCGTAGTTTGTCGCAGACCTGAGCCTGTCTGCTTTTCTGACTTCCAGCTCAAGATAGTAATTTTTCCATTTCTTTTCCCTTTCCTTTCTTTGGAGGATGGAGGAAATCCTAAGCAGACTTGCCCTGGCACTTAAAGGTTTGTTCACCTTTATATTCCCAGATCTAATTCCCTGATCTGGCAACATCCTCTCTCTTTCTTTTGGAGATTCCTCCCACTCTGTCAGGATTTTTTTTATTTATACATTTTCCACAACAATGTCTAGTTTTGTCCACCTCATCTTCTTGTCTCCATTCCTGAGTTTTTCTTTGGCATGCTACGTGAACTCAGGAGCCTTACCCACTGGAGTACAACCCTTCTTTGCAAATAAAGGCCCCATCTTTCTCAAAACCTGCAACATCTATTCAAATTGTAGTATAACTAAAAGTATAAAATTACATTGTCATATCTCATATCTAGTAATCAGTTAGAAAAAAAAATATCCGTTCTGGGATGGAGAAATGGCTCAGGAGTTAAGGCACTTGACTGCAAAGCCTACTAACCCATGTTCAATTCCCCAGTACCCACGTAAAGCCTGATGCACAAAGTTGCTCATGTATCTGTTCATTTGCAGCAGCTAGATGTTCTGGAGTGCCTATTCTCTCTGTCTCTTGTATTTCACTGCTTGCAAATAAATAAAAATATAAAAATTCTGGTTTCAAGAATAGTTCCATAAGTATAAAGAAATTACTAAAAACAGGGCACTCATTTTTTTTAAAGGTGAACTTGCAAGATGTCTTAGCCAGCAGAGCTATTACCACAGAAGAACAAGGCTGAGATTTTAGTTTCAACATTCACATAAGTAACAAGTGGACTTGTCAGCTGCCTATAAGACCTGCACTCAGGAGGCAGATACAGTGCATGCATTCTGACTACTAGACTTGCTGGCACCATTAGCTATGGGCTCAGGTGAGAGACTCTGCCTCAGTAAAATAAAAAAAGGGAGATAAATTAAGGAAAACATCAGTATTAGGCTTTGGCCTAAACACACACCCACATAAGCACATGCACACATACACACACACACACACACACACACACACACACACACATACATGAACTCATTCAAAATTCTTCCTTTAGGGTTGAAGAGATTGTTCAGGATTTAAGGTGTGTCTGTGAAGCATAAGGACCTAGGTTCAATTCCCCATTACCCATGTAAAGCCAGATGCACAAGATAGTACATGTGTCTGGAGTTCGTTTGCAGGGACTAGAGGCCCTACCATGCCTATTCTCTATCTCTCTATCTCAACAAAATAAATAAATAAAATATTTTTAATTCCTTTAAATCATTTGAATGGGATCCTGAAATAAATATATTTGGTATTATTCTAAATACCAAGATATCTTGAATGAAAGTTTAATTATTAATCAATATAATGTGAGTATAATTTTCCTACCATATATATTGCATAATTTTATCCTATTATAAATGAAAGTTTATATTGCAAAGAATATGCATTATGAAACTCTCCTTTACACAGACTTTATCTATGTAACTATTCATACTTTGGGTTATCTACACATATATAAGAATATTAATAATCCTTCAATATTTGTTAACAGAAATGTCTCATTGTTTTTCATCATTTATGAATATCTTTATCTGCCCTTATTCTTGAACAATATCTTTAAAGACATTATACTTGTATTTGACATATCTTTTCTTTTAGGGTTCTATGCATATTGTACCAGTGTCTCTAGCTTATGTGATTCCTTTGTTCAACTTGTGCTATTTTAATCTTTTTCCTCTTTCATGTACCGTTTTGCTGATGTGTTTTACTGTGACTGCTTTCAAATTATTTTCTCTATCTTTTGTGTTCTGTGGTTTCATTATGATTTATCTTGACATGACTTTCTTTTAAATTATCTTATTGAAAGTTCATTGAGCACTTTTTGTAAACCTTTAAATCTGTGCTATGCCAAAACTAGGAATAATTTTCTGAATGTTTCTTTTCTTCTCTATTTGAGATTCCAGTGATATGTATGACACATATTAGAACCTGAATCCCTGAAGTAAAATTCTACTCAGATTTTTTTTAAATCTATTTTTGCAGCTTATATATTTTTTTCTGACTTATTTTTAATTCATATATATTATGCCATCTTTATTTCACTATTGTTCCTATTTACTTTTTTAATTTAAAATTTACCTTTTACTTAAATTTTATTTCACATGATGTATGTATGCCTATATTCCCAAAATTATTTCTGAATTTATTTCAAAAATTCCTAACCCTATTTAATTACTTATAATAGAATAATATCCAATCCAATTTATTAGATTTTGTGATAATATAATATTTATATAACTTGAAAGTTAGCTTCAGTTCACTTTTTTTAGTTGAGAATTGATCATACTTTCTAAATCTTTGATCAAATTATTTTCTATTATATTATGAACATTGCAACTATATATTGCTCCAAACTTGTGATTGATTAGTATGGACCAATAGAAAATGTGCATTCTTTTATATTAATTATTATGTTAAATATATTATAATCTTTAACATATATGAATTATAGTAAATTTATTATATGTTACACTAGTTGTATTAATTTTACACTGAATATTTTTATTAGAAAATAAGCAAATATGGTCAAATGCAAAGCTCTGTCTGATCTGATGTAAGAGATTATTCTGAATTAGTTCATTTCCCAAAATTTTGTCATTCTTTCCTGGTTGTATTCTACATATGTTCAGCTTGGTATTTAGTCTTAGATCTAGACCATGCATAATTGTCAGATCACTTATCAAGTACCACTCTGACTATGGCCCAACTTCAGTCTTACTCAATGGCATAGAACATCTCAACCTTAGAAAGATAAACATGTGTGGAAAATAAATAAATAAATAAATAAATAAATAAATAAATAAATAAATAAGGTAAGCATGCAGTTATAACACTTGTTAATTTATTTATATTTTCTAACATGTGCAAAGAATACATAGAATACAAAAGTTAATAATAGAAGCTACAAACATACAAATGTAGGGGAAATAAAAAACCTATAAGCAAAATTTCAAAAACTGTACATCTAAATTTAAATAATTTCATACCATAATATTTATGTGATATACTATGGAGAAATAACTATATAATCTTCCTGAATATACAATACTACTATACAATGCTATGGATTGTTTAGATCTTATTTAGGTGATTTTATAATTGTTAAAATTTGAAGGATTATATGTATCTTTATTGCTGTTTTCTCAACTGTATGATCTCAGTATTCATATTTCTAAACATGCCAATTTTTTATTTTCAAAGTCTTCATAGTTTATGTTGAAGAAAGGTAAGATTTCAGAGTGTGGTTATATCCAAAAGCTACTGTCAACTAATAATGTCTAAACATTGGCAAATGTTCACTATATCTTCTGTTTTCTTAGCAATCACAACTTAGCATTGATGTTTTCTAGGAAGCACCGGGGGATACTACCTAAAAAAGTGGACACAGAATAAATACTGAGGTGAGAAAAGCAGCATCCATGAGAATTTAAGCATGCTTTGTTGATTATGCTTATTGTTGGGAACAACATCCTGCTGGAATGAATCTACTTGTCAAGTAGCATAATACCACTACAGAACAAAGCAGGTGGTAATGACACTTAACTGTTAAGAAGTTAATTTTGCCCTGGTCATGGTCACCTGCCTGAAAGGTGTATGGGAGAATGCAGCAGTGTTGAGTGAGTAGGTCAGACCCCTGTCTCCCAGCTCCTTCCACCTCCATGCTCTGGGTTCCCTGCATAGACAGAATGTACATGGGCATGGTGGTCTAGAGTTAGTATACCAGAACCCTGTTTCTGAAATCCTCCTACCTCCCTTGTCCAAGTTCCCTATATGAACAGTGTGCAGGCAGGCACAGTAGTGTGGAGTGAGTAGGCCAGAACCCTGTCTCTTGGCTCCTCCCAGTTCCCTAGTTTGAGTTCCCTGTGCTGATGGTGTTCAGTGAGCACTGTGGTGTGGAGTGAGTAAGCCAGACCCTCTCCATCCTGGCTCTTCCCAGTTCCCTGGTCCAAATTCCCAGGGCCGATCTGTATGCTGGAGGATCTGGCCAAGATGTCAGTAGGCCAGATCCCTGTTCATTGGCTCCTCCCAGTCCCTTGGTCCTGGTCGGTCTAATTTGGCCTTGCTTGAGGAGGCCTGTTTCCTGTGTGAGCTGTGGAATCAGGCCCTTTTCTCTGGTATTCTGATTGGCCACTGGCTACCAGTTCCCTGATCACCTGAGTCTGAGAGTACATGGGATAAAGAACAAAAATTTGCTTTATCCTAAACAAAATAAAGAGTTCCTAAAATGCATGGACAATAATGCAAAAATGTCAGCAAAAGGCAGAAAACAGAAATCTCCACCAAGGATGCCTAGGCCTACAATGGAAGCCATCAATGAAATCATAGAGAAATCAACAGAAATTCAATCCCAAAATAAAAACACAACAGCACAACAACCAATGAGACCATGCTTAAAACAAACAAACAAACAAAAAAAAAAACCTGAACTAGAAGCAAACCATCAAAGAACCAACAATCATATCAATAAAATTGAACAGAATCATCTCCTAGAGTATTCAGCTTTTGATAGAAGGCTTAAGTTGATTGAAGAAAATGTTAGAACCCTCCAAAGAGATATGAATATATTAAAGATGAGTCAAGAAATGGAAGATCTCAACAACCATTTGATTAAGCTTAATGAAGACTATCAAATGAAAGAATGAATTACAGGAAGCATCAAGAAAATCAGAACTCAAATTGAAATTGTACCTCAAAAAAAGTTAGACATGCTGCAAAATAACACAACAGAGAACAAAAAGTCAAATAGAAAGTATAAAATCTTCTCTAGAACCACACACTAACAGAGTTGCTCATGTGGAAGACAGAACATCTGACCTGGAATACAAGACAGAAGAAATTGATCAGGAAGCCAAAAACTTTTCTAAGTTCAAAAAATCAAGTGAACAGAGTACAAGGGAACTGTGGTATATCTTAAAATGAACAAACATCCAGATCATAGGTGTACCAGAAGGAGAGGAAATTCAGGCCAGAAGTATAAAGAATGTATTTTAAAAAAATTATTGATGAAATTTTTCTGAATCTCTAAAAAGAGAAGCTCATTCAGATATAAGAAGCCCACAGAACACCAAACATAGAGAAATAAAAGAAGAAACTCTCCAAGACACATCATAATTAAAACTCTTTAACAATGAAAATAAAGAGAGCGTATAAAAGCAGCAAGAGAGAAACAATTCACAATATACAAAGGAAATCACATCAGAATTACATCAGATTTCTCAATGGAAACCCTGAAAGCCTGAAGATACTGGAATGGTAAACTTCAAAATCCAAAAAACCATGGCTTGAAACCCAACCTATTCTACCCAGCAAAAGTATCCCTCATTATAGGAGACGAAAGAAAAACTTTCCATGACAAAAGTCAACTCCATGATTATATGTACACAAAGCCAAACCTACATAGACTACTTCAGGGAATTCCCTATAAATTAATACTAGTTATCCCATTTAACTCGTGTTGACTTCATTCTCTGTTGGAGAATCTGCTTCTCTTTTTCAGACAGGAGCTGGACCTGAGGAGATAAACCCAATGTACTTTACCCCAGCTGAAACCACATAGGAATTGGGAATGAGCAAGAGTGCTGCTTTCTTAGTGAATCTGTTATCCAAGGGTGAAGTAGATAGACACTCAGGACACTCAACACCTACCAACCAGAGAGCCAGAAGCTCCTAAGAGCCCATCACTGAAGCAGAATTAAAATAAGCCCAACATAGCTCAGGGAATTTTGTGGAAGAGGGGGCAGAATGATTGTTAGAGCCACAAGTTGGGACATTTGCACAGAGACATTGCCTTTCCCCCATAACTGACTGCCGCCCCTATAATGACTGGCCCACAATCCCTATGGGTTGACCTGCATCCCAAGCAAGAAAGGCCTCTTCAGAAAAGGGCAAGGAGGAGGGAAAGGATGGTACCAACGTGTTGTTTACATACTAAATATGTCCACATCTAATAAACCTTTTAAATTGAGTAATAAAAAAGGAAAATTAAAAAGTAAAAAAAAAAAATGAAAAGAGGTTACATATAATTACAATTACTTAATAGGACACAAACTGAAGATAGTTAATAGAAATATTAATTTAAAGGCATATATGACTATGTCTCACAGAATATTGGGCTAAAGAAAGACATATGTGTATAACCAATGAAAGGGTTTTTATATAGCCCCAATAGTCAATAAATGATTATCCAATGCTCCAAATTTTAATAGATTGTTCTATTTTCATTCCAAATGAAAACATGAGCCAGTTATTAAATCTAGAGCTCATTAGTGTACTAGAAGGCTAGATGTGTATTTATGAGCCATCTTTTATCTCAGTCCTTTACAAAGGGATGTAAGGTCACTAACAGCTATGTAAGAATTGAATGGTGTTAGGAAAAAATATTTTGGTGGGTATTGATCTAACATGAAACTAAGTTTAGAAACCCCAATTTTAGCAAATATTCACCATTACACATGAGGACAAAACAATAAAGATGGCCATATACCAGTCTCCATTTTGACCAGTGCTTAAAGACATTCTTGTTTCTTTGTGTTTCTTCTTGTTCTTTGAGTATAGCCATAATGTTAACATGCACATAAGGCAACTGTATCATGTTGCTCTCTGGTTACTAGTTAGAGACATTATTAGTAAAAAGATTTTTTACACCTTTCTCAAACTTATATTAAGCACATGAAACTGTTGATACAATTTGTATAGAAAAAAGACAGGTTTTATTTCTAAAATTCATTTATGGTACCAAAAATTGTATTGCACTGCTTCTGGTGTGCCAGTGCCTTATGGACAATATGGGGTTAGGCAAACAAAATGTATGGTATACTTGGAGGTGGAAAGATAGGCAAATGTATGTGGTATCTTAGCTGTTACGGCACTTGAGAAAATAAAGCCATTAGTCGAAAAAGTATTCTAATGAAGGGACTTTCAAAGTATACTGGCTTAAATAGGAGCAGCATAATTAGCTAAATTAATTTACCTGTTATAGATTATCCTTGCTGCATATCTAGAATGTAAAGGCATAATGGGCTATTTTATTTTTATGACTTACAGCTAGTTCCATAAAATTTAAATTAATGTATATGAATAAGATGGTTATAAAATTATCTCCCATAAAATATTAATTTTATTAAGAAATAAACATGCTAGAGGCAAAATTATTTTTTATCAGAATTAATCACCCAGTCTATGTTTCTAATATTTCTGATATTTAAGATTTTCTTCTCTATTCATCCTTCCATAACTTAGGCAGACACAAAGAGTTATTACACCAAAAGAGATCAGAAATATGCCTTGCTGAAATAACACACACACACACACACACACACACACATATATATATATATATATATTACATATGAAATTCATGTTTTTTCTAAAATCCTGGGTTTGATGTGATGGAAATTGTGCATGCCTTGATGTGCAGCCTGCCTTGTGCACATGATGTGAAGCCTGCCCTCTCCTCACCTCTGCAGCATTTAAAATTATCCATATTAGACCTTTCAATGATTCGTGGAAACTCCACCATCACTTAAGATGTTTATCTTTACTTAAAATAGGCTTTTCTCTCTTCAATTTTGAAACATATCTTCATATATTATGGACAACACATTTTTTTTTACATTAAAACTAGTAAGCCTGGTGTAAGATAACCTCAGTGTGGTATGTAGCTATTTATTTGATCAAATTTGCTAGTCAAGATTTTAATAGTATCTACAAACAGGCATGTGTATACAGTTTCTGGAACAGTACAATACTGACAGTGGGTCAGCAATTAACTAGCCACAGTCAAGATGCCATAAGAATAAAGAGGGGTGACATGTCTGAAAATAAATTCAATGTGATGTGGCAGGCATATATTTTCAAAGAATATAGGATTCCTATTATATTCAATATGAAATATGGAATCATTCTGTTAAATGAGGTTTTTAAATATAGATCTCTATTCTGCTATTCCTATTACCATTCATTTATTGGAATCATTAAACCCTAAAATTAAAAGGTAAAAATTTCTATAATCCTAAAGATTATTATATAGTCCTTTGTACATTCAAAGTTTTATACATTCAAAGCTATGGGTACAGTTCTGACTATTGACATATTTGGAAGTTTTTATATTATGTCTTATTTTGTACAAGTAGTATGAATTTATTATTTTCCACTAGTAAGTTATCTTATATCAAGGTCTATCTTTATTCTTCAGAACTCTAATATTTTCTTTATAATCTCAAATGAATTAGTGAAATTTCGATCCCTTACTATAAACATGAGTTAATTAGTCTACAAATATGAGTTGAAGATTAACAAAGGAGAATGATGTATTTATGCAGTTCTGCTGCTTCTGGTATATCAGGATAGGTGAAAAGTATTGCTAGCACACATTATATCATTTTAAAGGTGAGTAGCTCTGGTGTTTTAGCATGTCTTTAATAAGTTTTTCACTTTAAGAAAGCTGCCTCTTCCTCTCTACAGGGGTTACAGGAAACTTAAATGTGCCCCTGACCTGTAAGTCCTCACTGTAAAGCCTTACTGTTCATCTCTTAGAAAAGGAATGCTGGAGAGATGGTTGTGATTAAGGCATTTGTCAACAAATCAAAAGAACCCAAGTTCATCCAGTACCCATATAAAGCTAGATACACAAGGTGGTGCATGCATTGGAGTTTGTTCTTAATGGCTAGAGGCCCTGATGTACCCATTCTCTCTCTCTCTCTCTCTCTTAAATAAATAAATATTAAAGAAAATAAAGGAATGTGGCCTGTTCCTATCCAGCACCTGTGGCCATAGGTATAGTCAATATTCCAAATTTCATTTCCACAGAAGAGTATCAAATATGGTCCAGATAACTGTATGATGTATGCCTGAGTCATGGGTGCCTGACTGCCCTTCACTTCACATGCCATATGTCCCATTCAAGTACATTCCTTTGTAATGCAAGATGCACTCTACTGTCCCCCACAACTCTTCAAATCAACACCCTGCTCTCACTAGCATTTCTGAAATCCCCTCCATTTTGCTTTGAATCATTCTATTCTCTCATTTGGCATTAAATAAATTCACAAGGTCCAAACAGTTATTATCCAAGTCTTATTTTCTTTTATAAAAAATTTTAATTTTATTTTTATGTTTTTTTTTCTCTTCACAATTTTTTTTTAACATTTTACATGATTATAAAAAATATCCCATGGTAATACCCTCACTCCCCCCACTGCACTTTCCCATTTGAAATTCCATTCTCCATCATATTACCTCCCCATCTCAATCATTCTACTTACATATATACAATACCAACCTATTAAGTACCCTCCTCCCTTCCTTTCTCTTCCCTTTATATCTCATTTTTAACTTACTAGCCACTGCTAATAAGTATTTTTCTTCTCATGCAGAAGCCCAGTCATCTGTAGCTAGGATCCACATATGAGAGAGAACACGTGGCGCTTGGCTTTCTGGGCCTGGGTTACCTCACTTAGTATAATCCTTTCCAGATCCATCCGTTTTCTGCAAATTTCATAACTTCATTTTTCTTTACTGCTGAGTAGAACTCCATTGTATAAATGTGCCACATCTTCAATATCCACTCATCAGTTGAGGGACATATAGGCTGGTTCCATTTCCCAGGTATTATAAATTGAGCAGCAATAAACATGGTTGAGCAGTACTTCTAAGGAAGTGAGATGAGTCCTTAGGATATATGCCTAGGAGTGCTATAGCTGGGTCATATGGTAGATCAATCTTTAGGTCTTTTAGGAACCTCCACACTGATTTCCACAATGGCTGGATTGCATTCCCACCAGCAGTGTAAAAGGGTTCCTCTTTTTCCACATCTCCACCGAAATTTATGATCTTTTGTTTTCCTGATGGTGGCCAATCTGACAGGAGTGAGATGGAATCTCAATGTAGTTTTAATCTGCATTTCCTTGATGACTAGTGACATAGAACATTTTTTTAGATGTTTATATGCCATTCATATTTCTTCCTTTGAGAATGCTCTATTTAGCTCCATAGCCCATTATTTGATTGGCTTGTTTGATTCCTTATTATTTAACTTTTTGAGTTCTTTGTATATACTAGATATTAATCAGATATATAGCTGGCGAAGACTTTTTTCCCATTCTGTAGGTTGCCTGTTTGCTTTTTTCACTGTGTCCTTTGCAGTGCAAAATGTTTGTAATTTCATGAGGTTCCAGTGATTAATCTATGGTTTTATTGCTTGAGCAATTGGGGTTGTATTCAGAAAGTCTTTGCCAAGACCAATATGTTGAAGGGTTTCCTCTACTTTTTCCCCTAGCAGTTTCAGAGTTTCAGGTCTGATGTTAAGGTCTTTAATCCATCTGGACTTAATTCTTGTGCATGGAGAGAGAAGAATCTATTTTCTTCCTTCCACAGATATATATCCAGTTTTCCCAACACCATTTGCTGAAGGGGCTGTTTTTTCTCCAATGAGTATTTTTGGCATTTTTATTGAATATCAAGTGGCTATAGCTACCTGGACTTACATCTGGGTCCTCTATTCTCTTCCACTGATCTACATGTCTGTTTTTGTGCCAGTACCATGCTGTTTTTGTTACTATGGCTCTGTAGTATAGGTTAAAATCAGATATGGTGATATCATCAGCCTCTTTTTTGTTGCTCAGTATTATTTTATATATTCAATGTTTCCTGTGATTCTAAATGAATTTTTGGATTATTTTTTTCTATTTCCATGAAGAATGCCTTTAGAATTTTGATAGGGATTGCATTAAATGTGTAGATTGCTTTTGGTAAGATTGCCATTTTCACAATATTGATTCTTCCAATCCAGGAACAAGGGATGTTTCTCCAATTTTGAGTGTTGTCTGCAATTACTTGCTTGAGTGTTTTAAAGTTTTTATTGTAGAAATTCTTTACTTCCTTGGTTAGGTTTACTCCAAGGTACTTTATTTTCTTTGATGCAATCATGAATGGGAGTGATTCTCTGATTTCCTCCTCTGTGTGTTTGTTGTTAGCATATATGAAGGCTACTGATTTCTGTGTATTTATTTTGTATCCTACTACTTGGCTGTAGGTTTCTATCAGCTCTAACATTTTGCTCGTAGAGTGTTTATTGTTTTTTACGTATAGAATCATGCCATCTGCAAATAATGATAACTTGATCTCTTCCTTTCCAATTTTTATCCCTTCTATGTGTTTCTTTTGCCTTATTGCTATGGCTCTGACTTCCAAAACTATATTAAATAAAAGTGGGGACAGTGAACACCCTCGTCTTGTTCCTGATTTTAGTGGAATAGCTTCCAGTTTTCCCCATTTAGCATTATGTTGGCTGTAGGCTTGTCATGAATACCTTTTATTATATTGAGATATGTTTCTTCTATTCCCAGTCTCTGTAAGACTTTTATCATGAAGGGATGTTGGAATTTGTCAAATGCTTTCTCTCTGTCTAATGAGATTGTCATGTGATTTTTGTCCTTCAACCCATTTATATAATGTATTACATTTATAGATTTGCGTATATTGAACCATCCCTGCATATCTGGGATAAAGCCTACTTGGTCAGTGTGAATGATCTTTTTGATATATTCTTGTATTCTGTTTGCCAATATTTTGCATCTATATTCATGAGGGAGATTGGTCTGTAATTTTCTTTTTTTGTTCTATCTTTGCCTGGCTTCAAGTTTTTTTTTTTTCTTAAAACGAAACATTACAATTTATAAATTACAGGTCCAAAATCCTATAAGCCTGTTCATTAAGTAGCATATTTTCCTAATTGTCTCAGATGTGATTTTGTGATATTTAAAGACATTGATCTGTTTGTTGTCAAGTTTAATATCACCCTAATAAATGTATATCCACATTCTCACGTATCATCCCTCAATGGTCATTTGGAATTACTCTTTCTTCTTACTAAATTTTTGGACAGGCACTACAAATATGCTACTGATCTGGTTCACATGTGAGTGAAAATAACAACAGTTAACCTATCTCATATAATACTAAGTTCAGAACCCATCATTACAATAGCATATTGCTACTTCAGTTTAAGAGGTACTCAATACAAGGAGTCAAAATATTCAGTACCTTTAATGTCAGCTTTGGAAACCTTTTTTATTTCATTTAAATAAAAGCTATTCACAGTCAACTTCTACAGCAGATCAATCTAGAACCAGCATGGGATGCTGGAATGTTATGCTTTATATTCTTACCAATTATTAGCCCTAGATCACATTTTCAGAGTATATTTTAAATTAGTTCCATGCACCGTACGAGGTTCAGTTGGATAAAGATGCCATGATTTTATTTTAAATTCACAACATTTCCAATCCATAAATTTCAGTTCACATGAATTTTTTTAGTTTGTTTCAAAATAATAACTTTTGATGCACACATATGGAAGGAAATCTATACATTATCTCTACCTATCTATCATCCATCATCTATCTACATTATATGTGCATGTGTGTGTGTGTATACCTGTGTATTTATTTTATGTAATTATGCACAACAGCCTCCCAAAAGCATGTACACATTTTCACATGTTTGAGTTGAATGAAACCACACAGGATTTTATTCACATTGTCACCACTCACATACTTGAATTCAAGTCCCTCCATTATATTTGTTTAGAAACTTATATTTTCAAAATTATTAAATACACTAGCAAAAATCTAAAGGAGGGCTGGAGAGATGGCTTAGCAGTTAAGCGCTTGCCTGTGAAGCCTAAGGATCCCAGTTCAAGGCTCGGTCCCCCAGGTCCCACGTTAGCCAGATGCACAAGGGGGTGCACGAGTCTGGAGTTCGTTTGCAGAGGCTGGAAGCCCTGGCGCGCCCATTCTCTCTCTCCCTCTATCTGTCTTCCTCTCTGTGTCTGTTGCTCTCAAATAAATAAATTTAAAAGTATTAAAAAAAAAATCTAAAGGAAGAAGAGTTGTGTTTTAGGTCTAGAAGTATGTCCATAGTTATCTGAGGACATCTATGAGATTCAATATCAATGCAAGATTTGTTAAAAAGACATAGAAAATATAATAATGTTACCATGTTCAGTGCTACAGATATTTATATTCAAATTCCTCTGTTTATTTCTCTTTATCCTGGATGAAATTAAATGTTTATTCAGGAAAATATAGAATTGCTTTTTTAAAAGTATTAAGTGCTTTTCTTTTGTCATCATTATATTTTTAATAATGAGAAGAAATTTTTCTTCTACTTAGTATGAGATATACAATAAGGTGAATTACAAAAGGAGGACAAGCCTTGAAATGAATCAACTTTTACTCACATGTTGGTTTCACTAGTACTTGTCCATACTGTGGCTACTGAATCTGGAGTCAACAGTAAACCAGATAGAGGGAGATACACAGAAGAAAACTTGTCTCTGAGAATGAGGATGGCATACAACAGCTTAAAATGAGCTATTATTCCACGTAGACAATAGGTGGTATTTGCATTTTCATAGGAAGCTTCTATTTGAATACTTTACTGTTAATGTATTTATTTCAAATTAGACTCTATGCTTAGGATAGATTAATGATTCTAAATAGATATGTGTAATTACTCTCAATACTTGGCATTTCTGACCCTGTTACAAATGTTTGTTGAGACAGATGGACAGTTTGCCTTTTGTCACACTACACCAGACTACATGTAGGGATCTGATGGCTTCCTCATTCAAATTCTTCTTAAACTCTTAATTCAATTCCAAATATAAAAAAATTACCATTATGTCTATTCAAAAGAGATAGCAAATTAAAAAAAATGTTTTCTAATTTTTAGCAGGGTTTAATTAATATGATGTAAAATTATATGGGAGAAAAATTCTAACAACAATTACCATACATATCTCTCCTATTCTCTTCCTCTAATGCAGGGTTGAGTGAGAAGTGTGGAAAGATGCCAAACTGTCCTATTTCCAAAATCAGCCACAAAAGAATCTGCTGGATTGGAATAGAACATTTGGAGTTTAGTTTGGCACTCAGTACAGTCAAGCAGTACTATAGTTGTGACATGATTCATTGGGCCAACTGCCCAGAGGAACTTTGAGTCAGGCTTCCTAGTTTTGCAATATGGAGAAGGGTTCATGACCACTATGCTTTGTAAACTCACATTTTGGGAAAATTATATTTCTCTATTTAAAAAGGCTGTGAGATAGCCAGATGTGTGTACTGGGGAAAATCAACCATTTTGTGAAAAGGCTTTTGTTAACAGTTTCTAAATACTCATTGGTATCACTTGAATTGGTTACACATTGCTTTCTGGCAGAGTAATTTCTGTATTTCTATAGTTTGCTAAAAATGATCAGCATTCAAGTACCATTCAAAGATTCTACAAATATATCATCAGTGATATTGTGTTTTATTAAATATGCTGTTAAGAAAAGTATATAGTCTAGTGGAAAGAGTGTGAAATTGGTGTCACAGAAATCTGGGTATGAATCCAAATCTATTCACATAGAGCTGGGAAAGCAGACAGAAATTTATTAAACTGAATTCCCCAAGATTACATTTCCCAGACATCTAAAAAATTGTCTGATTGGGAGATGGTAAAGACAACTTATAAAAACCTTAATGACAGCCATCACTACATTGGGGTGAATGCCATCTGCCCATTTTTGAGAAATATAATTTAAAAGCTAAAAAAGTTATTTCTTTTATCACCTGGCTTATTTTCCTGACATGAACCTGATAGTTAGGATTTTTATTGCCATTGAGATTATTTTCACATCCTTGTAATTACCATGCCTACATTAAGTCATAAAATCAAGAGTTCTAGTTTCTAAGCACCAGTTACTATTACAGTCCTACAACCTCTTACTCCCATGAAATTAGAGGAGTCATAGCTTTTATAAATCTTTGTTTATAACTTTCACATTGGGTGAAATGGATTTTTGTTCTTCATGTCCTTAATAATACCAAGTTCAATAGTTGAGTAACTATCTGGAGTAATGAATATGCACAGTATTTGTAAATATCAAAATGATTAGTAGTTGGATAACACATAACTGAAGACTATTTGCCCTTAATGGTGTTCACTCACAAATGACAATTCTGTCTAGCTTCTTTCAGACTTAGTTTTCATCTCATTTTGAAACGAAGATGCATCAAATTCCATATGGTGTTTGCAATTAAATGAATGAACTAGGACTATGAATGAACAATTTTGTGTTGGGTTGTGAATTAACATTACCATTAATGACTTGTATCATCATGCACAGGAGCTGTAACCAGTATAAACCTCATATTCTTACAAAAAAAAAATCTCTCTAAGCCACAATTAGAACCTTCCATTCTCATCTGCAAGTGTTGAGAGGACCATGTGATAGTAACATGAACTAGAACTAAAATCCAACATTGTTAGTATTATTTGGATGATTGAACATTCTAAATAGTGTTTGTCCTAATATTTTTTTTTCCTTCAAAAGTAAGAAATGTGATTAGAAATGTATTTTGATCTAATCATATGGTTAATGAACCTGATTGATCTGAACAAAGGTAATTAACTTTGTGCCTTTAAAGGAGACAAACATAAATAGGGCTGAAAATTGTACCAAAAATATCAGTTTTCCTATAATTGAGTGCCACAGATCAGAAAGAAATCCTCTGGCAAGGAGGATTTGAATTATTGTTAATGTTAATAATTAGAATTCACAAAGCACAGCAGGATTCTTGATGGAATAATAGCACTTCTTTAGCATTAAAAAGCATTTAGTCTTCACTTACTCAAATGTTCCTAATGAGGACAGTCCTGATTGAGGGTTTTGACCCCTTGTATACCACTTCGTTCCAAGTCTGCGATTTACTTGTTCTCTTTCTCATTAGGCTTCTGTCAGAAATTGATTCATATTCCAAACTGAAGGTAAGGAAACCTGGGCCATCATGTAGATGATTAATTAGCAAGAAAATAATTATTCCATCTGAAAAATTGATACACCATCCTATTAGCTATTCTAAATTGACTGAGAGGGGGATATGATTCCCAGAAACATGACTCGTTTCCTTGGGGTGATAGAATTAGAATGAGGATATTGGCACAGGCATGAAAGTCCAAATGTACTCATTCATGAATACTTCATTTGTTCAACCATAAAATTTAAACTAACTATGAAAATGATTTAAGCACTCTCATATTTACTTGAATAAATGTAATAATTTTAAAGGACAATGATGGAATATAACTGATACTTTCTTTAAAATGAGGATTTTGTTCTACCTTAAAGGTAAATATACCAGTTGTTATAAATATGTGTCCTCTATATATTATGTATTCTTTGAGAATGTTTTACACTTATGAAATTTCTACTTGATATTGTTTGATCACTGGGATAACCATAGATAACAGGAAGCCCAGCTTCCAGCTAGATATTCTTACTCATGCTCCCTGGTTTTCTCAGGCAGTTATAAATTGTGTATTAATTGATAGTACATTGAATTAATGTTTTCACCAAGATTAGACCTTTGTTGTTTGTTTCATGACATATAGCTCTAAACCAATTATGAAAGTAAGCCGGTTTTATGAAAATATAATAAGAAGCTGACAATGGATATGTTATGACATTGTCTCCAAATTTAATCATAGTTTCTTTTTATAATATAATGGAAGACTAAATAAATTCACCTAACACAAGCAGTTAAAATGTAAGCAGCAATTAAACATAAAAAATATGTGAATGAATAAAAGCATGAAACATAATTTAACTGTGAATAATCTTTCTCATTTGTATGCTCCTTTTCAAACCCTTATGTACCTGTCCATTATTTCAGTATATTTGCAGAGAATAGCACTGGATACTTACACCACTTAAAGTAGCCCAGTCTTTTCATATGGCTGTCTTACAATATCATATATGATGTAATCCTATAAAATTAAAGTATATAGTCTGTTGATTATGGTGTAAGATACAGAAATACTTACTACAGAGACTTCAGGTTAGGATGGCGGCATAGGCACCACGCCAAAGCAGCCAAGGGGTGGGGGGGGGGTGGAAAGACCAAAAAAACTCAGCAAAATACACACTTTTACTGAAAACTGAGGTGTATAGGAAATTGAAACAGCAGTGGAGAAGTAGAAGAGATTCAGAGCATCCAGAGCAAATTGCAGACTGGCAAAACTGGCCCCGGCAGGTCCGCCGACTGTGGCGGCAGCAGCACACCAGATAGCTGCCAGGCTCAGCTAAAGCAGCAAAAAAAGCCAGGTGTGGGGAGCTTCCACTCACACCGGAGCTCTCCACAAACTCTAGAAATGTGAAGGGAGAGCAGAAGTGAACAATGGAGGAGCAGATCACAAGGTAGGAGAACACATGGAACAGTGAGAGAACTAGAGCAGCTGCAGCTCTCTCCCCTCCCCCACTGCCTGTGCCCAGCTCCAGCAAACAGAGCAGTGACCAGCCACTCCAACTTGAGCTGACAGCAGGACCCCAGCAGGAGCAGAGTCTGGCAGCATCAGCAGCTCCAGCACTGGAAATAGCAGCCCCAGTGGCAGCAGATCCAGCAGCGGCAGCAAGAGTAGATCCAACAGCAGCTTCAGTGGTAGCAGTGGGGGTTCGAACAGTGGCAGCTTCAGAGGCAGCAGCGGCAGTTCCAGCAGTGGCAGCTACAGCAGCAGCAGCAGTTGCAGCAGCAGTGATGGATCCAGCACAAGCAGCAGCTTCAGCAACAGCAGTAATGGTTCCAGCAGTGGGGATGCCGATCTGCAGGGCCACAGTTGCCAGGCGTGGTTTGCCACACAGGAAAAGCCAGTGCTGAGCTCCAGAAGACAGAACAGCAGTCCAATAACCCAGCCAGAAACTTGACTGAGACCAAAACAATCCAAAAAGGCAACTGGGATTGTACCAGAGAATGGCCTCACTTGGTCACAAGCTGACTTGGATCCATCAACAGACCAGAAATATTAACCTCTTTATTGATAGAGGATCTGGTTCTTATAATATACTCTTGCATAAACACTCACTGCTGTTTTTGAATGAAGGTGTACAGTGTTCAGTTAAATTTTAGAATCTTCCTGTATTTTATTCCACTCACCCTACTTGAATATTCCCATAGCAGGGAAACTCAACCCCTAGGAACACCTTTGTAGATACTCTCAGAGTCTTAAGAGCCACACCTAACACCTTAACCTCTTACCCTGAAGATATATAACATCAACTCAATTGAAACAGCTAACAATACACAGCTAGCTAGAAAATCCAAGCATTAACTTAATCCAAGATGCAAAAATATATACATTATGACACAAGAAACACTAAAAAGAAAGACAATATAAATCAACCTAAAAGTATTAATGCATCAGAAATGACCTGCAGTGAGAATGAGTTAGAGGAAATGCCTGAGAAAGATTTCAAAAGAATGATTGTAAACATGTTCAAAGAAGTCAAAGAACAAATCAAAGGAATCAAGGAGAAATCAAAGAGGAAATCAAAGGAAGCAAAGAGGAAATCAGAGAAGACACAGGACAACAATTTCATGAAATAAAGAAGGCAATGCAAGACATAAATAAGGAAATAGAAATAATAAAGAAAAACCAGTCAGAATTACTAGCAATGAAGAACACAGTTAATGAAATAAAAAACTCTGTAGAAAATCTTACCAGTAGAATGGATGAAGGAGAGGACAGAATATCTAAGCTGGAAGACCAGGTGGCAGATCTAATACAGTCCAACAAAGAGAAAGACAAACTTATAGAAAAGTAGGTGTGGGAATTTCAAGATATTCGGGACACTATGGAAAAGATCAAATATAAGAATTCAGGGCATAGTAGAAGGAGAAGAATTCTACTCCAAAGGCACAATAGGAGTCTTCAACAAAATCATAGAAGAAACTTCCCCCAAATTGGGAAAGAGGTGCCAATGCAGATACAGGAAGCCTTTAGAACCTCAGCCAGACAAAACCTGGAAAGAAACTCTCCTCAGCATATTATAATCAAACTTCCAAACACACAAACCAAAGAAAAAATATTGAAAGCAGTTAGAGAGAAAAATCAAGTTACCTACAAAGGGAAGCCCATCAGGATTACAGCAGATTATTCAACACAAACTTTAAAAGCCTGAAGGGCTTGGAGTGATATATTCCAAGTTCTGAAAGATAACAACTGTCAACCAAGGTTACTTTATCCTGCAAAGCTATCCATTCAAATAGACAGAGAAATAAGGACATTCCATGCCAAAAGCAGGTTAAAGGTGTATTTGTAGACAAAACCAGCTCTACAGAAAATACTTGATAGGATCCTCCATGCTGAAGAAAAGGAAAAGCACACATTTAAGGAACCTAGCAAAAACAAGCAATACTCAAATACTAATTAACACAAGAGAGCAAAGGTAGAACTGGAACTGCAAAAATAAATAAATAAATAAATAGTAAACATAAATACACACCTTTCAATAATATCTCTTAATATCAATGGCCTCAATGCCCCAACCAAAAGACATAGGTTTGCAGACTGGGTTAAAAAGCAGGATCCTACAACTTGTTGTCTCCAAGAAACTCACCTTTCTACAAAGGATAGACATTATCTTATGGTGAAAGGTTGGAAAACGGTGTTTCAAGCAAATGGGCCTAGAAAACAAGCAGGTATTGCTGTCCTAATATCGGCCAAGGTAGACTTCACTCCAATGTTAGTCAAGAAAGATAAGGAAGGTCACTTTACATTGATTAAGTGCACACTTCAACAGGAGGACATTGCAATCCTAAACATATATGCAACTAACATGGGGGCTCCCAACTTCATCAAACAAACACTATTAGAACTAAGGTCACAGATAACACCATAGTGGTGGTGGGTGAATTTAACACCCCACTCTCATCATTTGACAGGTAATCCCAGGAACAAATAAATAGAGAGGCATCTAGACTAAATGCGGTCATAGAACAAATGGACCTAACAGATATATACAGGACATTTCATCCAAATGCTGCAGAATATACATTCTTTTCAGCAGCACATGGAACATTTTCTAAAATAGACCATATATTAGGACACAAAGCAAATCTTAACAAGTTCAGGAAAATTGAAATGATTCCTTGCATTCTATCTGACCACAATGGAATTAAACTACAAATCAGTAGCAAGAAAGCTATAGAGCATACACATGGAAAATAAACAATACATTACTAAATGATGAATGGGTGAATGAAGAAATCAAGAAGGAAATCCAAAATTTACAGACTCAAATGATAATGAGAATACAACGTAACAAAATCTCTGGGACACAATGAAGGCAGCTCTAAGAGGTAAATTTGTAGCCTTAATTGCCTATATTAAGAAATTAGGGGCTGGAGAGATCGCTTAGCGGTTAAGCACTTGCCTGTGAAGCCTAAGGACCCCGATTCGAGGCTCGGTTCCCCAGGTCCCACGTTAGCCAGATGCACAAGGGGGTGCATGCGTCTGGAGTTTATTTGTAGAGGCTGGAAGCCCTGGCGCGCCCATTATCTCTCTTTCCCTCTCTGTCTTTCTCTGTGTGTCTGTCGCTCTCAAATAAATAAATAAAAATTTTTTTTAAAAAAGTAAAAAAAAAAAAAAAAGAAAATAGAAAGGTTGCAAGTAAATGACCTAATGCTTCACATTAAAGCCTTGGAACAAGAACAAGGCAAACCAAAAATCAGTAGACGGGAAAAAATAATAAAGATTAGGGCAGAAATTAATGAAATTGAAACAACAACAACAAAAATATTCCAAGGAATTAAGAAACAAAGAATTGGTTCTTTGAAAGGATAAACAAGATTGATAAACCCTTAGCAAATCTGACCAAAAGAAAGAGAGAAGAGACACAAATTAATAAAATCAGAGATGAAAAAGATAACATCACAACAGATTCCAGAGAAATTCAAAAAATTATAGGGACATACTATAAAAGCATATACTCCACAAAGTATGAAAATATGAAAGAAATGGATGAATTCCTTGATTTATATGACCTATCTAAATTAAATCAAGATGAGGTTAATCACTTAAACAGACCTATAACAAGCATGGAGATCCAAATAATTATCAATAATCTCCCAACTACGTAAAGGCCAGGCCCAGATGGATTCACTGCTGAATTTTACTAGACCTTCAAGGAAGAGCTAACACCATTGCTTCTTAAGCTTTTCCAGGAAATAGAAAAAGAAGGAATTCTACCAAACTCTTCTATGAAGCCAGCATTACCCTGATACCAAAATCAGGCAAAGATAGCACAACAACATCAAAGTTACAGACAAATCTCTCTCATGAATTCTCAACAATTCTCAACAGAAATATTTACTATATATTCAATACACATGTATTTATATTCTTATAGTTTCTTATCTTCCATGAATGAAAAAGTTTGGTGTGATGGGTAATCTTTGGCTATCAACTTATCAAGTTTAGAACTATTATGAAAACAAATATCTGATTATGTCTATGAAGGAATTTCTAGATTAAATTAACTGAGTTTAAAGGATTGTCCTAATTGTGGGAAATACCATCCCTTGGTGCAGGTTCCTAGACTATATATAAAGAAGAGAGCTATCTTAACATTCAGTCTTCTTCACTCTCTGCTTCTTCATTCTGGGCTGAATATGACCAGTTGCCTCCAGCTCCTGCCGCCGTACCTTCTTCACTCAGATGGACTCTAACCTGAAATGGAAATTGAACTGAACCCTTCCTCCCTTAAATTGACTTTGGAGGGTATTTTGTCCCAGAAATTACAAAGTGAATATTGATGTTTATGCTGTGGTCCTAGATAGTCAGAGTGAAATAACCCTGCTTCAGTAATACAAGATAGTTAAATGTTTCTAGTAAATGCCTCTAAATCTATATGCATATATAATATTTACACCTCTATCCTCTATAGCTATATCTATAATGTATCTTAGTTCTCAAATATGAGCTTTCAATATATACACCTTATATTAATATTAATTTACATTCTTTCAAAAATATACTGGATACTAACCTGGCAAGAAGAAACTTACATAAATATATATTTATAAACTATGTTTTTAGTATGGTTTTCTAGAATAATTGATAACCTCATATTGTGAGGATGATATAACCACAAATTTAGTAATATTTACATATTAATTCAGATGTGATCCAATTTAGCAGTTTTAACTCCCCTAAATGTTCCTTGTAACTTTTTCTCACATTATTCCTAATTTTTTTTGTAAATATATATATTTTTTTAATTATTTATTTATTTATTTGAGAGCGACAGACACAGAGAGAAAGACAGAGAGAGAGAGAGAGAGAGAGAGAGAGAGAGAGAGAGAGAGAGAGAGGGAGAGAATGGGCACGCCAGGGCTTTCAGCCTCTGCAAATGAACTCCAGAGGCGTGTGCCCCCTAGTGCATCTGGCTAACGTGGGACCTGGGGAACCAAGCCTCGAACCTGGGTCCTTAGGCTTCACAGGCAAGCGCTTAACCACTAAGCCATTTCTCCAGCCCCCTAATTTTTTAAAAATATATATTTTAAATTTTCTATTCATTCGAGGGGGAGAGAGAGAGAAACAGGCAGATAGAACAAAAGAGGAGGAGTGTACCCAGGCCTCCAGCCACTGCAAACAAACTGTGTTTCTTGTACACTGTTAAGTCATTATGCTACATCTTTTTTTTTCTTTTATAATCTAGTGCAAGCAGAGCCTAATTTTTATAATCATGGTTTTGAAAAAGGTATTTTTCTCATCAAACTGCTTCTGACGTTAAGCTCACTTTCCTTATCTATATCTTATCATGGTAGCTTTTCAAGTTTGACACCTGCTGCACAAAATTAAAGAGCAATTTTTGGCTATTTATGGTTTCTCCTGTTCACAAAACACTACACATGTGATACCTACTGGTTCTTCATTGTTATGCCATTAGCACTGTACTACCCGCATTTGACAACTGTCATAACACTATATCCAATAGCTCTTCCATTCTTCTAATAAAGATGCAACAAATGTTTACTTGACAAGGAAGCTGGCCAGTCAGGCTACTCCTGCTACTTTATTTTATTTTATTTTATTTTTGGAATGTCCCAATCTACTTACATTTAAAAATGGCCCAAAGCATTTAATGTCAATGGACATTCAGGGCTATAAGTGGTAATATAAAATGCTCAGTACATCTTTAATCACTGGTGACTTGTATCTTATGTTATGAATTATATAACTGATACCTTTATTAGGTCAGGATTTCATATGTGGTGAATAAATATTTCTAGATGAGGCTCCCATTATGTATTAGCTCATATAATAAATGATTATAATGAAATCATACAACAATATTCTTAATGGCCATGAACCAGCATAAGGTAAGAACCCATCAAGTGATGATAAAACAAAATTATAGTAGATACACATGAAGAAATAGTATTAGCTATGAAGAGAAAGAAATATTCCATTGTAATAACTTGGATATAACTGAAGAACATAAAACTAAATGAATTAAGCTAAATTCAGAAAGGCAAGTACAAGATAGATTCTCCAATTGTGTAGAAAATCTGTAAGCTGATCTCATAAAAGCTTCCAAATAATGGTATTTACTAGGCTCTGGCAAGGGAGAGGTTTGTTTAGCCATTCCCTGTGTGCACCTATATCATTGTATCATGTATTTCATAAATATGGTGAATTTTTAATTGTCAATTGGATATCTTCCTTTAGTTTGTATGCTGAGCAAGAAGAGTGAAAGCACTTTCTATTCAAGTTCATAAACTGCATGGTAGATAAATTGGATAGAAAATATTTAATGAATGCTACATTTATGTTTTTACATGCTAGTATCCCATGACATTCTATTCTACTGAAATCTTTATGAGGAGCAAAAGCTAAGAGTGTCTCATTAAGTTGTTTCTTGTTGCTTTCAAATAAATTTAAAATTGCTCCTATTCCGTCCAGAGTGAATATTTGCTTAGCTAATGTCATATCCATGCCCTAGGGTTCTGCTTCTTGCCTCTGCATACACAATAACATTTCTTGTTTCTAGTGTGAACCACAGTGGAACATTTAAAAAGACATTTTAAATGGTAATCAAACTTGACATGTGCAGTTTCTATAATGTGCCTGATTCCATTGAAATAATTACAGTATAAATAGCTGAGACCAAGGCCATGCAGGAGTCAGTGACTTCTATCCTACCGTCTAACTGCGTCACATCAGTCCCACATATATCAAACACTGAAAACTGTAAGCTACACAGAACATGAGTTTGAGCGCCCATGCAATATCGATTGATGTAGGCTCAATGAAATCACTTTTTTGCTCCAAGTAAATATTTTGTACCAAGTATATTTTTCTGCAAAATCATAATTTAGTGATTAATCTTTAATGGAATATGTTGACAATTAAGTAGCCTGTATCTCTGGTAAAAATACAGCATTCATACTGCAAATGCTATCTCAATAGATTCCATGAGTAGTTTAAATCCTTAAGAGAAATTCTTTGAATAAGTTTACCTTACTTAGTCATACAGATAATCGTGTAATTTTGTTATATGTCAGGTTAATAGTAATCTTTCTTTAAATGTTTCATAATTAATACAGAAGGTATTGTGAAAAGCCATAAACGATAATGCACAACTTCAAAGGTTAGGGAGAAAGATGTATCTACACATAGAGATATAAAATTTTATATAATTTTATCAAAATTTTGTAAGCAAGAAATTTCAGCAGAAATGTTAAAATTTTGGCAAAGAAATTTACCTACAAATTCAATATTGAAATAATTTATGCTGTAGGGAATACAAGATATTTAACAAGATGCACTTAAATGAGGAAGAAAATTTCTATGGGTAGCAACCTGTGGTGTGGTTACACAGCTCTGTGTAACCACCACAGCTGTACTAAATGTCAATGCCAGGGAGAAGGGGTAGGGGGATCCTCTGTCTTGTCTTGCTTATTTCTGCTTCAACATTCTTTCCTAAATCAATTAATGGAAGAACTCTTTCCCAGACCCTCTGAGTCCATTCAATCCCCTCTTTTTTCTTCCATTGCTTCCTTCCTGGCTTCACTACTTTCCCTTGGATTCACCCATCGGCCATTGACATTGTGGAAAAAATGTCAAAACAGCATGACAATATTATACTGCTTCTTTTTAGTGTTTGGCAGTTTCACTCATTTAAACATATCACAGTGATGTGCTGTTATACCTTTTCTGAAGGTAGGAATGAGAAAAAAGGGAGTTTATGTTAGGGATATATGAAGAACCTGAAAGGGGAAGTTGTGATACTATCTCTTGATAACTAATTGTATACAGAAAAAATAGATGCACGCGCATAGTGAATACGTTACAAATCACTCATCTTCTTCCCTATGCTAACTTTAAACCTGTTCTGTATAATTACTCTTTAGCATTGACATTATTTATACTTTTGAATAATGGAAGTATGCATCTGTTACTCGGTTGTATCTTGTTGTTTTGCTTATCATAAAAATTTATCTAGGGCTAGGCTATGGGATATAGCAGTTGTCCATTCATTTTTGTTACGTTACTAAATTGATTTAAACTTATCCTACACTGTTAATTCATGCTGAATTGCCAGAACATTGGCTTGCTTCTAGTTTGATGAATGGTAGAGAATATATGGAGAATAAGCATGCTTTAAGATAACGATGTTTGTATGTAGCATGCATATGCAGCTTTAGGACTTATGGGAGACGGTTTTCCAGTGTGCATCAATTTAAATTTCCAGGAATGACATTTTCATACAATCGGTTTCTCTACTTTCTGAATCTTATTGTTGACTAGGGGCTGCCAAACCTTTGAGTATTTACTGGTCCTTTTCATATTCTGTTATGAAATACTTTTAAAAGAATTTTAACTTTTCTGCTTTTATTTTATTTGTGTAGTTGTAATTATTTAAAGGAGAACTTGGATAGTATGTTGTGAGGCAATAAATTGGTTGTTATAAAAAAAATCAGTGAATGTTAACAATTTTGCATTTTAAACACATTTGGCAGTATACTTAAGTATATAAATTACACATAAATAATCACATACCATGTGACACAGTTTCTTTACTTATTATCTCACACAATGACACATTTCTCCCCTTGTTGGAACAGTAATAATCAAATAATTAGGAAATATACTGAATACAGCGTGATATTGTTAGTTCAAACTTTGGCTTGTTATTCCTTCATATTTCCAACTTTGATTTTTAATCTACATGTATTCATTCCTTTCATTCAACTCCATCTGTTGATAAACACTTTTATACTTATCTGTTTTTAATGTTTGTAGGCTATGCTTACAAGTGAGAGCTTCCAACATATTTTATTCTATTTGATATTTATTAGAGCTTTTCCAAATCCATCCATGTGATATATAGCAAGATCTAAACATAATTATCTTTTAGGGGTATATAATATCCCACTGTGCATGTATTATATATATATATAACCATGCTAATGAAAATAATCATTTCATATTAGTAATTTTAATTCAATTAGATTTATTCTGAATATAAATCCAATGCATATGTCTATAGATGAAAGTTACTTTTTAAAAAGTCCTTGAGGTAACATTTGTTAGTTATTTAAGTATTCTGAATGATATGTTATACTTTTATATTCCTAGAATTAGAATTTTCTACACTCTCTTTTTGTTTTCTTACTACATTAAAGTGAAACAAAGTATTTCAAAAGAATTAATGTTTACAAGAGTGAACATAATTCAAAATAATAAAGGTGTTAATCACTCAAAAGGAAATAATGATTGTGTCTAATAACATATTTGAAAGATTCATTAAACAAAAATATTAACACAGTCCACTAAGTAAAAATAGACTTCACTGTCTACTTCACCGGGCCTGAAATCCTACCTGTGGTAGTGTTTGTTGGTGTATAGACAAAGAGGTTTCAATTAGCAGGAAGACTTGGCCTGAGAGTGCAGGGCGGCACCATCCTATGGGTGGCATACAGAAAAGGGGGCAATGTAAAACAGATGGTCTACTTTTTGCCTGTAGATGAATGTAACCAGATGTCTCATCTTACTGCTGCCACACCTTCTCTGTCATCATGATCCTCTGGCAGAGAACCAAAGTAAACATTTTTTTCTTGAAGTAGTTTTTGTCAGGTAATATGTGACTGCAATGAGAAATGTAACTAACACAAATTCCATATGAATAGACAAATATTAAATTTTAGGGCAAATTTTAATAGAATTCAACCAATAATAAAAGAGTGGAAGAAAGTATGCAGTAATACAGATAACTAAATTCTGTTAGCATTTCTTGCCCTGGTTGAAATTTATAAAACAGAACACTCCACCTCAGTAGATTGTAACTTAGTTGCAGTTCCATTTGAAAGAGTTCATTAAAAATATGACTCTTGTCGCCCTCTTAGCGCAGTAGGCAGCGCGTCAGTCTCATAAAGATATGACTATGTTATGGATGACAAGTTATATTCAATTTTGATGACTATTTGAATATATTTTACAATGATATATATTTAGAATTTAGCAAAATAAGCAGATTGGGAAAACACCCCAAGTTGTTGAAACTATGTAATATTGTATTAAGTCATAGTTTGTATACAAAGGAAATAAAATATAATTTTATGCAAAAGTTTATAGAACACTTGAATGTAAAATTGAAAATCATTCAAATATTTATCAACAGGTGAATAACCTATGAATCAACTCCACAGTGGAAGAGTTTCAGAACATGAACCAGTAAAATATCAACACCTGCAGCCACAGCAAACAATAGTCCAAAAAACAGGAATCCTATATGATTCTAGTCACTTTAATACTATTTTATGAAAGACAATGCAGTGATATTAACCACACAAATAATTCCCCAGATGTGAGGATTGTGAAGGACATGGGGAAATTTTGTGTAAAATCTGTTTTTTTTCTTGATGATGAATTCATGGATATAATAAAACATGTCAACATAAGTAATAAAAAGTTAAACATTATGCAACTGACTTTATATCAAAGTAATTCAGTATCAGAGAAATAAAATATAGAAGTCTTAATTTCCTGTGGCTAGTCTGCTGGATCTCTTTATGGTTATAATTTGCGATCACTCTATCTTTGTTAAAAAAAAAAAGGCATATAGTGCTATAAATTTTTCCCTTAAGACTCCCTTCATTGTGTCCCATAAGTGTTGACATGCTGTGATTTCATTACCATTTAGGTGAAAATATTTTACCATTTCTTTCTTAATTTCATCCATAACCCATTCATTGTTTAAAAGTGTGATGCTTATTCTATAAGAGCTTGTATAATTTTTATTGTTCCTCTTGTTAATTTCTAGCTGTAATACACAGTGGTCCAAAATGATGCAGGAAGTTACATGTGTTTTCCTGAATCTATGGAGACAGGCTTTATGCCCTAACATGCGATCTATTTGGAGAATAGAGAAGGTTTTGTGTGCTGCTGAGAAGAATGTGTATTCTGTATAATTGGGGTGGAATGTTCTGTAGATGTTCATTAGGTCTAATTGTTTGATGATATTGGTAAGATCTATTATTTTCCTGTTGCTATTCTGCATTGATAATCTGTCTCATGATGATAGTGGGGTACTGAAATCCCCTAAAATAAAGTTTTTTGGGATTTATTTCTGGTATGTTATCAAGTAGGTTATGCTCTATTAATTGGATTGTACCTGTGTTTGACACAATTTGTGATTATGATACCCTTTTGTTGGATATTTCCCTTGATAAAAGCAAAAAGTGGCCTTCTTTATCTTTTAAATTACTTTTAGATTGAAGTCTATTTTGTCAGATATTAATATAGTCACATCTGCTTGTTTCTTATTTCCATTTGCTTTGTCAATCACTTTCCATCCTTTCACCCTGAGGAGGTATCTATCTTTAATGGTGAGGTGGGTTTCTTGAAGGCAGCAGATGGGAGGATCCATTTGTATGACCCACACAGTTTTGTGTCTTTTTGCAGATGAGGGAAGACCATTAATATTTAGAATTATAACTGTGAGGTTTGATTTAATCCCTGACATGTTGGAGGGTTTATGAAATCTAGTGCTTTATATGTTTTCATGCCTTCTCTAGTTTTGGTCATCAGATTCATCCTCTTGGAGTTTATTGATATTGGTTGCATAACTTTTCTGTGTGGAATATTTCCTAAATTATTCTATATAGGTACAACTTTGTGTTCATGTAATCATAGAGCTAGCTTTTAATACAGAATATTTTCTTTCCTTCATCTATTATGAGGGGTACTTTCACTGGGTATAGCAATTTGGGTTGGAAGCCATGGTTCTGTAGACTTTGAAGTACTGTGTTCCAAGCTCTTCAGGTTTCATGTATTCCACTGAAAAATCTGAGGTAACTCTGATGGAATTTCCTTTGAATATAATGACTTGTTTTTCTGCTACTGCTTTTAGCACTTTCGCTTTGCTTTTATTGCTTAGAGTTTTAAATATAATGTGCCCTGGAGAGTTTATTCTTTAGTCCTGTTTAGTGTCCTGTGAGGTTCTTATGTCTGAGTGGGCCTTTCTTTGTGAGACTGAGGAAATTTTCTGCAATAACTTTGTTGAATATGTTCTGATGCCTTTAGCTTCCCCTACTGGTATACCAATGGTCCAGATGTTTGGTAATTTCAGGTTATCCACAATTCACCCACATTCTGTTCACACGATTTTTGGAACTTTCAAAGATTTGGTGACACCCAATCAATTTCTTCTAACTTGTCTTCCAGATCTGAGATTCTGTGCTCTGCAATATCAACTGTTTGTGAGTGCTTCTAAAGAAATTTAGAAAAATATATCTTTTGGATAGTTTTTGTTACATTTGAAAAAAATAACTTTTTTATTTTATGTTATTTATTTGAGAGAGGTAGATGAGATAGACAGATGATAGATAGGTAATAGATAGCCACTGCACATGAACTCCAGACACATGTACCACCTGTACATCTGGCTGCTTTACATGGGTCCTGGGAATCAAATCTCCGTCCTTTGGCTTTGCAGGCAAGCAACTTAAGCACTAAGAAATATCTCCAACCCTCAGTTGCATTTTTCTGCATCATGTCAATCTCTTTCTTGAATTTTAATTTTAGGTCAAGGTTTGGTTTTCTTCATGTTTCCTAAAATTCAATCTTACATTTGATCCTGTCTTCATTGAGCTTAATCAGCTGGCTACTGAGATCCTTTACTTCTTGTTTCGTCTCCAAATTGTTCATCTCGCTTTTGAGGTCTCTCAGGTTTCCTCAATTAAGTTAACCTACTGATGAAGACTGTGGGCATTTCCTTTATGTGATTGTTATTTTGTTTTTGATGATTTGCTGCCAGTTTAGCAATTCCCTTGGTCGGGGTCACATTGCTTATTGTTCTTTCATTTTGGGATTCATTTTCTGTTGTTTCCTGCATGTTTTCATTGGAGGCTTCCACTTTGGGACTACGCAACCTTGGTGAAGATTTCTCCTTTTGTTTTCATGCATGTGTGCATGTGTGTGTGTGTGTGTGTGTGTGTGTGTGTGTGTGTGTGTGTGTGCCTGCATGTGTGCATGTGTGTATTGGGATCTACCCTTCTCTGTGTGCCCTTGTAAGAACTTCAGTGCATGTTGTATTATAAGTTTGCAAGGAATGGGAGTGGGATGCATTTATAACCAGAGATGTGCAGGTTGTGAAGGTTGCAGGTGTGCCAGAAGCTCTGGGCTGGTAGCTGGTAAAGGAACTTGTTTGGAGGTCCATAATCTTGTCAGCCTGTGATCAGAGCTATGCCTTGCCCATGAGGCTCAAGAACTGCTACTCCTCCACTGTATCTCAGCTGAACAGGTTGTGGAGGTGCACCAATACCCCCCAGCAGGTGCTTGCCAGATACTCTTGTGCTCCCCATCTGGGGCAGGACCAAGGGCCCAAGGAGGTGGCTGTGATGCCTGTTGACTATGCAGTTGATAGTGGGATGGGGGAAGGTGGAGCCAGGATGCACAGACCAGTTAGTTCTGACCAAGGGTCCCTGGAGGTGGCTGGTTTGTAGGTATTTGTCTGTGGAGGCAACTGGAGCAAAAACACCAGAACATGGAAGTGGCCGCAAGCATGGCTTGGTGCCAAAAGAGTGGAGGTAGCTGAGGCAGGACAGTGTGTTCACCTGTGCATACCTGTCCTTACTGAGCAGGCTTTCCCTTTCTGGTGTGTACCTGCTCCCAGTGAGCAGGCTTTGCAGTAACTATCTGCTCCAGCAAGCACTTGTTCATGTCTCAAGTCTGTAATACACTTGGACCATAACCACTACCCTCTCCTATCTCCCCTGCATTCTCACTAGTTTTCCTTCTCTTTCCAGATAGACATGTTTTTATTTTCCTGTCATATTGTATAGTGATTTCTTCCAAATTGAAACCTTCCCTGCTAGAGGGAAGAAGGAGGTTAGTAAGATTTCAGAAGCTAAAGAAACTTACAAATATCAGGAAGCTCCAAATGTAATAAGAAACACATTTTTCCTCCTTAAGTTTCTAAAATCAATAAATAATAGATGTTGAGAGATGACTCTGTTTAGTAGAACTGACTACAAAGTAGTACAAGTAACTCCAGGATTGCAGGTTCTATGAGTCATCATGTGAGGTGAAGTTTGCATTGGTGAATGTGTCACTGGGCCACACATGGTTCAGTCAGTTGTGTTTATTCATGTATCACAAGTGCCTTACCTATAGTTAACAGATTTTCTGTCCACACAGATTCACCTAACCATGCATGTTTGTTTGTGTTTATATATACAGGGGTTGAGTGTTGAGAGAGAGAGCATATGTGCTTATTAAGAAAGTCATAGTTTCAAAACCCCATGAGTGGAGCATGGTGGCTTGCACTTCTCAGCTCACTTAGTTCTTAGGAACTAGAGTCATGAGAATTATTCATTTGAAGCTAGCCGGTATTACAAAGTGAGCTCAAATCTTCCTGGACTGCATGGGGAGAGCCTATGTGAAAACAATGTGGCTTATTTGCTTGTATTCCATTTTATACTCATGATTTCAAAATATAGGTAAACTATGTAGATTTATTCTATCTTTGTTACATTCAAACACAATAGCAGTTTCTGCTAACATAGGTCAGAGGATCTGACAAGTAAATAAATAACCAGAAAGTGTTTGTGTCCAAGTCACATTTATTTTATTTGAGACTTTAGCATGTTTGCTTAATTCTTTTACTCCAACACATTTGCATAACATTTATTTAAAATAGCCTTACTATGGGAAATTGTTTATTAATGACTAGTAAAGTAGTTTAGCTATAAATTTGCATTTTATTATTGTGACACCATGTCAGTTACTTGCACAAATGTGCATGAAGTTAGTACTATGCTTGTGCACATGCATGATTGTTAATGAATTCTTCTTCTATGTCTCCCATGGAAACACCCAAAATGTCCTTTGTTTTGTCTAGTTGGGTTTACCATATAGCAAATTTACAGTTCACTGGCAGGAAAATCTATTACAGACTATCCCACTTATATCCATTTCTCCAACAGAATGTTTAATAGTCCATCATGAATACTATGAACACAATAAATCCATATGCTTGCATCTGTACACTTCTTTTACCTATTTAACATATTTTTAATTTTTTTTTGTTTATTTTTATTTATTTATTTGAAAGTGACAGACACACACACACACGGGGGGGGGGCAGATAGAGAGACAGAGAGAATGGGTGCACCAGGGCCTCCAGCCACTGCAAAAGAACTCCAGATGCGTGCACCCCCTTGTGCATCTGGCTAATGTGGGTACTGGAGAATCAAGCCTCGAACCTCAGAACTCTCTGCTAAAGACTATTAACATATAACCCAATAGAAGGATATATATTTTTTAAGCAACAGTTTTTATTACGTATGGATATATTTTGTATGTAAACAACACATGTTGGTACTATCCTTTCCTTCCTCCCTGGCCCTTTTTTTGAAAGAGGCCTTCCTTGTTTAGGATGCAGATCAACTCCATCTGGATTGTGGGTCATGCATTATGTGGGGTGTGAGAGAAGGTCTCTTTGCAAAATGACCCAACTGTGGCTCTAACAATCTTCCCACCCCCTCTTCTGCAAAATTCCTTGAGCCATGCTGGGAGCATTTTAAATCTATTTCAGTGATGGGCAATTAGGACCCTCTGTATCTCTGGTTTCATAGGGATTGACTGTCGTCAGTATCTATCGCCATCACCCTAGTGCTGACATCAGATTCACTGAAAGCAGCACTCTTATTCATTTCCTTAATTCCTCTGTAGTTTCAGCTGGGTCATTTAGCTCCTCATGTCCAGCTCCCATCTAAAAAGAGAAGCAGATTCTCCAACAGAGAATGAAGTCAGCAGCAGTTAAACGGGATAACCATTATTAATTAAGAAAGAATGAAAAGGGTGTAGACTCTCTTAGTCTAAGGTTAGTGGAAGCTTGACAATGGAAGCAGAATCATTATCTAAATATGATTTTGACTTGTTTCCCAGTTCCATATATGGTTTCCTTTCCACTGAACATCTCTGTTAGTCAATCCAAGAGCACTTTATAACCCACCATGCCTATGTGCCACTACTACACTTGTGTGAGCATCATGTCAGTTTGTTTGCTTCTGAATTAATTAGACTTTGAGTTGCTTGGACTGATGTTGGCTACTTTCCCTGGTAGCTCATGTCCAATCTTCCAGCACTAGATGGGCTAATTGTCTTGGTACTGGCTCTTCTCCCAATTCCAACCATGTCTCTCCATGGTTAGTGCCAACAGTGCATGGTGTCTTCAGCAGTAGAGTCTTACCACTAAACTTTGGTGGGTAATCAAGTGCTCTGACAGAAGTCTGTCTTGTTTTAGGAGATACAGTAGTTCTTTCTTATCAACAGCTCATTGTGGATGTAGACCATATCCTGGTACATGGAATTACAGACCAGCACCAAAGACAAAGAAAAAAAGAAAAAGATAGAGAGAAGAAAGCTAAACAGGAAAAATTTGAGGTTAGGTTTCATCTCACCCTCTCTAGGGCCCTTTGATTCAGGTGTTCCCTCTAAGGTCCATATTAAAACGACTGAGAAAAATGTTCTGATAAGCAATAATACAGAGTTATATGTGAAATGTTTCTTCATTTTAGAAGGTCAGTAACTTTCGAACACTAATAACCAAGTACTGAATTGTAATCAGACACATCATCCCTTTTATGCTCATCAAACATGTGTACAGGCAAGCCTAAACAAACACACTGATTTTATTACATGACAATACTTCCAATCCCAATGCATTAGGTACAGTAAGAATGTATCCAAATACATCTATTTATACCCAATCTATAGTTATGTGCCTAATCTTTATCCATATCTCTATCTAAATACAAATATATCAAAATTTACAATATATAATTTTTGACTTTAAAATTGGAAAGATAGTATATTTTTATAAATTATGAAAATCTCAAAAATCTTAAAATTAGGAAAAATTCTTGTAATATGCAAGTATATTATATTATAATGAATTGTGTTTTCACTTGGTTTAAATTTTATGTTGAAAAATATAAGGAGTTGGCTGGAGATATGGCTTAGCAGTTTTTTGCAGGTTTTTGCCTGCAAAGCCAAAGGATCCTGGTTTGACTCTCCAGGACCCACGTAAGCCAGATGCACAAGGGAGCACATACATCTGGAGTTCATTTTCAGTAGCTGGAGGCCCTAGTGTTCCCATTCTCCATCCACCCCATCTCTGCTGCTTTTCCTCTCTCAAATAAATACACAAAATATATTTAAAATATGTCAAGAATTATAAAAGACAAGCTAAAGTGAAACCCTACCTTGAAAAACAAAAACTAGTCAAATATATTAATGCATGCCTACATTACTTAAATAAAAATACCATCATTTGCTGAAGAAATTACATATCTAAAAAATATCAGTAGTAAGATTTACATGTAACTTTGTTAGGAATGTTTTGTTATTCAAACATAAACTCTTATAAGTCCTACTGAAAGGATAATGTTTAATAAAGCTACTTTGTTGTTATTGAACCATATTTTTCTTTAGCCTTGCTGGCAGTATTATTTATATTTTAATTGTTTTGTTTTTGCTTTTGCTTTTGTGTTTCTTTAAGTTAGGGTCTCACTCTAGCCCAGGGTAACCAGGAATTCAATACATAGTCTCATGCTGGCCTTAAACTCACAGTGATCCTCCTACCTCTACCTTTCAAATGCTGGGATTATAGTCATATGCCACCATACCTGGCTACATTTTCATTTTTATGCATGTATTTATTCATATGTATTTACTAATTATTTTTTTTTTTATTTTTTAGAGACAGTAAGAGAAAGAGAATTGGCATGCCAGGGCCTCAGCCACTTCAATTGAACATCAGATTTGCACCACCTAGTTAGTGGGCATGTGCAATATTGCACTTGCTTCATCTTTGTGTGTTTGGCTTATGTGGGATCTGGAAAGTCAAACATGAGTCTGTAGTGTTCTCAGTCAAGCAACTTAATCACTAAGCCTTCTCTCCAGCATGCACTTGCTATTTGAATATATTCTTTGACTAGTATCTTTGTTCTGTGCTAATATGCATGCATACCTAATGGGGAATTTAGAGTAGAAATACATCCTGAAAGTTCTAGCACACGGGGGTCTTTTAAGGCATCGGCACTTAGTAAGAGCTTTGATTCTTGTTCCTTATAAGGTAGACTACAGGAGGAAGATGAACCCATGTATGTAGCCACATTTATATCTGCATTTATTTATTCCAGAGTGTTGATTCCTCATACCTCCACCAAGACTTTCTATTGGACTCCACCACAAAACATGGTTGCTTTGGAAATTAAGTTTCCAAGAAATAAAATTTCAGAGATTCATTCTGATTATATTAGTTGGTAAACTGACAGATAACCATGTAATTGGCCATAACAAATAATTTAATTTTACCAAAAATTCAGTATTACACCTGATTTCATGACCTAGTCCAGTAGTTATAATGCTACTTTAATGAAAGTGTAGGACTCACACTCTAGAACAAGTGCAGTTCCAGCTGGCCCTCTCAGATCCAGGGTTTTATCATGACCCAGCCTCAGAAACACCACCAGACTCCCAGGGACTAGAATACTTCCATGAATCCAGACTTCAGGTTGACAATTTGGATCAAGAGACCAGACTCAACCACCCATTAACTTTCCAGAATTCACCCACTGTGGACTTCCCTAAACTTCATGAGTCAACTGGCATATAATCTATACATAGGATGAGCAGCTAAGTATTTTAGCCGTTAAGTCATTTTTTAAAGTATTTAAGATTCCCACTTGTTCCAATGTCCAGACATTAATGTATGGCCACAATAAGAATAACCCAAGAAATGTCATACTGAAAAATAAAGAAATAAATAAAGAATTAGAAAATATTCCTAATGAAATAGAGATATATCTATCTACAAATTTTCAAAATAATTACCTTAAATTCAGTGAGCTATAGGAGAATACACACACACCCACACAGGATTAAATGAAATCAAGCTATGGGAACAAAATTAGAAGTTCAAAGAGCATAGATGTCATAAAATTTTATAAATAAGAATTTTAGATCTGAAGAACACAAAGATGAAGGTGAAAATTTCATGGAAAGCTTCAATAGTATAGTCACATGAAGGAATCGGTGAGCTCTAAGATAGGTCAATTAGAAATGCTCTAAGAAAGCTTATAACTCTTGTGAGATATTATCTATCAAGTAAATAGATGTGTGTGGGGGTGTGCATGCATGCCTCTATGTGTGTGTGTGTGTTCACACACACAAGTGATGATAGAATATGTACTACATGTGGAAAGAGAAAATGACCATAAAGGTCACTGAAAAACATGGATGATTAAATAGGTTAAAGAAATATATTCAGTTAGTTACTTTATTAACAAGTCTCAAAGGACAAAGGCAAGTAATTGTAAAAGTAGAAAAAATAAATTACTTGGTTTTGAACAGGATAATTTTCCCCATTGATATGTGCAGTTATAGAATCTTTAAGCCAAAAGTAAGTGAAATTATATATTTCAAGTATTTGAAAAAAATAATTCCTGACCATCCTTTCTTATGACTTTCTTGCAGGTTCTAGTTCAGATTGCACAGAAAGAAATATTTTAAGTAGCTAGTTGAATGAAATTGAAAAGATCACACATAGATTTGCCAAGTTTGGTGCCCATTTAACACTTTCCATTCTCTACCTCACTACATCCTTCCCTTCAACATGAACTTCTCATAATTTCTACATCACATTTTGCATTGTATAGTAATTGTATAACACATGTACTTGGCTAATACAAAAATCAAGATACACACACACACACATACATATATAAATACATACATACATACGTGTGTGTGTGTGTGTGTGTGTGTTCATGCACCATGCAACCTCTGTTTTCATCTCTATTTTCTTATCTGTTTTGTTGTAAGATAAAAGACTATAGAAGATTTATTTTATTTGTAGCTATGTGTTGAACATCAATAATTAGTATCCAACATATATTAGGCTCCCAGTTAATATGTTTTAATTAAGGTATACATATATAAATTGTACAATTTTCTTTGGAATTTGTATGTAAATGACAATTTAAAAAATATACTTTAAAGTGAATACTGTTTCATATAATTTATTTATTTGTTTAATAGTTTGGAGTGTGTAGTAAAGAAAACATACATGAATGTTTTCACAAAGGATAGAGGAATGCATTAATAAGATTTCTATCACTGTAATAAAAGACCTGAGAGAAAAAAACTTTATAAGGAGGAATGATTTGTTTTATAAGTTTATAATTTCATAGGTTTTAGCATTTGGTTACTTAGGTCCATTGTTTCTGAGCCTATAGTAAAGTAGATCACTAGAACACATGGGAGGGCAAAGCTGTTAACTTCATGCATTCTAATTAAAGGAAAGGAGAGAGAAGAGGAAGAGTGAAAGAGAAAAAAGGGAGAGAGAAGGAGGATGAGGAAAAAGGGCGAGGGAATAGAGAAGGGAGAAGAGAGGAAAGAAGAAGAAGAAGAAGAAGAAGAAGAAGAAGGAGGAGGAGGAGGAGGAGGAGGAGGAGGAGGAGGAGGAGGAGGAGGAGGAGGAGGAGGAGGAGAAGAAGAAGAAGAAGAAGAAGGAGAAGAAAGAGGGAGAGAGAGAGAGAGAGAGAGAGAGAGAGAGAGAGAGAGAAGAATTGAAGAGAGTAAAAGAATCTTTGGAAGTAGAGTCACAGTGATACACTTCCCTCAACTGTTCCTCTCCAATTTATTTTCGCCACTTCCCAACAGTGGGAAAAGCGTGACCATGCCTTTTTCAGGTAAGTCTTCAGAGAAAAGCTACAGCAAGTCACAACAGATGAACTTTGGGTGATAATACTGACCTAAACTACAGTAAGAAAGCCTGAATATTAAGAAATAAATTTAACTGTTTTTTTTCAAAAGGACTGAAATTATTATTTAAGCATTTGTAAAATAGCAAACTACTGAGTATTTCCATGTGTAATGCTAATAGCACTGAGCCACTGTGCACACTTGTAATCTCAACACTTAAGAGTTGGAAGCAGGAGTGTCAGCAGTTCAAGGTTAATCTCAGCTACACAAAACATTCCATGCCAGCCTATGCTACATCAGACCATGTCTCAAAATAAATAAATAGATAGATAAATAAATAAATGAGAAAGTTTTCTCATGGCATCTTAAGTTTTTTTTTTTTTTTTAATAATTTGCCAGGCATGATGACACATGCTTTTATTTAAATTAATATATTTATTTATTTGAGAGAAAGTAGGGGAGGGGAGAAAATGAGCACATAAGGACCTCTAGCCAATGCAAAGGAACAGCAGAAACATGTGCTACCTTATGCATCTGGCTCTACATGGGTACTGGGCAATTGAATCTGGGTCCTTAGGTTTTGCAGACAAGTGTCTTAACTGCTGAGCTATCTCTCCAGCTCTGCATCCTAAGTTTTGATTAACACTTCCTTCTTCCATTCCCTTCTTCAGACCTCATTTTAACTTTTCCACCCTTGCCAATCTGTCCCTTTGCTTACATTTCTGCTAACTTCTCCCTTTAGTGAGTTCATCAACATTGTTAAATGAATGATTGGATAGGGCAGAAATAGTCACTTGGAAGGAAGTGTTTACTAAAGACACATTTGTTAAAACATGCACCCAAAATACAAAGAACATTTAAGTTCAAGAAGGAAAAAAAATGGCCACTCTAGGAGAATACCAGGTACTATCAGACTCCCTACAAGAAGTTTAGAGAACAATGAACACATGAAAATATGCTCAATAATATGGGTCCCTCAGGAGTTGTAAATCTGTCAAGATATCACCACATAATTACTATATTGGTCTAACTTTACTATATTGGTCTAACTTCAAGAACAATGATAGCACCAACTGCTAGGGAGCATGTGAGCTAACAAGAACTGTCAGTCATTGCTGGTGGGGATCAAGGAATATAAACTCTTCTCATGGAGCTTTGGAAGTGTCAAATAAATTACGCGTATTATCATTTGATCCAGTGATTGCACTCCTTGGCATTTATGCACATTAGTTGAAATTAATGTCAACGGAAAAAAACAGTCTTTACGAGACACTTACTCATAATTAACAAAACTTAGAGGGGACCCAAGATATCATTCAATTGTTGCATAAATAAATAAGAATATAATGGACAGATAATTTAATATTTTATTTGGTGATAATTAAGAATGAAATGATGTCAATGTAGTTTCACCAATGGCACCTATGCACTTTGTTATGTAATTTTGATAGATGGGGATATTTGTTTATCTAGCCAGTGGAGGGAAATAAAAAAATCTCTGTATTAGTGACTCAACTTTGCTGTGAAACTAAAAGTGCTCCAAAAATAAAATTTAATATGACCATTAATTTGAAATAACATGAATAATAATATATACTCAATATGCAAAATGCTACACTCATGACCAAATATGAATAAGAAAAAGTGCACATAATTGAAAAATACATAAAAATACTACCAGAAAAGAAAAGATAATGTTTTAAATGCTCTATAAATTAAAACTTCAAAAGAATGTGAAGTCATAGAGACACATAAGGTTTAAGCTAAGAACTCTCATGGTCTTGGTAGCAGTAAAAGTTGGAATCATTCTTTTCTATAAATTCTGACAATATGTATAAAGTATCAACAGATATTTAAGCCAACAGCTCCAGTTTTCAAATCTATGACAAGACCATAAGTAAACATGAACACACATTATAAAATGTTTAATATAGGGCCTTTTGTATTAGATAAATACATGAAGCATAATTTTGTGCTGATTAAAGTCCTACAAAATGAAAATTTATAAAGTGATTAAAAAGTGTTCAGTTGTATCATAGGAAAATGTAACAGAAATATTTAATATGTGATATGACATGTAAGCCATATATAACATTATAAATTAATATATGGTTCTTAAGCAATTTGACTGACTTTGATGATGATTTTCCCAGTGATAAGTGCATAGATGATGAAAATATATTGCTCAATGAACAGGGTACCTGAAATGCTCTCATATCTTTTTAATTCTTCTTACATGAGAATTCACACACATAGATAATCATATATGCAATCACAGATAGACAAACTGAAGAAATACTGCTCATGTCTGAATCTTAAAAGTTTCTTAAACTCCTTGTGTCAAAGGCTTAGGTAGCAGCCCACTGTTGGAAGATGGTGGAACTTCTAGGAGGAGAAGCTTAATGAAAATGCATCAGGTCTTAGGAACATATCTTGAGAGAAGATGTGGAGATTCTGGCTACCTCCATTGCCACCTGTCCTTTGTCCTCTTCTCCTATCATTTCCCATTCCTTCCCTTTTCATGGTGGCCTACTGCACATCAATTAAGTCCCAAATCAACAGGATCCCAAATCAACAGACTCAAGAAACCATGGAGTTAGTTCTGAAACTTTGTGCCAAATATAAATGCTTCCTACCTTTAAAATCAGTCACCTTGTATAACAAATAGAAATGATAATAAATATTAGATAGTTCAATAGATAGATAATTAGTAATTGAAACAACGTTGGTTGTTGTTTTACACTTATTACATTCTTTGATAATGGATCTTAAAACTTCCTCTGTAGCCCAAGCTGACTTCAAACTCAAACCCTTATGCCTCAGACTCTTAAGTGCTTGGGTTTCAATGAGAAACTCAAACTCAGGGATACCAGGAGAATGATGATACAATCTACATTGTCTACCATCCTCCACCTATGCCCACAGAACATGCACACACTTTCATGCATTATACAAATGCTTACCATACATACGTACAGACACACACACACACACACACACACACACACACACACATACACACACACACTACTTCACACATGCTATATACACACATAAAAATTGTGATGAATATATGGGAATATATTTATTTCAGAACCATTTTCATGCCATCTATTTATATATAAAAATTTTATATAGAACCTAGATCTATGTTGGAATAAGATAAATTTATTTCACTTTAAATAAAACAATTGAGTTATTAATCTAGAAAAATTACCTTTCTATGAGTTTGAATCTTTTTTTTACTTCTAAATAAGATTATTATAAAATTTGAAAATAGACTTCACATTTTCTTCATTTGGTGAGTATTTCATGAAAAATAATCTATATTATTTGTGCATTTTATCTGGGATATTAAATTCCATTGGACACAATACTCAAAATTCCAAACATCTTGACCAAAAGCATTTTAAATAGACAAAATGACTCTTGCATTTCTGCATTTAACCCTAAGTCTCAGCCATTGGATTTAGCATCACCTTTCCTAATATACTTTGCACTAGGCATCCCCTGTGGTCTTGCATCGACTGTTGCAATTCTACTGTACTAGTTGCTCTGATAGCTGAGGTAGTGAGATTGTGAGAGCAAGATTTGCTTAGAAAACAGAGTGACAAGCTTGGGCTACTTAGTGAGTCTTTGTCTCAAAAAACAAAGTAAGAAGAGGCTGGGGATAAACCTTAGTGAAAGGATGTTTGTGTAGCATTTGTGAACTTCTGGATTTACTACCCAGAACCACAAAAACACAAAAATAATATTAATGAACATAAAAAATTAAATAAATACCCCTGTATGAATAAGTAAATAAGCATGAAAAGAAAAGATAAAAGTGTGATCCTACCTCAAAAAAAAAAGGAAAGGGTGCTCGCTTCGGCAGCACATATACTAAAATTGGAACGATACAGAGAAGATTAGCATGTCCCCTGCTCAAGGATGACACGCAAATTCGTGAAGTGTTCCATATTTAAAAAAAAAAAAAAAAAAAAGGAAAGGAAATTGAGTCAACCAAGTATGGTGGAACTCAAGAATAGTTACTTTATTTATTTATTTATTTTTTACATTAAGAACATACTTTGCATGAATACATGATGTGTTGGTGCTGTCTTTTCTCCCCCCTCTGCCCCATTCCACAGGGGGCCCTTCTCAGTGGGATTTCAGGTATTCCCCATGGGGTTGTATGTTATGCACTGTGGGAGAAGCACTCAGCTATTGGGAGGAAGCAGTGCCTCTGGGCATGATGGGCTCTTACAATCTTTGCACCCTCTCTCCCACAAAATTTCCTGAGCCCTGGTGGGTGTATTTTAAGACTACTTCAGTGACAAGCTATCAGGAAGGAGCTTCTGGATTTCTGCTTTGGTATTTATTGAGTATCCTCAGCATCTGTCTCCTTTATCCTGGCACTGATTGCCAGGCTCACAATGGAAGTAGCACTCTTGCTCATCTACCGACCTCCTCTCTTGTTTCACCTGGGTTGTCTCCATAGGATTCAGACTTGGTTCCCAGATCCAGACATGGGTTCCTTTCCATTGAGTGGATCTCTTAGCCAGTCAAAAAGCCATTGGTTATCCACAAATTATGTGTGGCACCATTGCACTGGTGTGTACTTCTTATCAGGCTGTTTGATTTTGAGCTTAGAACCCTGCTTGCTCACACCTTTGTTTGCCACTTTCCCCCAGTAGCTAATATAGCAGTTTCTAGCACTAAATGGACTCAACTGGGGGACTGGCTGTCAGGTCTTTCTGTGTTCTGTATCGGCGGCATATAGTATCTTCAACAATAGGGTCTTACCTTTTACCTCAGGAAGGTAATCATGTGCTTTTACAGAAGCCTGTCTTGTTGATTTGAGTGACCTCATAGGTCAGGTAGTTACCTTTTAAAAATAAATTAAAAAAAAAAAACTCAAAAAATAAAATAAAGAATCAATTATTTTTAGTTTCTTTTTATAGAGTCAGAAGAGTCATAAGTATCTTAAATGTCATGAAATTCAACCTATCTTAATTAAATAGAAAGATATGAAAAATAAAAATGAATTATATATTGAATTTAACACACAATAAATTTTATGATTTTGTGAATAAAATGAAATTTTTACATACAAAGCATAACCCTATATAAGTCAAATGCAACATTCTGTAAGAAAATGTCAAAAAAGAAAGCAATAATTTAACTTATTAAACTACTAGTTTAGGGCTGGAGTGATGACTTAGTAGTTAATGGACTGTCCCATGAAGCCTAAGGAACCAGGTTTGATTCCCCTGTACTCATGGAAATCAGGTACACAAGGTAGTGCATGTGTCTGGAATTCATTCATTTACAATGTCTGGGGGCCCTGGTTATGACTATCCTCTCACACACACAGACATCAATAAATAAAATATTTTTGAAATTACTAGTTTGGTAGTAGACATAATTTTATTTAACAATTAAGAAGAGTTAATGTCATTTAATACATGTGTGCTACAGCCATTAACCTTTACCTTCCTGTAAAGAATTTAAGAAATGAAAACCTATACCTGCTGAACTAGTTTCTTCTCCTTGATGACTTTGGTGCTTATTTATACTTCAATCTTTTGTTTAAGCAATTTCAATACATCAATTTTTTTGTTTGACCAATTTCAGCCAGGTTTTAGGTATAATTCTTTAGATTATTGTGATTTTTCAAGAATAATATTTAACTCCAACAATAATCAGGTCCATGACACAAACTGCAGTAGTCTCAAAGTATTCTCCATCTAGAAATGAAGAAATCTATTATACTATCTCCCCTAAGGGTTCAGAATAATTGGTGCATCTGTGGAACCCATGAAGCCTGTGGAGCTGCACTGAGCTAACAGACTCAGTGGCTCTATATCACTGAGCTGAGAGTCTACTAATTAAATCTCCCAT